>NW_004955474.1:11259137-11299274 GCF_000276665.1 Chinchilla lanigera | reverse complement strand
TCCGGTACCGGGAACCGAACTCACGACCTTGCGCTTGCCAGGCAGGCGCTTTGCCGCTGAGCTAAATTCCCAGCCCCTGTGAATAGATTTTTAAAAATTTTTTCTAGACAGCTAAGGAAATTTTGTTAATCTTTTTTTGTAAGTTGAGATTTAATCTAGCTGGTCAGTTTATTGATTTGTTTTTCAAATAGCTTCTAACTTATTTTTTCCAGATAGTCAAGGATGTTAACCTAAAATAAAATTAGTGATAGATGCTCCAACAAATAATTATGGTACTTTGGCAGTAACAGAACATTGCTATAAGAATATGCATCCCAAAGTAAACTGTGGGCCTGTTCAAGGTGATTGATTCAAGGGTAAGTTTTGAAAGGAAAAAGGAAAAATCATTTGTAAACTAGTTATACACAAAGGTCACTGGTGTTGAAAGACTGAGACTGGAGTTGGCCACAGCTTTCCGGTGAATGAGCTTACCTGGGTGAATGTTCCATGGAAAACATCTTATCTCATTTGTTGCTGTCTTGAAGAATGTGAACTATAAACTTTGTCACAGACATCTGTGACTGTGTGGAAGCCTTGCAAAACCACAGTGCTTTTAGAAGAAATATGTGTGGATCTTTATACAGTCTTTAAAAGAGTGCTTATGTTGGACAGATCCGCATATGACCCTTTCCACTGCATCAGCAACTTTCACTCAGAAACACAATGATATGTGAGAAAATGGCTCTTTCGTGTCTTTTTTTTCTAAACACAATGACACAGATTTAATTACCATGACACTGCGTCTCATTTCCTAGGTGCAAAAACGTAGAATTGATGATGTGGTAGAAAACATGCTTGTCTTTTTAAATTTAATGGAAATAATGCCAGTGTTTCATCATAAAACAAGATGTCAGGTAGAAGACTATCTCTGTCTTAACACTAATACATACAATTTAAAACAGGGAGTGCATGAGAAGACCCACCATGGCAGATTAGAGCTGACAGAGCACATGAGATTCTCAGAGGATACTTGTCAGGACCCACAGGTACTTGTAAACCAGGTGAACAGAAGACCCTAATATTAGAAAGCCAATTATTGAAAACACTCTCTATACCATTTCTAGCACCAAGGGTAACTAAATACAGAAGCAAGGGAGGCACTCAACCCTAGCACTGCTTGCAGTTCAGAACTGGTGAAAATGTCACCTTGTGAAAGTATCTGAGTACAGCAGCAGTGGCTGGGATGCAATTTACAAGTGCGGCCAAAAAGTTGAAAAGGTTTTCAGTCCTGGCATGTGTTAACCCATCTCAAGATGATTAAAACACCACCTTGAGAGTGTACTCCCCAAGGCAAGAAACGTTGTAAGACAGAGGCATGGCTGGTACACACAGCACCCAGCCAGTTAAGCAGCTCTGATCTCAGCACTAATTATAATTCAGGGCTGGTGAGTGATCACTTTTGGGACACTATCTAATCCCTTGAGGAAGAACTCTGGTGCAGCAGAGGTGGAGGCAGCAGGGCTGCTGTGAGCAGCACCCAGATGAACACGTGGGCAGGTCATGAGCCTAGCACTGCTTACACATCTATCTTGAAGGAGTCTCTATACCTGTGAGGAAGGAGGCTGAGTTTTGTGGTCCCTGCATGTAACACCCAGATTAGCAGTTGCACAGCTCTCAGACATGGCACTGCTTGTAGATAGGGACAAGCAATAATACCATCTTGGGAAAGTGTTCACATCCCACAGGGCCTAGTCTGAGTACAATAGTGGCAGCAGGACTGCAGCATTCTGGGCCCAGCTGAGAAGTCAAGTCCCAGTACTTGTCATAGCTGTCTTCACACTGGAAGATGGAGCTGAGGTGAGAAAGATACTCACCAGAGAGGACCCCTTCAAATTAGAGCACTAAAGAAGGTGTGCTCCAGAAAAATCAGAGAGGAGGTTGAGTGAAGACCGGTGAGTCTTATAGACAGAAAGAAACCAGGGCCCAATCCTGGGGAAGCTGGAACCAAGGAGGAGAGGTAGCAGCTATGACCAGTGTGATCCAGAGGCAAAATGGGACCATGGTGCATCAAAAGAGTGGGCGCACTCCCAGGGCAAACACAATCACTGCCAAGTTCTGCACCTGAGAAGTGCCCTGTTCCCAGCCTTGCCCTCCAAGTGCCACAGAGCATCAACCTTATCCAGGGTCTATCTGATTACTCATTCAGCTAGGGGCCCACGTAAACTCCTGCTTACTGGCTCCCAGAAGCTACTGAAATCCCAAGCAGAAGTATGCCACCCTGCCAAACTGTGTGCCACTGAACTCACTGGCTGAACAGAGTACTACAAGCAACTGGACAGAGAATTTAGTGTGTGAAATATTACAGTTAATCTATACCAGAGAACAAATGGACTTAAGAAATATGTGTTATCCAAAAACAGAATACTAATTTTTCTTAAAAAAACACAAATATTTTCCAAAATAGACCATATATTAGGCTATAGAGCTGCTTCAATAAATAGCAAAGAACTACAATTATCCCTTGTACATTACTGGATCACAGTAGAAATCAACAGCAAAAGATACCATAGAAACTATTCAAACACATGGAGATTAAGTAATACACTCTCAAATAATCAACTGATTACAGAAGAAATTAAGGAAGAAAGAAAAAGTTGCTAGAATCAAATTCTTAATGGAAGCACAACATACCAAAATCTATTGGACATTTACTGCTGTGAGTGTTCACATTTAAAGAATAGGGTAATCCCAAGTAAATAATGTAGTGACTCATATCAAGGGCCTGAAAAACAAGAACAATTCAAATTCAAAACTAGTAGAAGTAAAGAATTATAAAGGTCAGAAGAAGAATCAGTGAAATTAAGAATAAAATTAAGAAAACAATACAAAGGATCAATAGATCAAACAGTTGTTTCTTCAAAAGAATAAGATCAATAAACACTTAACCAAAGTTACCAAAAGAAAAGACTATATCAATGCATTTAGAAAGGAAAAAGGTGAAATCACAATGGATACTGCTGAAATCCAGAGGATTATAAGAAACTAGTTTGAAAAGGTATATTCCAATCACTATGTGCTGGAAACATGTACTAAAAAATTGAAAAAAAAAGCCTCATAAACAAATAAAACTACAAGCCAATCTTCTTAATGAACAGATTCAAAAGTCCTCAATAAGATACTTACAAACAGAATACACCAAATCATTAAAAAGTTCATACATCACTAAAAAGTGGGCTTCATTCCAGAGATGCAAGGATAATTTAACATGTGTAAATCAATAATCATATTACATCTCATAAACAGAAGCAAGGATAAAAATTGCATGATCATCTCAGTAGATGTAGAAAAAGATCTTGACAAGATGAAAATTGGTATAGAAGGACTGCACAGCAAACTAATAAAGCCACTTATGACCAACACACTGCCAGCATTGTACTAAATGGGGAGAAGCTGAAGTATGGCCTCTAAAATCAGGACTAAGACAAGGCTGTCCATTCTTACTACTCCTGTTAAAGATAGAGCTTGGGGGCTGGGGATTTAGCTCAGTGGCAAAGCGCCTGCCTGGCAAGCACAAGGTCGTGAGTTCGATTCCTGGTACCGGAAGAAGAAAAAAAAAAAGAGCTTGAAACTTTAGCAAAAGCAATCAGACAAGAGAAAGAAAAAAAAAGGGGGCACACATAGGGAAAAAAGTGAAACTATTCATATTCTCAGATGACATAAGCCTTTATATAGAAGACCCAACAATGCCAGAAGAAAACACTTAGAACTCATAAATTTAGCAAAGTGGCAGGAAAAGATAGCATCTCAAACAAATGGTGCTGGGGACACTGATTATTTGTATTTATAAGAAAAAACCTAGACCCATATCTCTCACTCTATACTAAAATAAAACCAAAATGGATCAGTCACCTATATTTTAAAACAGGAACACTGAATCTGGAAGAAGATGAAATAGATAATACTCTTGGAATCAGAGGCATAGGCACAATAAAGAATACCAAAAAAGTCAACAAATGAGGTTGTATCAAATTTAAAAGCTTCTGCACAGCAAAGAAAACAAGAGTGAACAGACAAGCTGCAGAATGAGCAAAAAATTTTGTCAGCTACACCTATCTAGAATGTATAAAGAAAGTGAAAAATTAGACCTCAAAAAGTGAACAACCCAATAAAAAAATGAACATTCAAAAATCAGTAAACACTACTTCTCAAAAGAAGTACTAAAGCCTATAAGAATATGAAGAAATGTTAGCATATTTGGTCACTAGAGAAATGCAAATGGAAGCAATGCTGAGATTTCATCTTACCGTCAAGAACCGAAAGAACAACAAATGCTGTTGAAATTGTGGAAGAAAAAGAACCCCTTTACATTGCTAGTGGGAACATAAACTAGTGCAACCATTCCGGAAATCAGTATGCAGATACATCAAAAAACTAAAAATAGGAATTCCATTTGGCCAAGCTGTCCTTTCTCTATCTTCCTAAAAGACTTAAAGACATTATGTTACAGTGTTAAAAGAACAGCCATTTTCATAGCAGCACAATTCCTAAGAGGTAAATCTTGGAAGCTGCCTACATGCCCATAAACAGAAGACTGGATAAAGAAAATGTGGTGTTTATACACAATGGACACTCGGCCATAAAAGAAGATAAACTTGAGTTCTTTGTAGGGAAATGGATGTACTTGAGACCATACTGCTGGGTGAAATAAATCAGACACACGTTAAACGTTACCTGGTTTCTCTTATATGAGAAGTCCAAACTATAAATGCTTTAAAGAACAAAATTTTTAAAAATAGAAGTAGGAAATAAAGACAGACTTTCCAGAGATACGAAGAAAAACTAGGATGAGGGAGTTGGAAGAACAGGACAAGGAGAAGGAAAAGTAAAAATGATTAGGACAAAGGCTGGGCATGGTGGTGTACGCTTGTAATCCCAGCACTTGGGAGGCTGAGGCAGGAGGATCTCTGCAAGTTCGAGACCAGCCTGGGCTACAAAGTGACCACAAGGCCAGCCTGAACTGTATAAGAGACCCTGTCTCAAAAAGACAAAAAAAAAAAAAAAAAAGATTAGGACGATGGATAAGAGAGATGATAGATAGACAGATATAACCCAAGTTGAAGGTAATTATTCTGTATTGCAAACATACAGCAACAAAACATATATAAATAAATAAAATACTAAGTCTAACTACATCACTTTCAGTAGGTGCAAAATCTACTTTAATGCATCTGTTTTTCACCTGGAACTATTTTGGTGGCTCCAATTTTCTGTATGATATAAAATTAAAACAACGCAGATGTTCATCAAAAGCGAACATCTGAGAAAAAAAAAAAAATGAAGGCGAAATCTTAGCAAAGGAATATATTTTATAAAAAAGAGAAGCACAAACCTACATAAATTACCTCTCCCAGTTTCCCCAAATTAATAATGCGATGGGCTAGTTCCCTTACCTTCCTCCCGCAAGCCACAGCAAAAGAGCAAAGAAGCTGCCGTCCGATTTACCTGCCATTCGCGCTCCGGACCCGGGAGATCGGGGTCTGGGGAGGCTGCGCCGGGGAGGACGCGGGGAGCCGCTCGCACCGCCCCGACCCTCGGCGAGACCCGGCGCTTACACCCGGGGCGAGGGCCGGGCGCTGCGTTTGCTTCTCTTTCGCACAGAAGTGGAAGCGGCCCGCCGGACCTGGGAGGGAGGGAGACACAGCAGCAGAGGGGGTCGGAGCGGGATGGCCCTCGCCCCAGACTTGGAGACAGACGCCGCGCGCTGATGGCTATGCTAGGGCAGCGCTGCTTCCAAACTAACGAGATCCAGCGGCGTCCTGCCCCCCGGGGAGACCACGGCGCCCGGACAGAAGTGGGGGACCCAGCAGTCCTGCCACCGCGTGGGGAGCAGAAGTGGACAGAAGGAAGCTGGCTTCAGCGCTGGGGAGTCTCGGCCCCGCCTTCCTGTGGGAGACTCTGGGTGACAGGAGGAGGAATGTGGGAGCGGACCTAGAGAATTTTCCGTTTCCCTGTGTGTGTGTGTTATTTTTGGTATGGGTATCGAGACAGATTTAATAATTCACGTTGTGTTTCTCAGTCATAACCGCAGAGGGTGTGTCTGAAGTAGAGAAACTTTTGTGGAAAGCATAAAACAAAGAAACTGGCAGCAAAACCGTATCAAAATGTAACCACATTTGTTAGCTTTGACTTAAATTCATGACAAGGGCCAAGAAATTGAGCTTATGAAATAAATGTACGCAGTGGCTACATGAAAGGCGTGAACGATTCTCTTTGCAACATTGCTTTGAAAGACTAAGTAACTAGAAGTAATCATATACCCCCAAATCAGTGTCATGTATCTCTATTAGTACATATTTGCAGTACATACTTTTTTATATGGAGTTGGTACACGTACGTAAAACATTTTAATTCCTTTTTTTATTCTGTTTTCTTCCATCTCTTAATCCCCTTGCTCTCTGAGAAAGATCTACCTCTCTATTTCCTATTATCATCTTTTATTTTGCTCTTTATTTGTAGTTTTCTGATGTAAGAGAAGCCATGCGATATTTAAGCTTGTGTGTCTGATTTATTTTTACCTAACATTATGGTCTCAAGGTGCACCCATTTTTATACAAATGGCACAAGCTTATCTTTATGGCAGAGTAGTACTCCATTGTGTGTAAATACTGTATTTTCTTTACCATTGATCCGTTACTGGGCATATAGTTTCCTTCTATGATTTAGCTGCTGTAAGTACAGGTACGTATGTGTGAGAGGCAGAGCGACTCAACCCAGTGTCTTTCTGAATTTCGTGACCCAATAATCTTCCAACATGAATACTTCAAAGAATGATAAATGCAGTACTTTTTGTACTAAGCCTATATGAGACATCCTATTGCTCCTTATCTAGACTTCTTTGGATTTCCTTTACAGTATACAAACACATGGTCACTCTTCTTTTATCACAGACTACTTACAGTTCATATTGTACCATTTTACATAAGAAAGTCACAACCATTTTACATACCAAATTTGCCACAATGTCTCCTGCTTTGGTATTTTTAATTCTTCAATCCTATATATCTTTGCTGTTGTGCTTTCCATAATGTAAATTACAAACTACTGCATACAATCAAATGTTAGGTTTTGCTTAGCAGTCAGTTGTTGTTTACCAAATTAAGAAAAGAAAATAAGATGGCTTGTCTTTTTCTTTTTTCTTATAGGTCCAGATTATCTATTTTCAGTTCTCCTTGGGCCAGAGACTACACTTTAATATCTCTTGCAGTGCAGAAGAGCTAGAGATAATTTGCTAGGGTTTTTTGTTTTTGTTTATTTTTTTTTCCCCTGGCACTGGGGATTGAATCCAAGAGTGCTCTACCACTGAGCTATACCCAACGCTTTTTATAATTTAATTATTTTTAAAATTTTAAACAGAGTAGTACATGAGACACAAACAAACAAAAAGATAGGACAGCAGCAGCACACCAGTATTATGAACACAAACAAATCAAAGCAAGAGCATTTAGAGTGATACAGGGTCTCAAGACAAATTAATACAAATCAACAATGGTTCTTACATTGCATCTCGCTATCCTCACCTACATTGCTCAGATTATCAGATGGAAGAATGAAAGATTGCTCAAACCATTAAAGAGAATAAGAAAATAATTCTTTAATAAAACATTAGAGATAATACAGAGTTTCATTAGACAAGATGGTAGGAGTTCACCATTGTAATTCCAGTGCATATTGTCACCTTTAAATCAGTTTCTCAGACCACCAGACACAAGCGTGCAAAGTCAATCAGAACATAAAAATTGTGAGCATTAACTGTTCATTTCAATACACCATCAGACAACAGCAATACAGTCATCGCAGCTATTCATATATATATATATTTGTGTTTTGCCTTCCTTCTTTCTTTTTTCTTCTTTCCTTCATCCCGGTCATTCCTTCCTTTGAGCAATTTCTTTCCCTTTCCTATCATCTATTGTACGTTTTGAGTTTTCCCTAGTCTTTCAGGTTCTTACACCAAGGAGACAATATGATGTTTACATATGTGGGTCTGATTTATTTCACTTTTGAGTATGGTCTCTAGTTGCACCCATTTACCTACAAAAGCCTCAAGTGTATCTTTTTTAATAGCTGAGTAATACTCCATTGTATAAAAATACTACATCTTTTTTATCCATTCCTCAGTGGATGGGCATCTGGGTTGTTTCCAAGATTTAGCTATAACAAATTGTGCTTCTATAAACATGGGTGCACATTTATCACTGTGGTATGATGTCTTTAATTCTTTGGGGAAAATACCAAGAAGGGGAATAGCTGGGTTAAATGAGACTTCCAATCCTAGTTTTGTGAGGCATCTCCAAATTGATTTCCACAGTGGTTTCACCAATCTACACTCCCACCAGCAGTAGAGTAGGGTTCCTTTCTCCCCACAGCCTCTCCAGCATTGTTATTGATTGATTTCTTGATGATAGCCATTCTTCCTGGGGTAAGATGGAATATCAGTGTTGTTTTAAATTGCATTTCTCAAATGACTAATGACGTTGAACATTTTTTCATGTATTTATTTGCCATTAGTATCTCTTCATTTGAGAAGTGTGCATTCATCTCAGATGCCCATTTTTGGATTGGGTCTTTGAATTTGGGAGGCCTGATTTTTTTAATTCTTTATATGTCCTAGATAGAAGTCCTTTGTCTGAGGGACAGTTGGCTAAAACTTTTTTCCACTTCGTAGGTTTTCTTTTTACTTTCTTGGTGATTTCTTTACATGTGCAAAAACTTTTCAATAAAATGAGATCCCAGTTGTTGATTCTTTGAAGTATTTATCATGCAGTTTGGTTTTTGTTCATGAACTCTCTGCCTACCTCAGTGTGGTCAAGATTTTTACCTACTTTCTCTTCCAATAAATTTAGTGTTTCTGTTTTAATATTTAGGTCTTTGATCCATTTTGACTTTAATTTAGTGCATGGTGAAAGACATGGGTCTAGTTTTAGTCTTTGGGATTTGGAAAGCCAGTTTTTCCAGCACTATTTATTAAAGAGGCTGTCTTCTTTCCATTGAACATGTTTGGCCCCTTTGTTGAAGATAAGGTGACTGAGTGTGTTTGTAGTTGTATCTGTATCTTCTAATGTGTTCCACTGATCTTCAGGTCTGTTTTTGTGCCAGTACCATGCTGATTTTATCACAGTAGCTTTGTAATATAATTTTAAGTCAGGAACTGTGTTGCCTCCTGTCTTTCCTTTGTTTCCCAAGATTGCTTTTCCTATTCTAGGCCTCTCCTGGTTCCAGATGAACTTTGGGAGAGTTTTCTCTACATCTGTGAGGTATACTAAAGGTATTTTAATTGGGATTGCATTGAATCTGTACAACAATTTTAGGAGTATGGCCATTTTCACAATGTTGGTTCTTCCTGTCCACGAGCAAGGAATATTTTCCATTTTCTGATTTCCTGTTCAATCTCTTTTTTCAGAGTAGTACAATTTTCACTGTATAGATCTTTTACTTCTTTTGTTAGATTGATTCCTAAGTATTTCATTTTTTTAGATGCTATTGTGAAAGGTGTGGTTTCCCTAATTTCTCTCTCAGTCTGTTTGTTACTTGTGTACAGGAATGCTATTGACTTTTGAGTGTTAACTTTGTATCCATCTATAGTACTGAATTTGGTTATTAAATCCATAAGCCTTCTGGTGGAGTTTTTGGGGTCTCCTTATATTTTAATTTTGAGATAAGGTCTCCCTGGCTTTGAATTTAGAGTCATTCTGCTTCCATTTCCCGAATAGCAATGAGCTGGGAATACTGAAGTTCGTCACTGTGCAGGACTTCTCATTTCCGCAGCTCCCTCCCTTTTACATTAGTGCTTCCAATATGTAAATATGTTTCATCATGGGAAATTGGTCCATATCTCATCTTGATTCTTTTTACTTCCCTTTGCTTCCTCATGTCTGAGGTCACTGCCCCATCGCCTTCCCACCTCCATGAGTCTACTTCCCTGGTCCCAATCATCTGTTATTTTGCTTTATAAATATATATCCTCTGGGTTTCTTATATCAAAAGAACAATGTAATATTTAACTTTCTGTGTGTGATTTATTTCATTTAATTTATAGTTGCAATATACATCCATTTTCCTACAAAAGACTCAACTTGATCTTTCTTCATGGCTAAATAGTACTCAGGTGTGTAAATATACTACATTTTCTTTACCAATTCATCTGATGATGGGTATAGAGGCCACTTCCAAGACTTGACTGGTATTAATTGTGCTGCTGTAAATATAGATAGACATGTATCACTGTAATATAACTTCTTTTAACTCTTTTAGGAAGATATCAAGAACATGTAAATCAGGGTCAAATGGAATCTCTATTTTCAGTCTTCTGAGGAAGCTACATACAGATTTCCCTAGTGATGGCTCTGGTTTATAAATGTCCAGCAACAATGTAGAGGGATTCCTCCTTCCCCACAGCCTCAGCAGCATAGTCTGCGTTCTTGATGTAATCCTTCTTTTGAGAGTAAGACTGAATCTCAGCATTGTTTTGATTTACATTTCTCTAACAATCAAAGATGCTGAACATGTTTTCATGGACCCATTGGCAGTTTGTAGTTCTTCTTTTGAGAAATGTATATTCAGTTCAATTGTCCATTTTTGATTGGATCTTTTATTTGAGGGAGTCTATTTTTGAGTTTTTATATCTTCTAGATATTGGCTCCTTACCTGAGGAATAGGTGGCTATTTTTTCCACATCCTTTAAGTTGTTTCTTCATCCCCTTGGTTGTTTCCTTTGTTGTTCAGAAGCTTTTTAATTGGATATAATCCTATTTCTTGACTGTTGGTGTTATTTCTTGTGCTATAGGTCCTGTTTAGAAAATTATTGCCTATGCCTTATCTTTAATCATTTCACCTATTTTATCTTTCAGCATACTCAGTTTTCCTGTTTTTATATCTCTGCCTTTGATCCATTTTATTTTAGTACAAGGTGAAAGATGTTGGGTCTGGATTCACTTTTCTGCATGTAGATAACCATTTTTTTCCAGCACAATTTATTAAAAAACTACATTTTCTCCAGCTTGTGTTTTTGGCACCTTTGTCAAAGCTGTGATAACTGAATGTTCCTGTGGTTATTTCTGTATCTTCTATTCTGTTCCATTGTTCAACATTTCTGGTTTTGTTTTGTTTTTTTCCAGGACCATGCTGTTTTCATCATTGCTGCTTTATCATATAACTTGAAATATGGAACTATGATGCTGCCTGCTTTGGTCCTGTTGAGCAAGAATGCTTTTGCTATTTTGGACTTCTTCTGGTTCTATACACATTTTAGGATTTTTTTTCTAATTATGTGAAAAATGCTGTGGGTAGTTTGATTGGGACTGCATTAAATCTATATACCAATTTGGCAATATAGCCATTTGACAATATTGGTTCTGCCTATTTAGGAGCAGTGGATGGAATGTAATTAGTTGCTTAAATTTGAATAATGATTTCCCAAATATGAATATTAACTAATATTGTTCCTGTCAATTAAAATTATTATAACAACAAATGTATTGTATTAAATAAAAAGTTTACATTTGTAAAAAGTTTATCAATAATTCTCTAAATTTAAACATGGAAATCTTACTGATATGGCAAACAAGTTCAATGAGACAGGCACTCACAGAAAAATGGAAAGGCAGGAACAAACAAAGCTTTATTGAATTGGCTGATGGACAGTCTCTTACCAGGAGCCAGAGAAGATGTCTGTGCCAATCTGGGTCTCACCTTCAGTTTAAATACATTTTTAGGTTTTCATAGTAACGATTACTTCATTTTTGGGAATCTTACAAGCATGTCACACAATTACCACAAAATTTATCTCTCCCAGAAGCTTTCAGATAGCCAGACTCCAGATGACCATTGCAATTTAACTTTTAGCCTGCTTTCCAATCTGTCTTGTTTGTTCTGTTCCCATGTTATGACTCTGCTCTCCTTTAAGTGGGTTGATAACTAACCAAGGGGAGCAGGGGGAGAGTGGTGTCAACTACAGCTTAAGTGAACTTAAGTGACTTCTGTTAATATGGAGTTAAAAAAAGAAAATGGAGTCTCTCTTGCCCTAGCATTACAAGCTCATGATATAGTGTATATACTATGCATTTACAACTTCTATATACATATTAGCTAATTACAATTTTTATACTATTTTAGTGTTTTCCTTAAGAAACTGTAATATGCTGACATCTGGCCTGCTAAACCAGTGCCTTGCTTTGCGTTATTGTAATCAAAGACTGCATGAGAAACTGTAAAAGCTGTGAGAAAAGCATTTAAGTTCCACCTGTAGCTTAAACCAGCTGGGATGACTGATTTCAAATTGGGGCCACCAGGCAGGGAGATATAGGAATTATGGGTCATTTGTGAAAATGTTAATGTTTGACCTAATCCAGTTATCATGTTTTTATAAGAGGAGAGAAATCAGGACATAGAGACATACACACAGGAGAATATCATATGACAACGAAGGCAAGATTAGAATAATGTATTTATGCCGGGGATATAGCTCAGGGCCACAAGCACCTGTCTGGCAAGTGCAAGGTCCTGAGCTCGATTCCTGGTACCAAAAAAAAAAAAATAGAATAATGTATTTATAAACCAAGTGATATCAAGCTGCCACTGCCATAAACTAGGAGAAAGGCATAGAAAAGAATCCCCTTCTAGGCCTTCCGAAATGAAATGCTCCACTTGACATCTTTTTCTTGGACTTCTAGACTACAGAGCTGTAATTAAACAAAATTCTGTTGTCTACAATTATCTAATTCATAGTAACGTCATGGCAGCAATAGTAAACCAATGACAGTGTGTGTGTGTGTGGGGGGGGTAATTTCTACAAGTAAATACTGTTTCTATTTTTGGAAAATTGGACAGTTTGTCTTTCAGATCTTATTAGGTACTCGTAGATATAGTTTGTATAATTTTAAAAGCTTGAGTTTATTTTTACTGACTAGCTCAAAGTGACTTTGGTATAGGCAGTGGAAAGTGAGTTGCAGCTCTAAAAACATGTTAATAAAGAATACAAAAGAGTGATTTTGGAGAGCACATGAAACTCTACTAAAATAAATACTAGCTGAAGTGACAAAATTAGAAATGATTCCTTAAAAAGAAAAAAAATATTAATTTTTAAAAATTAAATTGCACTGAAAATCATGAATTATTTTTGAATAGTATAATATAATAAATATAATATAATATAAGAGGATATTGCTTTGCTCTGAAGGTTGGTATCTCCTGAGGATATTGCTTTGCTCTGAAGGTTGGTAGTGTTAAGAAATAGAATCCTCAGAAACGCTTAACTCATGAGGACTCTGTGACATTATAAAAGTGGCTGAAGTGAGCATGCCTGCTCCTTCTACCGCCTGCAGTTGTAGAGGAAGTGCCATCTGTGGAGCAGGGAGCAGAAACCCCTTACCAGGCACTAAATCTTCTGGCATTTTGATCTTGGACTTTCCTGACTTTAGAATTGCAAGACATGAAACATTTGGTTTTTCTTAAGAAGTAACTCAATCTAATATAGTTTTTAAAGCAACAGGATGAAATGAAACATACATGCAACATGTGTATATGTAAGTATATAGTAAATATGCTTCTATAAAAATGAAGAAAATGGAAGTATAAGTTATTGTTATTTGGAATGTGACAGCCAAAGAATGATGGGAGGAATGAGAAAACTGTCATTTCAGAAGACAGCATGACGCAGGATGAGACTGGGATACGAACAGAAGTGTGTTCTATATCTAAAGACTACAGTCATAAACTCTGTTCTAATTATTATCATGATATTCATTTCAATGAAGAAGAAAAACAATAATAATCCTTATTTAAAAGTGTTTTCTGTTTCTTGAAATTTAATTATATTGCATTTCCTTCTTTTTTGTCAAGAACATATTCAATAACTTGAATATGCTTAAGTCTTATTCTTTTAAAAGACCAAGGGCCGAGAATGTAGCTCAGCGGCACAAGCACCTGTCTGGCAAGCACAAGGTCCTGAGTTTGATTCCTGGTACCAAAAAATAAAAAATAGAAGCTCATGACCTCTGGGAAGATGGCAGAGTGGTGAGCAACAATGAAAGAGCCTCTCTGACACTAGAGTATAGCAAAGTAAGGAAGAGAAGGAGGACAGTGGTTCCCCAGGACCCAGGAAGGATCTGAAGGGGGAATTGAAGCTCACAGTGAGAATGAAGAGAGAGACTTCAGGGAAGAAAAGGGAGGTGGCAAGTGGCACTTTCTCCCTGAGCTGGGACTCACTGCATGTTGGGGGTGGCTCAAAGCTACAGAAACAAGGTGACTACTGGTGATCTCAGAGACCTCTATGGAGAAACATAACAATGGAATGAAGCAGTGGACACAGCAGACTACAGTGGCTGGTGAGCTATCCAGGTTCAGATGTCCCACAGGAGAAGACAACTGACCAGTGGCCATCATGGAGAGGGACCAGTGGAGCTCAGAATTCAAAGCAACTGTGGACCAGTTCCATGTAGTGACTCCAAGTGACAAGGTCAGGAAGCTGAGTTCAAGCTGACAGGAAGCACGAAGACTGCTGCAGGCTGAACAAATCTGGTTCCAGCCTCATGCCAGAAACCAGCCTGAACTTAGTGGAACTAAAGGTGCAGGTTCCCTGGGATTATCCACTACCCTGCCAAAAAGCTACTGCTGAATTCCTGGGATTAATCAACTCTTTTCTCGACTGTCTGCCCAAGTTGTCTACAAGTGACAGCAGAAGCACACCTTGAAGTGGACATTTTTTTTTATAGTCTTTTTTCTCTATTTTTTGGTTTAGTTTTGTTCTTTCTTGATCTTATTTTGATATGAACATTAACACAGTTTCTAGTTTCTTTCTTGTTGCTCTGCTCTATTCTTGTTTTTATTTCTTCCTTCTCTCTTTCCCTCCTGTCTCCTTCACTAGTTTTCCAAAGTTTGCATGATCTTTTTGGCCCTCCACTTGCTTCTAATCTTGTCCTCTTCTTCTATTTCTCAGTTTTTCCCATTTAACTCTTTCTAAATCTTCTCCCCTGAAGGTAACATTGTCATACTGAGGGCTTGTTTACTGTATACACTTTTCTGGTTCATTTTAGATTGTGTTACATAAACACAAATCTAGTTCATGCAGTGAAAGGTGGAAAATTAGTAGTTACCTCAGTTTGTCATTTTCTAGGTTGTATTTGATGCTGTTATTATTGCTGATTGTACCACTTAGCAAAGGTGACATAATTGTTCAAGTCAGTATTTGTTCCTGGTATACCAAGACTGAGATTTTCTAAGGGTCACAAAAAACACTATAGGCCAATGCCAAAGAACCAGGGACTCACCCAGGTAGGCAGCAACTTCTTATCCCCAATAAATTGAAGAGGTAGGATCTTACAATAGACTCAAAACCCAAAAGCCAGCTACACCTGGAAGACACTTCTGAGGAGTAGTCATTCCCTAAGTGTTCTAAATATCATCAATAAAGGTAATCACCATAGACAATTTATAAACATCAACCCAGGAATTAAACTAAAAATAATAGAAAATGAAAAGATGCTTAAGCAAGATGCAACCCCAGACTTCCAGCTCACCAAAGGCAAATCAAGGATCCACTGAGGTGGAGCAATCTGAAAGTCAACCACCTGGATACTCTGAAGTGTTAACAGTGGAAGTAGCAAAGCAAATACTTGAGGCTCTAGAAAAAATCAAAACAGAAATAATTTCTCAGATGAGTACAGAGACAGTAAGCATAATGAAAGACATGTTTAGTAACTCTAGAACAGATACAGATTAAAAAAAAGAAGACATTAGGAAAAGGATAGAACCTTTGAAAGCCCAACATAGGAAAGAAAGGGAATCCATCAAAGAGATTCAAACAGTAATCCAGGAGATTAAAAATTCCACTGAAAGGATAGCAAACTAAGAAGACAATGTAAGGACAGAATTTCAGATATAAAAGACAAGGTTTGGTGAGAGATTATGAAAAGAAAGATTTCTTTAAAATAACAAGGGATCATACAAAGTAAATCCAGCAGATGCTGGATGATACAAAGAAGAATAACATAAGATTGATTACAGTCCATAAGAAGCAGGAGATAGCATAAGTGTCATTAAAAATCTGCTCACAGAAGTCATTGCAGAAAACTTTACAAACAAGGTAAAAGAATTTGACATACAGTAAGTGAAGTATATAGAACTCCAGTTAGCCATGATCAAAGAATCTACACCAAGGGGTATAATAGTCAACATTCCAGAAATGCAATGCAAATGATATTAAAAGGTGTTAGAGAAAAGAAAAATATCACCTATACAGGAAACCCCATCAGAATCACAGAACATTTCTCAATGCAAACCCTCAAGACAAGGAAATCTTGAAGGGAAGTATTTCAGGTCCTAAAAGAAAACAACCCTCAATCTAGATTGATGTTTCCATAAAACTATCTTTTAAAATGGAGAAATAAGATACATCCATGAAAAACAATACCTGAGGAAATTGATGAACACACTGAAAAATGTTCTAAAAGATATTCTAGAAAGAGGTAACAAGGATTGCAATTCCATGAACCCCAGTAGAAGGAAGTCACCAAGCAAGGCAAGCAATTAAACAGAGAGGGTAAAAAAGGAGGAGGCAACAACAGGAAAATAACAAGACAAGGATAAGTCAGTACATATCAGTTAAACCATCAATGTCAATGGTCTCAATTCACCAATGAAAAGAAACAGACTGGCAGAATAGATCAAGAAGCAAGATCAAACAATACACTGCATAAAAGAAACACATTTAATTCAAAAAGAAATTCATAGACTGAAAGTCAAAGAATGGAAAATAATACTCCATGGAATAGGAACCCAGAAAAAAGCAAGGTAGAGACTCTATTTGCAGATAAAGTGTATTTCAAGCCGATTAAGAAGACAAAGAAGGTCACTACATCCTTGTAAAGGGAAGAGTCTAAGGGGAAGAGATAATGATAAATGTATATGCAACAAATCCCAGTGCACCCAATTATATAAAACAGATATTAATGGACATGAAAAATCAAAAAAGCACTAATACACTTGTAATAGGGGATCTCAATATCCCACTGTCACAAGTAGACAGATTATGTAGACAAAAAAATCCAAAATGAAATATTAGAACTGAATCAAACTTTTGAAAAAATGGTCTTAGTAAATATCTACAGAGTTCCACCCCACAACGTCAGAATGCACATTCTTCTCAGCTGCATATGGGATGTTCTCCAAAATAGACCACATACTAGCTCATGGAATATGCTGAAGTAAATGCAAAGGAATTGAAATTACCCCATGCATATTATCAGATGATCGTGCAGTAAAATCAGAAATCAATGGCAAAGGAAATCACAAGAACTTCATAAGGAGATGGAAATTAGACAACATGCCCCTGAGAAACCAATGGATCATAAATGAAATTAAAGAAGAAAGTAGTTTCTACAAGTAAATAATAAAGACAATACTACATCATAGAACTTATGAAATCCAAAAGAAAGCAGTAGTATAAGGGAAACTTATAGCCTTGAATACCCATGTCAGGAAAACACAGTGAGTTGAAATAAACAACCTATTTTTGAACCTCAAACTTTTAGAAAAAGAAAAGCAAGTCAAGCCCAAAGTTTGTATGAGGGAGGAAACTATAAAGATCAGAGCAGAAACTAATGCAATGAAGATTAAGAAAACAATACAAAGAATCAATGAATCGAACTGTTCTTTCTTGAAAGGTTAAATAAAATAGGCAAACCCTGAACCAAACTTATAAAAAAAGGAAAGAAAAAACTCAGCTCCATGCAATTGGGAATGAAAAGGGTCAAATCACAATGGATCATGCAGAAATCTAGAAGGTCATCAAAGCTACTTTAAAAACCCATATTCTAATAAGAGAGAAAACACAGGAGAAATGGGCAGATTCCTAGATACACATGAAATGCCAAACAAAGCTGAACCAAGAAGTTATAAAAATTCTAAATAAACCAATTTCAATCAATGAAATTGAAGATGTGAATAAAAATCTGCCAACAGGCACCAGGGATATAGCTCAGTGACACAAGTGCCTGCCTGGCAAGTGCAAGGTCCTGAATTCAATTCCCAGTGCCAAAAGAAAAAAAAAATCTACCAACACATGCAAATCAATAAATGTAACACAGCGTATTAACAGAGCCAAGGATAAAAACCACATGATCATCTGATACCTCAGACCTCATCTCCCTTTCTTCTCTTATATTCTTACCTTGCTGTCATCTTTCTCTTTCCTGAACACTAGGGTCAAACGTCCAGCTCCAAATCTTTGCAATAGTTGCACCTTCTGTCCTCTTCAAATATTATGTACTTGTCTTACAATTTTTATATTTATGAATGAGCTTATTAAATTCACTTTCTTCCAGGCAGTATTATTTCTAGAGGAGTATAAAAGTTGGACAACAGAATACATGGACAACAGAATTTAAAAGTAAATTTAACAGAAATAAAAAGTACTTCATAAGCGGGTCTTAAATTTTAATAAGCATTGTAAAATATAGGAAATGTACTTTTGTACTTTTACTTTGGAAAATATAGGAAATAATGCTTTTGGATGGAAGGACTCAAGATAAAAAAGTCTTTAAGTGCATTACTAACATATCAATTTAACATACAAAATTCTTATTTTTAAAAAAAATTGGCTAAAATTTTCTTCAAACGTATGGGAAGAAAATAAGTCCCTAAGAATAATGAAGAAAAACAATGTAATTATTGACAAAGCCATTGAATACCTGAAGAAAATTGTGTTCATAATGAAAAGCACTCAATATTTTCATGTCTGTAGAAATGACCCATGAAAATTTCTCTTATGAAGAGTCCAATCTTAGGCAAGAAAGGGAGGTTGTCTGTCAGGCAAAAATACATGAATTAAACCCAACCACAAATGCAAAACACAAAAGAAATTCATTCAATTCAATGAATTCATTCAATTCATTCTTAATATCAAAGTTATATTTACAAATACAAGACACAAGAATCCAGTCTGAGACATGAGTATGGTGATCTGGTCTGGGTTGACTCCATCCCCACTAACAAACCCGTACCAACACAGTGTACCCATTTCTTAACCCCAGGGGGCCCATCTGCTTCTGTTATCTTCCATTTCCTCTCTCCTGGCAAAATATATGTATATATTTAGAAATGTCCAACTCATATGTTAGGCTTTTTTCTTTTTTCTATTTTCTTCCCCTTACCCGAAATGTAAGCTTATCTCTCCTCATTAAAATTATTGGTGGGCTCAACTTTTTCATACGTTCAACACATACTCTTTCCTCTCCTTCACAACCAGAAACCTTCATTCTACCTCCTACTCATTTTTCAACAACTTGCAATCCAGCCTGCTTTTTAAAATTCTCCTGGGAAAGATTCTCGCATAGTTCACCCATGACTTCTGCATTAATAAACTCAGTGGGAACAATTCAGCCTTGATGTTTTGACTCCCCTTGGCCCTCTGCTCCCTGACATCACACCCTCCTTGCTCCCATACTTTTGCAATTCATGACTTTTGTATAGCTTTCTTTTGCATAGAACCCTCAATTACCCATTTTTTCTGCTTTACATTACCTGACACATGTTTGTTAGACAATCTCACCTTTTTAAGTATTTTAAATAGTTTTGCGCCCAAAATTATCAGCCCTCTAATTTCCACACATATCCCTGCCCTTAGCTATTGACTGAAAATTCCAGCAGCCTACTGGGCAGTCCCATCTGGGTATTTTATGACATTCCACGTTCAGCAAGTTCAAAACAAAACTCATTCTACCTCCATGTACTCTCTTGGATTCCCCTTTCTCACTGGGAGTGCCATAATCCACTTAGCTAGAGACCAGAAGTCTTCCTCAAAATTTCTCTAGACTTCACTCACCTCTTTGTGTCACTTGTCATGTGTGCTTGTACATGCCTCTGAAGTCTTCTCAATTAACTTACCTCTTTTTCCACTTACTGTTATTAATGTATTCAAACAGCCTTGATCTTATATCCAGGCCTAGTAACATAAATAAATACAACCATAACCAGATTAGTTACCTGGGGAAACTCTTTACTGTCTCACTGACACACGCAGGATAAAGCCCAGCTTCTCGGTTTCCTTTTCCCCCACTGCATACAACACTGTGTTCATCAGAACCCAAAGGCTAGCAACCATTCCATACCCTCTTCTGTGAGGCTCATGGCTTCCTTTGCTCATGTTGTCTCTTATTTTTGGAGTCCTGTTGTATGTCTAGCTTCCACGTTGGCTCTTCACCTGGACAACTCTCACTTAAGAATTGGCTCGGACTTCCCTCTACTTCAGTCTTTTGAATTCCTTCTCCTTGCTAATCTTCCTTTATTCCAGTAGGCTAAATATTATTTTCTGTGGGTCCACCAATGCCTCCCTCTGTCATCATCCTCACACAGTACGTTACACTTTGATTTGTAGGTGTCAGTTTTTCTAAACACCCTGAGCTCAGTGAGGCAAGAATTGCAAGTTGATACCTGTACAACACCATTTGTAAACAGCGTGGTTACAAAGGTGGATTCGCTGTTTATCACAAATAGACCAGGACATCCTATCTTTTAAAGAGTGTTCTTGAACAGTCACCTACTGATTACTAACTAAATGGAAATAGCACAAGCCCTCTCTCTAAAAGCATGGTGTTTTGGATTGGATTTCACTTTGTTTTAATTATATTTAAACCCAAGATCATGTAAAATGCATCCAGAGCACTAATTAACAATATATTGAACAGACATTTTAAAAAATTGAACTTTTCAATGTCAGTTATTTTGGTAATTATTTTCTTCATTACCATGGTACCCATCCAAGATGGGATTAAATTCATTTCTTTAACTATGTATACACAGTCTTGTTCATATACTTGAAAGAGTTCAACAAAGTGAAAATATCCTTGGATGATGTAGAAACAAATATGATACAAGTTATTATATCTACTGAAGAAGTAGCCAAGAGCTAGACATGGTCTAAAGATATCAACTACATGTTTACTTTTTCCATTAAACATTTGTGCTTCAGCCAATTTTTGAATAATTAACTTAAACAATTTACAGGAGTAAATCAAAATGTGACTCAGGCTCACACTGGTAAGAAAAAAGATGTATTGTTGACTAGAACACATATGTGTTTAAAAATCATACTGTTAATGAGAAATAAATCAGACCCACATGTGTAAACATTGTACTGTCTCACTAGTGTGAGAAACTGAACAAGTAAATAGGATTCATATTGTGCAGTAGATACTGTGAATTGGGAAGAAACTGTTCAAAAGGAAAGACAAACTGTGAGGGGGGGAAAGGGAAAGAAAGAAAGAGAAAAAGAAAAAATATATGTATACACTACATAATTAAGATAGTTATACAGCTAGCTCATCCTAGTTCCTTGAAAAGAATGTTTTGTGCTGATATTGTCTAGACAAGATGTAAGGCCTATATCTTATACTCTGATTAACTACTGCAAAGACAACAATACCCAGTGTATCAACTATTGCAACTGCTCTACTAACCTATTTCAAAACTCTGTTTCATTGCTGTGTTTATCTTTTATCTTTTTTCTTTTTAAAATTAAATAAAACATAAAAATCACTAGAAGAAAAAATAATTCTTTTTTTGTTTTTATTTTTTTCCAGTACCGGGAATTGAACTCAGGACCTCGTGCTTGCCAGGCAGGCGCTGTGCTGCTGAGCTAAATCCCCAGCCCCAAGACAAAATAATTCTTAGGTAAGGATTTTAAGGAATTCATATGAGTCCTACTACTAAATTAATAAAATGCAACTTTTGGGCTGTGTATTTAATCTGGTAGATCTGATTATTTCAGAAGAGAAAATAAGTCTACTTTTACATACCAGAATATTGATGTCATGATTTTCCAATCATGAAAACTACATAATCTTTCTAAAATCTCCTTAGATCTTGATGTCTAAATGTTATGCTTTTTGACTGTGCTAATACCCATAGCTAGCAGATGCTATTTTACTTTCAGCTCTTTGTAAGCTCAAAGATTCTGGAATTACTAGGTGTGTAACTCCCTCTCACATTGTGTTTTTTGAACTTTTTATCTATCTCAACCATATATTTTTAAAAAATAACGTTTTATTGGTATTCAACTCATATGCTATAAAATAATCCTTTCAAAATGTACAGTTCAGAGCATTTTGTATATTAAAAGATTATGTAACAATTATCACTGAGGCACACAAACAAGCCCGTAATAGTCTGGCTTTCTTCCCAGAACTTCCCTATCTTATGTTCCTGGCCTGCTAATTCTTGAATTCCATTTCCATCTGTTTCCTGACTTTTTGTCCTTTTATTCATTTAACACTTACTTCTGCCTCTGGAAACTTGGCATCTGTTTCTTAATTTAGATTCATGACAGTCTAACTACTTTGCCTTAGGACTACTCACTAGCCTTCTCAGTTGGCTTGCTGTTGAAGGTGCTCCTGCTTTACTTTTTCCTTAAAAATTATCCCTAGGCATAGCCTCCTGGGTCACATAAGCCAGAGGAGTGCCTCATACATCTGCTTCCAAAGTTTGTCTTATCACACTCAGTTTTTGATGAAATTACTCCAGTATGGATGAGAGAGTGAGGTTGAACCTCTTTGGGTCGAGGGACCTGGGCCCGTGGTAAGCGACGACACGATGAAAAGAGACACCGGAGACCAGGCTGATGGCACAGATCTGTCTTTATTGCAGAAGTATCAGGTGTTTTATAGAGCAAGCTAGAGGCGTGGTTTGGAGGTGGTACTATAGGCGGGGGGCAGTGAGGAAGTAAGAGGTCAGAGTGGGACAGGCTAGGCAGGCGACTCACTCACTTTGCCGAGGACATGACGAGTCTGAGTTTGCTAGGACCTGCTCCTCCACCACGGCCATCAACCAGACCTCTGGACCCCTTTTTCCCACAGATTGCCCCTCTTTTTTTATAAAAGCCAATTGAATTGAGGCCATCATAGCCTGTTTAGAGGTTATCATTTGTAACTGGGCACATATTATACGAAGCGCGATAATCGCAAGGAGTCCTAGAAGTCCCAAGAATCCAATGGTAAGTAAATTGGCTGGTGAGAATAGGTGCTGTAGGTTGTGTAGGAGATTGGAGAGGACATTGTCTGTTAGAATAGGAACTTGGATAGAGTCAATAGCTTGTATTTGTTCAGTTAGTTGAAGGGAGAGGTTGAAGTAAGTGTTGTTGTATGGACCAAGGATCCACTCACGGAGCAAGAGATGAGCAGAAGAGAGGTTGGCTGGTTTTGGTGTGACACAAAGTAGGGTCGATGAGAAGTGTTGGTCACAGGCATTAGTAGCAACGCACCAGAGGTCTTGAATTTCATTGTCCATGAGGTCAAGTTGTTGTTGAAGATTAAGAAGAGCCATATGGGTTTGGGCGTTAAGCTGTTGTTGCACTCAGAAAGTCTCAGCGGCAGTATGGGAAAGGTTGTTAAGTCCTTGAACAGTCACGGTGGATTGGGTGAGTGCGATGGCTGCTGTGGCTCCTGCTGCTGTGGCTGTAATAAAAGCAATAATAAGGGCAATAATAGCAGAGGCTCCGAAATCTCTTTTGTGTATCTGTAGGGAGGTGAAAGAAAGCTGGATAGGGAGTGATGGAGCTACCCAATTAGAGATATTAACTGGCACCTAGAGGACAGAGGGGGTGCAAAGGATGAGCATATATGGAGGGTTCCATTTCAGCAGTTAGACAGGTAGCAGGTACCTGCCGAGGAGCAGTTAAAAGAGGCACCTGTGGACAAGAGAAGTAAAAGGGGGGGACAACACAGGCTGTTGAAAAATATAAGTAGTTATTTTTGTGAGTAAGGTTAACTAAGGGTGACCAGGAGATGTCACTGGGGGGCAGAGGGAGTCAATTGTTGATATTTGAGCAAGACCACCAGTGCACATCTCAGTGGTACCACCGGAGCTGCTGGTGGCATTAAGGAGGCTAAGTTTGGGAATGGAATAGGTGCCGTTAGTGATAGAGGTATTTTTCATGAGCATCAACAGAAGGAGGTCAAGGCATCTGAAGGTTCCGCATAACTGATGGGAGAATATAGAGCGTCTCCCTGTGAAGGAAAATGGGTTGCATCCCATAAATGGGAGGGATCCATTGTCCCCAGGGTGAAGAAAAGGAGAGGTCCATAGAGCTGTATAGTTGTCGTTTTTGAAAGGTCTAAGTGAAGAAAGGCAGGCATCGCAAGTGATATCTGTAAGTCTAAAGTTAGGATTTAAAGGCATAGGTTTACAAGGGGAGAAGACAGGCTGAGCAGTGTCGTAGTCTCCTATGTCGTGTCGGTCCACCACCTAGACGTCTGTTGTCGAGAGTCAATTGTTTCATCTCTGATATCGGCGGCTGGAGCCCTACGGGAAAGATTTTCCCTTCATGTTTTTCTGCCGTTTGGACCCGTTGTATAAGGAGGGACCATGTTTGCAGGTCCCACAGATTAGCAGTTTTGAGCCAAGGATTAAAGGGAAGGAGAATCCCCCAGTACTGGGAGAGGGTCTTATAAGAGATTTTACAATGTCTAGCCTGTAAGAGAGCAGCAAGTGTCTGTGCCTGCGGATGCTGTTCCTTACGAAGCTCGGGGCCCATGATGTGGGTGGGGGCCACTTACCGATTCCCGGGGGGCATGCAGGGTCCCTGTTCGGGCGCCACTTGAGGTTGAACCTCCTTGGGTCGAGGGACCTGGGCCCGTGGTAAGCGGTGACATGGTGAAAAGAGACACCAGAGACCACACTGATGGTACAGATCTGTCTTTATTGCGGAAGTATCAGGTGTTTTATAGAGCAGGCTAGAGGTGTGGTTTGGAGGTGGTACTTTTGGCCAGGGGCAGTGTGGAAGTAAGAGGTCAGAGCGGGACAGGCTAGGCAGGCGACTCGGTTTGCTGAGGACATGACGAGTCTGAGTTTGCTCAGACCCACTCCTCCACCATGGCCATCAACCAGACCTCTGGACCCCTTTTTCCCACAAGAGAGTATCTCTCAAAGGTGAAGAAAAAATAGAGAGCTTGTTAAGGATATTTTAGGGTCTACCCTCCGGGATTGGGAATTTATTAAAATTTCTGTGAAGCCAGGCCTCTAAAGACCTGAAGTACATCTTAGTGAGGTGCAGATGAGTTACCTATGACTTCTGATTTGGGATTGTTCCTCATAGATTAACAAGTGAGTCTCAGCACAGCACAAACCAAATTAAAGAGTTTATGTTGGAAGGGGGAAGGGGTGGGATTCATGATGTGGCTGTTACTTTAACAGGGACATTATAGACTAACATCGGGAGGGCACGGTAAGAGTGCTGGGACTTCTGCAGTGCAGAGGGCAGTCCTGGACAGAGCGCTGTCAGTGTCCTCCATGATTCTGAATGCCTAATGGGGAGCATGAAAAAAAAAATGTCATTGAAGTTTTAATGAGCCTGACAGGATGAGGAATATCAATTTATCCTATCTCTGGAATTATGCTGCCTTTGCCCTTATACCCTACTTTAACTGATGCCTTGGGCCACACTCCTTATGCTGACCTGTTATGAGTGAATCTAGTAGCAGTTAAGTAGTCTTAGTAGTTTTTCTTTTTTTCAGAGGCCTGTGTCACTGCAATGGTTGATACACTGCGTCAGTTTGAGAAGACTAGAAGTTTAATTAAGTGACTCAGCAGGGGGCCAGGGTCCTCATTTGTAAACATCCTGAGCCTGTGCAAGAGGAGGGCATGGAGATTATGTGAGTGTTACACCCCCTGGGGGCGGTAGCCTGCTTACAATATAAGGGAAGAAAAGAGGCTTGCTCTCCCTTCCCACTTTTGCTCTTGTTGCTTTTGCTCTCTTCCGCTGCCATAAACTATTGCCCCTCACCCCGCCACTCTGCCTTGGAGCCAGCTGATTATGGACTGAAACCTCCACAAACTGTGAGCTAGATAAACCTTTCCTTCCTTAATTTTGGGTGTCAGGTATTTTGTTTCAGCAATGAGAGAAAAGAACCAAGGCATACTGTATAATTTGTCTTTGATTAAGAAGATCAGTGCTGCACACAGAGGCTAATTATTAGCTTTGTGACCCTGGAACTTTCACTTTTTTGTCCAAATTTATGTTTTTCTATAGTAAAATTAGATTAGTAATCATTTTGGCGACATTGTGCTAAGTGAAATGACTGTGGTAGAAGAGCAAATATCACACGATCCCTCTCACCTGCGTCATTCAAAACAGTCAAAACTCAGAAGCAAGGTGGAATTGCTGCAGAGAGCAGGTACAAGGAGAAATGCAGCAGTGATACTTGACAGATACAAAGGTTCCATTTGCAAGATGAATGTCAACACAGGTAGGACAGGAAGTGATGAAAACAGAATTATGATGTGTCACATAAAAGTAATAAAAGGTAAAATATGAAAAAATTTAAAGATATCTGCTATATAAAAATATGTCTGTATTTAATACCTTGTCTTATATATATCTAAAAATTTGTTAGAAGGTTAGACATACCAAATGTTCTTAGCACAATTTTTAAAATGCTGTAATTCCTGGCTGTTATACCTCAGTAGTTTAATGGTTTTTTGCTGTTGTTCTTGGGTAGACTCAGGACACACAGTAGCCAGCATTTCCTAATGCAGGCAGAAATGCATAGGCACACATTAGCAGGAACCCTAGTTTCCTGTTCTTGCAGTATCTTACAAACATGTGCTCAGACATGGTATCAGGTGCTCTCTAGCACCTAGAGACAGTGAAAAAATTCACCAGTACATCGAGACAGGCACATACACATGCTCATGGACACACACACACACATGCATGCTAAAGAGAAAACAAGTCTCCAATTAAATTAATATCTCAGAATAAGGTAAAGTGAACTACTAAACATAAATTCTTCTTCAATAACATCTAATCTTCTTAACATAAATCCTTTTTCAATAACATCAAAATCTCTGCTAATTATCTAGGCAGCTACAAATGTACTTGTCAGGCAGTAGTACTATGAGGTTCTCTTTGCCTGTTGATTTTCTTTTGTCCAGATTTCTGAAACAAGAAAACTTAGCTATTAAATAAGACTGGCTTTTGGAAAATACAATGTGATTGAGTTCATGGTCCTCACAGAAAAGATATATAGTGTTTCTCAATCAGAGCATGTAATTTTCAAGAGTAATAAGTCCAAAGTTCAAATTCATTAAAAACCCTATGAGTTCAAAAAATAATTAAGAATGCAGGAATTGCAGTATCAGAGAATAAAGACTAATTTTCAACCTATCTTGTGAAGTCAGGTGGGAGCATGCTAGAGCTTGCTTGCCAGGCTTCCACGCAAGCCAGCTGGGCACAATGCTCCCTAACTTCGCATCTCATATATAACAAGAACCCATGCATAATAAACAGAACAAAATCACTATAATGAAGGTAACTATTTTATGTACAATTTAGTGAGATAACATTAGAGATTGAGAAAAGTTTGGAGAAATGGGAGAAAGGAAAAGAAATAGAGAAAAAATCAGAAGTCTTCCAAAAACTAAAAGATTGTATACAGTTGTTTGTTTTTTTTTTTTGTACCAGGAATCAAACTCAGGACCTTGCACTTGCCAGGCAGGCACTTATGCCACTGAGCTATATCCCTGGCCCTGTATGCAATTTTGATTAAAATTGTTCAGTTTAGTTAATGAAATTAAATTAAAAATGATGATTAGTAAGATAAATACATTGTTTTAACAATATATAATTATGAAAATCTCCAAATATACAAAAAAATTAAAGAACTTTTACTTAGTTAATGCTATACATGGATCACCTAGGCCAAACCATCAATAGTTTTTTAAAGCTCTCAAGTGATTCCAATGTATACTGTGAGAAGACTAGCATTATTTTACTGCTTTTCACATTTTAGTGGTAATTACAGTTTGTTAGAACACACGTTGAAAGATCAAATCCCAAGCATTTCTGATTCAGTAAGTCCAGGTAAGGCCCCAGGACCATAAGGATTTGACACACACATAATCATGATCAACCACAATTACACCTACAGTGACAAAATTTAAGTCCTGACTATTATATTCACATGTTACATTACTGTGTATAAACTGGGCAGATTAACCAAGAAGTTTGTGTGGTCATAACCACATTGACTCTACATTTGCTATCTCACACAAAAACAAAACAACAAGGCTACAGTGCTGTTTCCAGCATCTGCATGATACAAAAGACAATTCTTCTGCTTCCAAATTGAAATTATTTTTGAGCAGTCATCTGAGGAACACAAGAATTGTAAACCTGTGGAATCCAAAGTAAATTAACCTAATCTAAATGAAAATTGAAAAATTCCTCTAGTCATCCAGTATTTGGAGACTGATAATTTTCTAAAATTATCTTACAGGTTTTGGACGTAGAATAGGTGTTAACTGGTTCAATTGTATTGCACTGGAAATTACTATAAAACAGTTCTGAGAACACAGACCTTTAAAGGAAATATTCTTAGAGGCCAAGGGTATAGCTCAGCAGCACAGCGCTTGCCTGGCAAGTGCAAAGTCCCAAGTTCAATTCTGTGTACCAAAAAAAGGGAAATATTTTTTGTATTGCCATGAAGTGTCCAATTAAATTAATATGCTAACAGTCTCTTTATCCATCTTATGTTAGAAAAACAAACAATCTCCATGTTTCAGCTATTGAGTAAAGCTGCCACACACATACTATTACAAATGTTTATGGACATGTGTATTCGTTTTTCTGGCTTAAGTACTTTGAAGTTTAACTACTCAGTCAAAATTTAGACATGTTTCATTTTACAAAACATTGTTAGAACTTTTCCCACTGTGGTTGTACCATATTACACTTGTTTCAGCAAGGTACAAGAGTTACAAATGCTCAGCATTTTCCCAAAATTCAGTGAGGTCATTTTTTTTTAGCCATTCTTGTGACTTTAATAGATATTTTCCTTATTACAAATGACATTGAGCAGTTTTGCATGTGCTTATTTCTTATTTCTGTTTCCTTGTCAAATGTGCAATGAAATATTTTGCTTACTTAAGATAGCTATTTTTTCTTTTAATTATTTGGTTAAAAGATTATGTACATATACCTATGTATCTGTGTATAAAGTAACCCAGATTCTGTTCTCAGATATAACACAGATTATATTCTATTCTCCTGTATGTGCTTGCAAATGTTTTTCTCGTCTTTGGGCTATCCATTCAGTATATGTCTTTTGATAACATTTTAGAAAAATTTTCATGAAGTCTAATTTATCATGTTTTTCTTTTACAGTGATTGTTTCTTTAGCTCCCAGAAATCTTTTGCTTAACCTCATGTTCAAAGTATTATGCTATATTTAATTTTTAAAAAGTTTTGCAGATTTATTTATTTTAATCTCTAATATAACTCGAATTAATCTTAGCTTTCTCTATTAGTTAGTATTTGAAGTCAATTATTCCCATTGGATATTCTGTTTTACCAGAACTACTGTAGAAAAGGATTTCTATCCCTATTGGATTTCTTTGGCATCTTTGTCAAAGCTTGATTTACTATCTACATGAGATTGTATTTCTAGACTCTCTACACTAATCTATTTGTCATTCCTTATGCCAGTACCACATGGTAGCTTAAGTAAGTCTTGAGGTTAGATAATGTAAGCCTTCCAAGTTTGTTTTCTTTTTTCAAGATTGCTTATGTGTATTGATATTGTTACTCCAGTCATTTTACCCTCATTGTCTGCATGATAGGTTTTCTTCTAATTATTAATTTAAATCTTTTATGTGTTTAAAGAATAATTCCCACACTTGGCATACAATTGCATGATTCTTTTTTATCTTTCCTGAAAACCTGTGACTTTTGCCTACTGAATGGTTAGCTGTAAACATTTACATAATTTTTAGTATTATCTTTTGATTAAGTATACATCCTCAACTTTCTCAAACCCATGATAGATAATATTATATTATTTATATAAAAGTAGAAACATCAAAATATTAGTGCGGGTAGTTTCATTATTTGTGCTACTCTCATCACAGGTAGTACATATACTTTCAGCCTATTGTAGTATAATTTTTTCTTTAATCATTCATAAGTACTAAAAAACTTCTTACTGATTATGATGCTGTATGTGGGTTTTTCATATATGATCTATGTTATGCTGAGGTAAATTCCCTCTATCTGTATATCTATTTTGTTGAGAGTTTTTATCATGAAGGGCTGTTCAGTCCTGTCATACCCTTTTATACATCTATTGAGGTGACTATGTGTGTATTGAGATGATTATGTGCTTTTCCCCGTTCATTCTCTTAATGTGGTACATCATATTAATTGGTTTTTGCATGTTGTACTGTAAATGCATCCAAGGAATAAATCCCACTTGACTGAGATTTATGACACATTTATCAGGCTGTTGAATTCAATTTGCCTGTATTCTACTGAGGAATTTTGCACTCACATTTATCAAGACTATTGGCTTGTTCTTTTCTCTGTGTCATTTTCTTGTATTGAAGTGAGGTTTATGCTGGGTTCATAAATCCAGTTTGACAGTGTTCCCTCTTCTTTCACTTTTTTGGAAGAGTTTTAAAAGACTCGATATTTGCTTTTTCAATGTTTGGCAAAATTTACCAGTAACGTTATCTGGCCCTGGGCTTTTCTTTGTTGGAAGGATTTCACTTATGGATTCAATCTCATTGTTATTGTCTATGCAGGCTTTCTATTTCTTATTAATTCAACTTTGGTAGGTTGAATGTTTTTGGCAATTATCTATTCTATACTATCCAATTTGTTGATATGTAAATAGTTATAATGATAACATAATTGTTTTAAAACTTTGGGTCATGTGTTATACTGTCTCCATTTCTTAATTTATTTACTATAATTGTCCGTCTTTTTTCCTTAGTCTTTTCTATAGTTTGAAACTGGGATGTCCCTTCTAGGAGACAGTACAGTTGTTAGGAGGTGCGGCTAAGTTGGATCATTGAAGGCAATGCTCTTGAATTGGATACCGGGACTCTGGCCTTTCCCTCTCCTCTGTTTCCTGGTAGCCATAGGATGGGAAATTCTACTCCACCTCACCCTCCCTTCCATGTTCCCCCTTGCCATGGGCCCAAATTACCATGTACTAAACCCTTTGAGACCATGAGTTGAAATAAATATTTCCTCATGCCTCTTTCCTAATTCCTCAAATTGTTTACCTCAGGTATTTTGTCACAGTGACCAAAAGCTAACCATCTAGTTGGGGGTTTATTGATTTTGTTGATTATTTAAACTCTTTTGTTAATTTCTTTCTGCTCTTTTTCTGTTGTTTTATTTCTGACATAATCTTTATTTTCTTCCTTTTGTTAACTTTAGGTTTATTTTGGTTTGTTTTCCTTTCTACTTTAATTTGTAAATTAGTTCTTTGAGATCTTTTTTCTTTCTTACTTTAGGTATTTAATGCTAGGAAGCTCCCTCTTAATATTTATTTTGGTGCTTCTCATCAAAATGGGTGATATTTTCATTTTTATTTATCTCAAGGTATTTTAACTCTCCATTTTATTTCCTCTCTTACTATATAGTGGTTCAAGAGTATATTGTTTCACTTTCACATGTTCATGAATTGTCCTATTTTCTTTCTGTTAATGATTTCTAGTGTTATTCCACTAGGTCTGAGGAGAAAGCTGGTGTGGTTTCAATCTTTCTAAATTGGATATGTTGGTTTTTGACCTCACATGTGATTGATCCTGGAGAACGTCTGTGTATTCTTGCATAGAATGTGTATTCTACTGCAGTTTGGCTGGAAATACATAGAGTCATTTTATCCCTTATTTGAATCTGCTTCCATATTGATCTTCTACCTTGATATTCCATCTATTTCCTTTTTTTTTTTTTTTTTTTTTGTACCGGGAATCTAACTCAGAATCTTGTGCTTGCCAGACAGGTGCTTATGCTACTGAGCTTATGCCACTGAGCTATATCCCAGCCCTTATTTCTGAAAATGGAGTGCTAACATCTCCCATTGTGGTTGTAACATTGTAATTTCTCCACTCAATCTAGTAATATTGAAGTATATAAAACCAATCTAGTAGTATTGGTCTTATATATTTAGGAGCTGTGATGTTGCATATAATTACACTGATGTCTTCTTGTTGACTTGACCCTTTTATCATTATGTAATAAGCTTTATTTTCTCTGGTGAGTTAAAGTTTATTTTGTTTGGTATAATTATTACAGCATTTTCTCTTTGGTTATCATCTGTATGAAATTTATTTTCCCATTTCTTTACTTTTAATCTGCATGTGTTCTTATATCTAAAGAGAGTCCTTTTAAGCAGAACATGTATTTTGATCCATTAAGCTACTCTATGCTTTTCAATTTTTCAAATTAAATTTTAAATTTTTCAAATTTAATACTTGTAAATTTAAAGTGATTAATGACAGTTTTGCTTTGCATTTATTTTGTTGTTTTCTTAGTGCTTTACTCTCTTTTACTTTTTTATTATTTGGTGATTTAAAAAAATTGATCAGTTGGCAATCAATTTTTTAAATCACCAAATAATAAAAAAGTAAAAGGACAACCACTGTTTATTTCTATCTTTTTGTTCTGAAACAGTCTATCATTTTTATTGTTTTTGCTTTGTTTTGTTTTTGTCTATGTTGTTGGTATTTTGCTATTGTTCTTTTTTATTGTTCTCTTTAAAATAAAAAAAATTGATTAGTTGAATTCATTGTCTTTATTGTTTGTGTATCTACTATTACTTTTACATTTGTGTTACCATGAGACTTATATAAATCTTTTAGTATAATCACTTGTTATTTTAGTTTGATAACTTAAGGTCACTTACATAAAAAAACTCTACAATTTTATCCTCCCTACCCACCTGCACATACACACACACACACACACACACACACACATACAGTGATCTTTAAATCAGGATTTACTTCTTTTTATATTGTGAATCTCTTACAAAATGTTTGTAGTAATATTTTTGTCTTTTAACTTTGAGAGTTGTGAGAAATTTACATACCAATTTGTATACTACTACAGTTTTATTACTTTGTATTTCAGTACAAATTTACCTGTACTAGAAAGATGTATACTTTGATCTCATTCTTTAGCATGCTTTCTATTCCATTTGAAGAATTCTATTAAGCATTTCTTTCTGTTTGTTTTGTTTTTTGAGACTATTCATTAAGTAGTTTGGTCTGGCCTTGAACACACTATATAGTTGAGGCTGTCCTTGAACCTGAGGCTATTCTCCTGCTTCATTCAGCTTTGTAAGTGCTGGGATGACAGGCATATGCCACCATGCATGGCCTATTAGGCATTTCTTATAAGGCAGCTCTAGTGGTGACAAACTCTTTGACTTTGTCTGGAAAAGACTTATCTCCCATTCATGTGTAAAGGATAGCTTTATAGGTTGTAGTAACTGAGGTTGGCAATTATTCTCTTTTAGTACTTTGAATAATTAACCACACTCTTCCTTGACTGCAACTTTGAATAATTAATCACACTCATCCCTGACCTGCAAGATATATGTTGTGAAAATAGCCTTACAAACGTTCCCTTATATGTGATGAGTTTCTTTAAAATTCTCCTTGTTAACGAAATTTGCGGCTAATTATAGTACTTTTTGCCATAGATTTATGTTCAGATTTCTTAACTTATGGGTTATTTTCAGTCTTGAGAGTCTATATCTCTTCTCAGGCTTGAGAAGTTTGTGTGTGTTTTGTCTAAATGTTGCATCACTTAGTTGTTTCTTGTAAATTCTGTGGACTTTCTTAACATTTTTTTCCTGTTTTTTCCTTGTACTAGATTATTTCAAATGATCCATCTCTATCTTTTCTTCTGCTTCAGTGAGTCTATTACTGAAGCACTCAATTGTATTTTTTATAGCAGTCATTGCATTCTTCAACTCCAGAATTTGATTGGGTTTTTTATTTTAATGTTTTTGAATTATTCATTCTGTTCTTATACTGTTTTCCTGATTTCTTAGGTTGCTAGCTTAAAATCTTGTACATCTTTAGAATAAGGATTTAAAATTCTTCACCAGAAAATTTGTGGATTATCACTTCTTTGGAGCCACTTACTAGATGTTTATTGTGTTCCTTTGGCAGGGTCTATTCTGTATTTCATTGTGTTGCTATCAGCACATGTGAAGAGTCCGTCAAAGTCAGTGAACTGGCTTTAGTGAGTGAAGATCTTCCCCCTGGGGGTGGGCATGAGGTGCTGCAAATGGAAGATTGTGTGGGATTATGCTGTGGCACTGGATTCAGTGGTGCAAGGGCAAAAAGTATGGGATATACACTGACTGTGGATCAGAAGAGGGAGTGATGACTGGAAGCCTGGGCAACAAGAATATGCATCACCAGAAATGGTATTATTCATAGTGGTGAAAGCCAAGGGGCTCATGATGATCACTAGGGATATTAGGGACCTCAGCAGCATCTGCTGGTCAGGTAACAAGCATGCTAAAATAGGTGGAGCTTGGAGAAGGTGACATGCTTGTGTTTAGATGCAGATACATGCACAGTAGCATATAGCATTTGAGGCTGACTGTGGGGTCAGGGTCTCTTTGAATATGGTCACACTCAGGTGTCATTATGGGTCCTGCATACACATAGCACCACTAGGTAGGGTATCTCTGGTGGGGAAAGTTCTCCAGCTCAAGCAACATGAGTCTGAAAATCAGAAAAACATGGAAGCTTGGTAGTGAAACCTGCAGGAGTCTGTGATGGCCCTGAGGGCTACTAAGTTCCTTAGTGGTGAAGGTCAGTGGGGTGCATTGATATCCTTTACCCTTTAGTTATTTATGTTTTTAGCCACCTACAGATGTATCTGATATGCTGAACTCTCCAGGGAGGCAGATATATTAAAACCAAAGTAAGTTCCTCAGAAAAAGCTCTGAAATTTTGAGAACATTGGTCACTTACCTTAGTTCCTGTTTTCCCTGTGAGGGAAACTGGTTGGATGTGGTAGATTGACAATTGGTGGTCAACTTATAACCCCCAGCTGAACTGAGTTAGCATGCTCCTGGGTATGGGAGACCCACCTGAGGATTGTTGCCAGCAGCATAAGAGGCAGAACTGGAGAAGAAGAATAGACGCTGTTGGGAGCTGAGAGAGGCTGTTGGGAGCTGGTAGAAGCTGTAAGGAGCTGTTGGTTGTTTTGGAGGTGTTCATCATGCTGGCTTTCCTGATGAACTTGGCTGTTTTCATCCTCTGAGGAGCGCGGGACCTTGTTGGCACTGAGAATGGCTTTGGTTCCCTTTGGGGGAGCTCTGGTCCTCCACTGAGCATTACTTCCTGGCTCCAGAGGGGAAGATAATGGACTGCTGGTCTTCTGAAGAAGCTTGCTGCCTTGGCTTCCCTGATGGGAACTCGGCCATCTTGATCATTGGGGGAGCTCAGGACCTCACTATTGCTGAGGATGGCTGTGGTAACTTTCGGGGGAGCTCTGGTTCTTCTGAGTGTCGCTTCTGGCTCCAGTGCAGATCCTTCAGCCTGCTAGCACAGATCCTTCATCCTGCTGGCACAGACTTTCTAGATTCCACCACTGACCTTTGGGCCTTCCCAGCGGATCCATGAAACAGGCCTGTATGAGATATTGTTATGGGCTCTCAGCCTCCAGGTGGACTCATGGGAGGCATTGTTACGAGCTCTAGGCCTTTAGCTGGACTCATGCAGGACATTATCATGGGATACAGGCCCTCAGCTAGATTCCTTGGTCTATAGTTTGTGGACAGATTTCCTGCACTCTTGCATACCATGCTTTGGGTGACTATTATAAATAGTCTTATAAAATATGTGTTCTCTATTACTTCCTCTTGCAAAACTACCCCCAAACTGACACATGGGATAAGGAGATTCCTCTTAGGGGTGGTGCAATGTGTGGGAGATAGGGTAATGTAGTAAAATGAAACTGCTGTTTCTACCCATTTGGTGTAGTTGTTTTGGTTTTATTGTTCCATACTGTTGTTACACCTTCTCACATAGAATCTTTTTATTTTATTTTATTTTATTTTGTACCAGGAATCAAACTCAGGACCTTGCACTTACCAGGCAGGCTCTTGTGCCACCGAACTATATCCCCAGCCCTCACATAGAATCTTGAGCTCTCACAGAGCTATTTTTGCTCATGGATAGCAGTCTAATTATTGTTTGTTTAGGGTGGAATAAAAGCTGGGATCTCCCACTGTATTGTATTACTGGCACTACTCTTTGAATCAACCAAGTGAAAAAAAATTTAATTTGAGGTATAGCTTATGTGCTATAAATTGTACAGATTTAAATAAGCACATACAACCTGTTTTCAATGTTATATAGCCACTTATGTGTCCACTGGATGAAAACAGAGCACTTGAAGAAATCCAGAAAGTTTTCTTTTGTCCTCACCAGTCAGTAAAGAGTTAGCCACTGTTCTGACTACTATCTTGAAGTTATTATTCTTGTCTAATATTGAACTTCATAAAATGAAATCATCCAGTGTACATTCTTCTGACTCTGGATGTCATCACTTAATAAAATGTGATGGTTAGTTTTATGTGTCAACTAAAGCAAGCTCATATGACTTGCTTTGGCCAATGAATTATGACCACGAGTGAGGCACGTAATTCCTCAGCAGGATTTAAGAGTTGCTGTGTTTCTTCATCCACTTCCTCATGCCTGAACATCTACAGATGCGTAAGTCAAGATGTGTCTCTGACAGCCCAGGCCTGAGTGACTGAAATAAACAGCAGTGTCCCAGTGATCTTCGTTGGACTATGGTATAAGCAAATAACAACACTTTGTTCTCAAAGACCACTATGACTTGGGGGTTGGTGCCATGGCATAACTTTGCCCAACTTGGACCCTGACTGTCAATCTGTTTTTAGAAGTCATATGCTTTAATAGGGCAATCTGCTGATGCTAAATATCAGCTTCTTTCTTTACATGCTATTTGTACTCTCCAGTATGTGATATTCCCTGGCAGTCCTACCTTATGTATGCCAGGTACTAGATTTCCATAGGAATTTGAATTTCTGCTGTGACAATGTGTTCTACAGTAGGGATAGTTATATTTTACTGGGGAAATATGACACTGAAAATTCTACTGGACTTACATAAATAAATTTCAAATTGTAGAGACTCTTCATTATTGTCTTATGAATCAATTTAAAAAATCACTAAGTATCTATTAATTTTTAAATTTTTTTATCACAGTGCTTGGTAAACTTTCTTACATTTTGGTAAAACGATAGAAGACTAAGATCATTTGAGAACTGGGAGAACAGGTGAAAGGAAGGTTCAGAACTATCAGAAGGAAAGATACTCTTTTTATTTGTAGTCTAGTTATGCCAAATTATAGAAATCCATTTGAAAACAATCCAGTCTGCTTATACTTTGACAAGAATATGTCCTAGAAAGAAAAATTGTAAAACTTTATCAGGTTGCCTAATTCAAATAAAATTTAAATATATTAGTCAGGTAAATTTGTCAATGGTTACACATAGTTTATAAATAATGATTTGTCTAATGATTATGTATTTTAAAAATCTACATGGTAGGAAATATATTTTAGAATCATGGTATAGGTAGAGTAACAGAGACTTGCCAGTGACATAGCTCAGTGGCACAAGCACCTGCCATGCAAGTGCAAGGTTCTGAGTTCGATTCCTGGTGCCAAGAAAATTTTATTTTATTTGTTTTTTTCCGGTACTAGGAATCGAACTCATGACCTTGTGCTTGCCAGGCAGGCACTGTGCCTCTGAACTAAGTCCCCAGCCCTGAAAATTTTTAAAAAATAAATAAATAAAGAGTAACAGAGACTCAAAGAAGTTTTCTCTCTTTCATACATGAAACTTTTTTATTGCTAGCTCTGTGTAGCACTATTAACATTTAAAAAGCCCCAGAAATACATGACAGCTTGATATAGCCTTATAAACTGTAGAAGTCCTAGAAGTCCCACCTGTGCCAACTCTATGTAACTCTGGTAAATCGAAGACGTTCTCAGTAACCTAGACTTTTTCTGTTTTCCTGCTTTACCACTCACTGCGTTCATTTCTCAAGTCCTTTCAGGGCCCAGGAAAGGGTTCTTTTCACATTTGATCCAGCAATAAAAAGGGGGGAGTCAAGGGAAGGTGTATGCCAGTTATCTCCCTATAGCTTACTTCGAGTGGACCACAACTGTGCCATACTTCTGCATCTAGCTGCGTGAGAAGGTTGGAAATATTTTCTTTATTTCAGGTTTCATGTGGGGTCTGCGATTTGAGAAGTTATATTCTGCAGAAAAGGGAGGGGAGACTTAAAGGAGCGAGCAAAACTACCACAACTACCGTGTACCCCTGGTGCTGCCCTGGAGACACAATGGCATTAGCGAACCCGTGATTTGTTTCTTCTCCCTCCTTTACTCACCTGAGAGACAAGGAGAAATAATTGGAGTAGAGAGCTTGAGAAGGATCTGGCTTTGAGCGGTTCAATCCCTTTCTCTAGAGAGTCACACACATCCCTAGCTCCTCAATGGAGGGAAGTTTATACTGCAGGATTCCATTAAGAGAGGGCTACTCCTCCAGCTCTGCCTAGCGCAGTGGAAGTAATTCTGATTCTGTGCTCTTCTGTAACCCAACAGTTGCCAGAGAATGTGGCTCTGTGGAGCTTTATTAGAATGAAGATAGTGTCTGCTTTCACTTCCGAGTCTATCTCTCAATCAATTTCTTTCACAGACTAAGGACAGTGATAGTAGAAAGTGCTTTCCACATGGGCCAGTAATATGAACACATTTTATCACTGAGAGCTACAAAGCTATCAGTGAAAGGAAATGGCACCATCTCACCCTTTTTTGTATGTGCAGGGCTCATGGCCACATATGGAACAAATTGTGTACAGACAGAAACACACAAAGACTTTCCAAAGGGGGTGGGGAGAAAGTGAAAGATAAAAGCGGGTAAAAAGAGAGAGAGGAGAGACAAAGGGAGAGAGAGAGAGAGAGAGAGAACAGAAAAATAGAAATGTTATGGGAAATGAAAATAAACTAAAGGAGAAATACAACACAGATGCAGGCCCAGAATAAGTTTCATAACTGATTTAACCGCCAGAACCCTGTGTAAAATATTCCCACATCCCAACCATGTACATTCTGTCAGGCCAGGCAACCGATAGGCCAGGTCACTCCTGAACAGAACTGTATTTCTTTGTCCTCCAGTCAAAGTCATTACCTTGATTTAAGTCTGCCTATGCTTGATATTTCTTATCTAATCAACAACTAAATTTACTCAACAAAGGTGAATCTGTCGAACAATGACTATCCTTTTACCAAAAAAATTTAAAAATACTTAATAAAATTAATCAAATTCAGACATGAATGGTGGCTATGAAAGGAAAGATATCAGTGTGTAAATGGATGAATAAATAAATAAACTTCTCTTCCTTATGCCACAGATATTTTAAATCCTTTTGATTTGATAACAGTAATTTAATTCTTCCTTCATATTTAGAAGACTTCTTTTTTTTTTTTTTTTTGGTACCAGGAATCAAACTCAGGACATTGAACTTGCCATATAGCTCAAGCGCTTATGCCACTGAGCTATGTCCCCAGCACCACTTAGAAGACTTCTCTAAGATTAGTGTGGATTATTAAAATGCACCTTGTTACTACATGGTTAAAAATGATTTGCAACAGAAAATTTTAAACAGTGCTTTACAATATTTTTATGAATTAAAATTTAATTATTGTATGAGATAGTATTTTAAAATGGCTTAACTCTTAAATTTTTGTAGTGGCTATAAGAATAATAGACCAAAAAAGGGGGACTCTGTAATTGTCAGTCTGTTTCTACGACTACTGCCCAGTTTATTTTAGACACCTGACCTAAACTTTCTCATTCTTTTTATTTGTACATTAGAATGTAGAGCAGACACTTAAGGTTCTAACTCAAAGTATCTTTTCCCTCTATCCATACATTAGAAATAACAACATTGGGCTAAGAAATAAGTGTATTTTAATAAATGATGTAAAGCAAGTTATGAGCTAGTGCTGCCCCCTATGGTTGGACTGTTTTATTCAGTTTTATGGTCGACTGAAAGAAAAAGGCTGACGCCAGCAGTAATTTTATGAAGTAATACCATCTCGTTCTAATTGATTCTGTCTAGCAGGTATCCTCTGCCTATCTTTGTATAAGCAATAGTTCCAAACTTTCTTTCTTTCTTTCTTTCTTTCTTTCTTTCTTTCTTTCTTTCTTTCTTTCTTTCTTTCTTTCTTTCTTTCTTCCTTCCTTCCTTCCTTCC
>NW_004955474.1:11203190-11259037 GCF_000276665.1 Chinchilla lanigera | reverse complement strand
CTTCCTTCCTTCTTTCTTTCTTTCTTTCTTTCTTTCTTTCTTTCTTTCTTTCTTTCTTTCTTTCTTTCTTTCTTTCTTTCTTTCTAATCCCTTTTGGCTTAGGTCTAGAGCTTAACAAAACCAGGACCAATAAATAATGTTTCTTAGACACTGAGAAAACATGTTTTTGAAACTTTCAAAGAAATCATGGACTCAGTAATTATCCCAAGATAAATTTTCTACGCTTAGATGTAAAATGGTTATTATCATAGTAATTGGACAGTTTATTACCTAATAAAACAGTAATGTAAGGAACATTTTCAAAGGAAGTAGAATTCATAATCTAATAACAGAAACATCACATAGATCATCTAAAATAGAAAACAAAGGGTACCTTCCAAAGCCCCGCCAGTAGCAAGCACTTTAAAGTAGGAAATTATTTTAATTGTTATGTGGCTGTTAAAATCGTCTCTCCTATATTTTTATATTAAAATCTTTGTGTAGTTTTCACAATCATGCCAAGCACATTTCTGGCAGTATGACCAAGTTGATCATGTCGAAAACTAAAGATTCTATTTTATGTTTGTTTATTTTTTTGTTTTGTTTTGGCACCGGGATTTGAACTCAGGACCTTATGCTTGCCAGGAGGCGCTTATGCCACTGAGCTATATCCCTGGCCCTGAAGGTTGTACTTTAGATATAAAATGCCACCAAAGCTTCAAGTGTTTGGAAGGTGGTTGGATGATGAGATATCATAGTTGATTTACTGTTAGGAGAAGAGGGGGATCCCCAGGGCTGTGACCTGGAAGGGAATATTTCCTTTCTCGTTACTCTCGCTCTCTCTTTGCCTAGTGAGTGGCCACCAGGCAGCCCCTTCCTGGAGCCAGCCAACCGTGCAAGGAATGAAATCTCTAAAACGTGAGCTAAAATCAACCTCTCCTTTCACATGTGGGTGCTGAGTACTTTGTCCCAGTGATAAGGAAAGTGACTGAGATGCTAAGTGCGCCAAATTAAATGGAGTCAAAATCCATTTACCTGCAGAAGTTATCTCTGATGAGAGTTAGAGACTCTCTGGGGCCCAAAAGGAAGGGATGATCTGAAAAATCTGAGTAATACAAAGACTGACATTTTCTTTGCATTCTGCGGGGCAAAGAGTGCTTCACTTCCATAGTCACAGGTTTAGATTTCACCAGTTGTGGCCAGCCACTGAGGAGTGAGGCCTTAGGCCTGAGCACGGGAGATATTGTAACAGAGATTCCCAATAAATGAGCACCCTTAAAGGGTCAAATTTTAGTACAAAGTTTGGACTAGAAAATATTCACCCACTAGAAAATATTCACCCACAATGGGGCAAAATAGGAGTGAAAGAAATCTTGAACTGTTTGACCTGTGTTAAAAGTAGGTTAAAAAAAATTCACTGAGAAGTCATAATCAAGATCTCTGACATTAATTTCACACAAATACATGATTTGGGAGCTGAAAACTGAAAGAATAATGTAAAAATGGAAGTTTCAGATATTAATATCACTGGGTTGTGAAAAGAAGCAAAAGAACACCTCTCTGAAATACACACCCTCAGATAGGACCTCATCAGAGCCCCACGAATTTCCCAGCATTGATACTAAATTTGAAAACATGTGAGGTACCATGCCACCACTCTCCTTTATTTCTATTGTTTGTATTAATCCGTTACAACGAAAGTAACCGAGAATCACAAGGAGAGGTAGCAATGAGAACATTCAGTCTGTGTGGCCTTTCACTAGATACTTAACCTCGGTTTTCTCACCTCTAAAACTGAGCGTTATCGTAGTCTCTAATGCATAGGCTTGTTATAAGAACTAAACGAATTAATGTAGTTCACACAGAACTGTGCATGGAATATAATCGGGAACATGACCAAGGGGTAGCTGTTGTTATCATTATCAGCGTCACCGCTATCATTTCACATATTTCAAGTTCATGTTGGGTTATCTAAAACTATGCTTAGATGTACATATCTTGCCTGCAATTAAATTGCGCCTAACCTGACAACTACACAACTCACAACCCGAAATTAGGTGTCTTCACATAGTTGGTTTATTTGTTGAGAAGCAGCAGAACCTAAGCACAAATGAAAAATTCTAAGCTAACTAATTACAGTATATGTATTTAGGATCTACTGTTTACTTTTTGTTTACTTCAAAGCTATTTATTTGTATGTAGGTTTGCAATGTTAATCATTCATTTTATAGAAATACTATATATTTATCTTGGTGCATGCATAATTTGATCTCATAAAACACAGAAAATGTTCCAAGGATATATAGCCTAAAATACAGAGTGGTTGAGTGAAATGACAGCACCTCAGAGAGAATAGTAGGGTCATCCTAGCCTTACCAAGTCTTTGTATGCCGGCCTTACCCACCAGCGAACACTGACCCCTGCAGGCAACATGGGAAACAGGATGAGGATAATAAGCTGCTTCCTCAAGCTTCCGTCAAAACCTTAGGACTCATCAGCTCTGTAATCCCTGGTACTACCTACATTCCACTTGTTCTGCATCCTTTCTTCCAGGAATTTTCATGTCTCTTGCGTTCTCTATAATTCTTTTTAGGTTTGGAGCAGAATAAAGAAGCTCTTCTCTCTTTCTGAGCAATTCCTTATGAATTTCAGTTTCGCCTCATAGAAAATGGAATCAATACCTGTCTTGTGATGTGATTTTGAAAGCCATGTGACATTCGTGGGCAAATTGGTTAATTTGCATTTGTTTTATAGTACTATTTTTTTGTGTGCCTTCATGCTGTAAGTATACACTTCCTTACACGTACTCGCTAAAGGAGAAAGTACTAGCTGGTTCCTCTTCCAGACTCCTTTAATACCTATCACATTGTCTTAAAAGTGTTAGGGCTTTTACTCACTTAGTCATTCATCCGTCAGAAAAATATTCACTGAGCATCTCAGATGTGATGGGCACTGTTCATGGCTTAGATACGCCTTAGTAAATGATCTTCACCTTTTCAGCTGAATCTTGTCACAAGTCATGTAACTTAGTGAGTGCCAGAACTAGGAAGTGTCCTCATTCCCACATTAGTTCTTTTCTAATATGCGACAGCCTCCGGGTAAGTCATAAGAGGGAAGCAAGCTCCAAAAGTCGCGGCTTTCACCCCTTCATCTAGGTCTCACAGGAAGCGAACGTCAACATCCGGCACTGCTTACAGTAAGCCATTTCAGCGCACCTCATGCAGCCGAAGTGTGATATACAATCAAGGCACTCGAACTAGAAAGATAAGAATGCGACTGTTTGGATCCAAAGGAGTTCAACTGCATGTTTTGTTCTTTTAACTAGAAGCCGTATACATTGAGTTACCATAAATGCAGTGCAGGAGATGAATCCTTACACTTCACATAGGGAAATTGTTATCAAGAAGACTTAAGTGCTTTGCAACTTGTTAATTCCCATGTTAGCATGTATCTTACAATTCTCAGGCCAGCAATCTTTCTCTGTCTTCAAATGATGCATTAGGAAGTGCTTGCAGTGAAAGGTAATGATTTGAATTAATTCTGAAATTTGTCTCAGTGCAGCGAAGGTTTAGGATGGGGGAGTCTCTTCTAGTTTAGGGAGCCCCGTGGTAAAATGGGAGGCTGAGGAAGGGTTCACCTGACAAACTGCGTATAATCACTCAGATTTTTCTGGAGTCAGTTGATTCCATTCTCTTTACACTGAGGACAACAAGGGAATTCTACCTCTAAAAAGGGGACAGTGGCACTTGTCATAGGACAAATACCTTAGTGTCACTGGTCAGAAGAATTACTCCCCCCACCCACACACAATTTGACTTACATATATTTTCTCTTGTCTACGATGAACATTTTATTCCTTAAAAATATCTGAGAATCTAGTAAAGTAAAATATGAAATAATAAATTTTAGTGCATAGAGTGAATCTTGCTGAAGGCAAGCCTTCCCAGGAGGAATTATAAGAAATCCAGGAAATATTTCTGAGGATTTCTTTGGTCATGTTTATGGGGAAGTAAGGAAATATATGTGGCAAATGAGGATAATCATGAAATAATTATTCATAGAAAAAGCCTTATAGTAAAACTCATTATGAATTTTACCAGCATAATTATTTTCTACTTCTTGATGATCTGCACGGACTTTTACCTTGCAAATAAGAAATTTAAATGATCTTAGAAGTGTTCCATAGCTGCCATAAAGTATTGTCTTGTTTGATTATTCAGGACCTGTACTCTCATCCTGGAAATCTTTGGAAAAAATGATTAATTAGATAGAGTACACTCACATGTAAATAGAAGCACTAGGTCAGGCTATTTTCCTCAGAGGCTAAATATTTTTGGTGTCTCCTAACATTTTTATCAATCATGAAGAGAACTCACATTTTGGAAAAATATTATGTGCTAGGGAATACTTGAAAGTTATTTTATGTCAGCTGGTTAGTTAACTTTTCTCTTTTACTAATATATTGATGTTGTAAATGATCTTATAAATTTCATTTCAATTACATGGAGAAGTGGGCTGCTACTAGAGGACTTTGAAGTTTTGTAATCCATCTACAGAAAATACTAAAAGCACTGTTTCAACCATAGACTCCCTCAAAAGCAGATTATGAGCTCCAGCCCTCAGCTGACATGGTACGTGTGCTCTGACCACATTCCATTGCTCTTCATTTTGTATGTCCTCAATTTCCCTGCTCAGGTTCCGGTGTTCTGCAACAAAGCCAGTTGTGACCCTAGGAGGATCCTGTATCTCCACCTTCCAATGAAACCAGTGAAAGGATGCTGCATGTACACATAACAACTTACACGTGGGCTCAGGATATAGCTCAGTGGCATAAGCGCCTGCCTGGCAAGTGCAAGGTCCTGAGTTTGATTCCCGGTACAAAAAAAAAAAAGAGTAACTTACACTTATCCAACAACTTACTCATTCAAGGACTGGGGAATTGATGTTGGCAAACGTAGTTCTTCAAGGGTCTCTTGGACTGGTAAAATCTTGCTGTATGTGTGTTCAAACACAAGGCCCTGATTGCTCTTTACTTAGACCTTTTCTCATGATGGTCTTTAAAGCAAGGAACCTTGAGGGAGGCAGTCATAGATTTTCAAGACAGAAAACAGGCTTGTTTATTACTTGCTGAGAACAGTCACCAACCCTTTCAATATTTGAACGGCTAGTATACTAGTTATAAGAGGAGAGGGGCTGGGGATGTAGCTCAGCAGCACAGCGCCTGCCTGGCAAGGACGAGGTTGTGAGTTCGATTTCTGGTACCGGAAAAAAAAATCACCAAAAAAAAAAAAAAAAAAAAAAGAAATCTAGTTATAAGAGGAGATTTTGGATATAGTGAAGCTGTTGGATATCTGGATTATGTTGGTGGATACAGAAATCTATGTGGCTGGCAATACTACATACAAATAAATGCCCACATACACAGGTGTGTGCACACACACACATGCATGCACATGCACAGAAATACTACTAAGACTGCAGAAACAAAAAAAGATCTAAAAAATGTAGGGAGATAAATTTTCCATACTTTGGGTGAGTGTGTGTGTATGTATGTGTCGGTGTGTACATGCATGTGTACACACTCGGGATTGGACACAGAGTCTTGCCCATCCTAAGTGGACACTGTACCATTAAGCTATACACCCAGCTGCCAAGTTTCCAATTTTTTTAGCTTCACAACATCACAATTTCCCTTACTGTTGTCAGGCTATACATAGAAGAGTTGCAACTAGACTCAAGCAATGAATATGAAGAAAACTTTCTAGTACGTTCAGGTGTACTAGTGATGACCTTTCTCCAATATAAGGCTGTCATCATCAGTAAATAATGGGAGGAAAAGATCTGGGAACAACAACTAACACTCTTTGAGTGCTGGACTATGTGCTGAGTGCTGTTTGGGGCACTGTCATTTTTTTGTATTAAATCCTCAAAACAATCATCTGTGATAGGAAATCTTATTATCTCCAGTTTATGATTGAGCAGACCAAAGCACACAGAAGATTGTAATAAATTAATAGTAAATGCTAGCACTTATTATTATTATTTGTTATTATTTTTATTAATGCTAGCACTTAAATATGTCATTTAAATATGCCGGTGATCCCAGAGAGTACTACTATGCATATTTTATTATAAGAATACAGAACCTCAGTGAGGTTAAATTGTATAAATTTATGCAGCCTCTTCCTATGGAGTTCAAATTTGGAGTGGCCTCACTATAACTGCTTTCTTTTTCTCCGTAGCGAATAACTTTCTTAGAATTATAATGATAATAAGAGAGTAATCACACCGTCCCTCAGCCCACCTCTGCATTCTATTTACAGTTCTGGCATCAACCAAGTCACCCTCAACTGGAATGTAATCTTTCTCTTTTTTTTTGGAACCAACCTATTGGCATGCAGTTTTGCAATACAGTTTCTAATAAACTTCTCAATTTGAGTAGCATCCATTGTGATTTCACTTTTTTCATTTCTAATTGCATTGACTTGGGTCTTTCCCTTACTTGGAAGTTTGTCTAAGAGATTGCCTAATTTGTTTATCTTTTCTGAGGAATCAGCTCTTCAATTCATAAATTCTTTGTACCTTTTGAATCTCAATTTCATTGACTTCTCCTCTGGCTTTTATGCTTTCTTGACTTGTACTAGCTTTGGATTTGGATTATTTCATATTTTTCTAGGATGTGGAGGTACGCGATCAAATTATTTATTTGGCCTCTGGTATTTTTTTTTAAGGCAAAAGATTTATACAATATGAAGAGAAATCAGAGCATGGTATATTTTTTTAAAGTGTGGCCAGTCACAGGTGTAAACTTTCCCCTTAAGACTGCTTTCATTGTGCCCCATAAATTTTAGTATATTGCACTGGCATTATCATTTAATTCTAAAAGCTGTTTGTATTTCATCCTTGACTTCTTCTTTAACCCATGGATTATACATCGGTGTGTTATTTAATTTCCGTATGGTTGAATAATTTCTGTTATTTCTTTTGCCATTGATTTCTAGTTACATTGTGCTATGATTTGATAATCAGCAGGGCACTATTACTCAGATGATTTATTGGTCAATATGTGATTTATTTGAGAGAAAGTTTCATGTTCTGCTAAGGGCTTCCTGTTGTACTTTCTGTTACTGGGTGGAAAACTCTGTAAGTCAATTTGTTTGAAGGTTTGGTTCAGCTCTGCTAATTCCTTGTTGATTTTTTGCCTAGTTGATCTGTCTATGAAAATGATATATAGGTCCACCATTATAATTTTGTTTATTATGTTGATCTTCTATGTCAACTCTACTTGTTTGCTGAAGTGGAGTGTGCTGTTTTATGATGCACATATGTTAATAATTGTTATCTCTTCCTGTTGATTTATTCCCTTAACCAATATACAGTGACCTGCCTTGGTTCTTCTAATCCATTTTGGCTTGAAGGACACTTTGTCTAAAAATATGATAGCTAATCTTGCTTGCTTTGGGGTTCCTGTTGCTTACATTTTGTCCTCTGATTTCTTGTTTGTGAATTTCTTTTTAGGTTAAATGTGTTTCTTATGTACACCATACCACTTGAATTCATTTCTTGATCCACTCTATTAATGTGTGTCTTTTGATTGAGGCATTGACTGTTCATGTTGACAGGTATTTACTTAATTCTGTCACTCCATCATTTTCTTGTTTCTGATACTTTTTATTTTGCTTCTACTTAACTATTCACCCACCTGGTATTCTCATTCTATTAAAAAGTCAAGGCTGGGCTGGGGATTTAGCACAGCGACAAAGCGCCTGCCTGGCAAGCGCAAGGTCGTGAGTTCGGTTCCTGGTACCGGAGAAAAACCAAAAAAAAAAAAGTCAAGGCTCAGAAACCTATGATCTCATTCTATCAGACAGAAATTCTTTGAAGAATCATTTAACAATCCACATATCTTCCACGTGGATCTCAAAAGTCTAGGGAAGACGGAGAAGATTGGGTATGTGGCTACCATTCAGATACCAAACTAAAGTAGGCATTTTGATTAAATAATTGGCATTTAAACTAAATTAGTACAGCTATCATCCATTCAGTGGTGCTTATACGTATGGAATTATACTTCCACACTTGTCAAAACTGCCAATGAGATAGGAACAGCTGGTAAAATTTTATGGATGAACTTAAAGCACGAACATGTTTAAGACATGTGCTCACAACCACGAAACTACTAAGGAATGAAGCCTGAGTTGACCACATTGTCTGACTTCAAAATTTCTTCTGTTTTTAGTTTGTTTCATTGGGGGCTTGTTTTTAAATTCAAAACATTCATGAAATGGAAATCTGAATCCATGTGATCCATAATTTGACTCTGTCAGGTTAATAAGATAACTTAGGCAGCTTTTTAAAAAATTTAAACAATTTTCAAACTATGCAAATTTAAAAGAAAAATAAATTGTGTATAAGACTCCAGGTTTTCAGAGACAAAGTCCATTTATCTGCAGGTATAAAGAGACTTCAAAATGTATTAGCCATAAACATTCCTAAGTTTTACCATAATGATGGGGTTGACCCTAAGACTTTAATGGCTTTATGTGTATTTTATTTTGTTATACAAAAATACTGCTTCAAAACAATTTTTGTCTGGAATGAATTCCAATTTCCCGATCCAGTCTATGTTTTTTATACATCAGCTTCATAGAATTATACCAAGATCTTAATGTATAGAGTTAGCAATACATGAAATTATGCAGCAGAACTTGTGAACCCTAAGGAATGTTTATTTGATCATATGGGAAACAAGTACTGGATTATGTAGTCCTTTTCTTATAATGAATTTAATGACCTCCTGTTTCTAAAGCCAAAGAGGCAAGAGTTACAGAGTGATTTCTAGCACTGCTTTTATTTTAATTTCTCTAGGTAAAATTATTAAGTTTAGACCATTTTGTTCAAGAAATCTGATCTGGACATCAAGGTAGCTCTATCATGTTTATATAGAAGATAAATAGGATATCACTACTTGGGAAGGGATGATTTTATTGGGAGCCACGTGTGCTTGGTAAGAAGCATGTCTTTACTTAGAAAACAATTTTGAAGAGTTGGAATACAGATAATATTGTGGGTGGTGATGGAAATCAAAAGGCCAACATACCTAATCATATTTAACCATTAAGTCTTCTAGTTTTTTTTAATGTTGCCTCCCTTAATGGTCAGTGCTACTTCCAAATAAATGTTAGCCAGACTAACATCTAAGAGCTTTTCTCTACTTCTATATTTTCATTTTCTTTTAAGAAAGTATCCTGAAAATTGTAAAAGTCAAACCTTCTTTCCGGAAGATCAGATTCTCATTAAAAAATCCCTGCATTTATCATTCCCCCCTCACATTTCTGAAATTTGCACCAACACTCCCACAGTCTCGTGGACAAGGTCTCTGCTATCACTGACTCATGTCCTTTTTACACTCTTTGAGCCTTTAAACTCTTCCTTTCACATCACTAAAACCATACTTGAGGTGAAAACAGTTTGGATTTGTATGGGGCACTTGAGTATTCCAGACCAGCAGGGCTGTTTGGCAGAGGAGTTGGCTCTGACATCCATAGTACTGGACCTAGATGACACACCATAGGATGTGTGCTAGGCTGATAGGGGATAGGATGGGTACTACAAGTTTGTTGCTCTAAGGGGAAGGTAGTGGGCTGCTGTGGACTGTGGTATCCCATAGGCAAGCCTCCTGGGTAACCTACAGGCAAGGGACAGCTGGACCAGGAGGTCCTGCATTCTAAACACATGACAATGTTACACACTATTAACATTTCAGTATATTAGAAGTTAAAATGGCTTTTTCATTTGGAGGTGACATGGTTACATAACAATTTCTTAAAAGGCTGCATTTGCTGAGGGCAGGGCATGCTATATACCAAAATCACATGGAACAATTTCGAGATTACTGACTCATTCAATCCTTTTACACTTAATGAAATAATTATGCCCACTTTACAAAACAAAAATTAAGAGCAAGGAGTTAAAATAATTATCTCTATCTCTGTAGCATACAGATGTTGCAAAGTCAGCACTAACCTGGCATAAAATCAGCATTATGCAAAATTCTATTATGTTCTTTGTTATTTTTCAAGTTCACATATATAGAATGTGATTATACTTGGATTTAAAATTAGATTTTAACTTCAAATGTGGCTTTTAAGACTATGCTACATCACCTTGATTCAATCACCCATTTATACTCTTATTGTCTCATTGTGCTCACCTCCAACTAAGAGTCAGTTGAATATGAACTTAGGCAGTATAAATAAGATCACCATCAAATAAATCAAATTTTCTGAAAGAGACATAACATTTTAAAAAGAGAAAAAGTTTGGAGTATCAGTAGTGTTTGGCTTTGGTCTTTTTTCTTTTATCAATTTTCGTGTAAATGAAACAGTGATTCTATTTTGTCCCATTTTATTTCCATCCCTAGCCAGAGTGGGATCAGTGGTGGCCCCAGAGCATCCTGAACTCTGGTCCTGGAGTAACACTTCATCTCTATTCCTGTGAAAGGAGGCTTCCTACTGAGAAGGCAAGGCATCTTTCCATCCCTGGAGAATCATGAATAACTTGTCCTTTCATAAGAATTGTCAGAAGCCCTTGGGAGGCTGAGGCAGGAGGATCATTGTGCGTTTGAGACCAGCCTGGGCTACAACGTGAGCTCAAGGCCATCCTGAACTGCATAGTGAGACCTTGTCTCAAAAAGACAAAAAAAAAAAAAAAAAAAAAGAATTGTTAAAAATCTAAAAGATTTCCGGGATTTGGACTGGAAATTGTTCATACTTCATATGATTTTTGTCTAACTGCCTTTTGTATATTTCTTCATTAATTCAACAAATACTTACATCATTTAGATAGCACGTACTAGAAGTGAAAATACAGTAATAAACTAGATGCAAAAACTTCTCATCCTTCTGGATTTCATATTTTAGTAGATCAAGATTTAAAGCCATGTTAACAAATATTTAAGTTTAAATTTACCTAGTATATTTAGAAAGAAAATGAAATAAATGGTTTAAGAAAAATAAGGTTGGGATTTTGTAGAAAGGTCAGAGAAAGTCTTTCAAGAGAAAGTCTTTCAGCTATCTAAAATATGAAACAGAAACATCACACTAAAATTGTGGGAAGAACTGGGCGTGGTGGCACACGCCTGTAACCCCAGTACTCAGGAGGCTGAGAAGGGGGATCGTTGTGAGTTCAAGACCCACCTGGGCTACAAAGTGAGTTTAAAGCCAGCCTGAACTGCATAGGGAGACCCTGCCTCAAAAAAAAAAACAAATGAAAAAAAAAAAAAAAAAAAACTCAAAAAAAAAAAAAAAAAAAAAAGAAAATTGTGGGAAGAGAGCTCCTGCAAGACAGAAAAATAAGTATAAATGCCCAGAAATGGCAGTGAGCCAGTGATATTCAAGGGAGAGAAAGAGAAAGACTGTGGTAACTGGGTCATAGTGACTAGAGAGACCCGAAATAAGATCTTGGTATGATCACAAGCAAAGACCATGGCAAGGTGTTTGGAATTTACTATCCTTACAAGTGGGAAGTCTTTGTAGGATCTTAACTAGTGAGGGCACCAGATCTGACTTGAGCTGCACCCTGAGAAGGTAGGAACAAAAGCAGAGAGCAGGGAAGGAGAGCAGCAGGAGTCAAAGTGAGCTGATGCTGGCATAGATGGAAAGAGGGATAATGCTGGAGAGTGATGCAAGTGGACACAGGCATGACTTGGTTTGGAAGCAAACCAGAGGAGTCGAGGATGGCTCTCTCCTTTCAAGCCAGGATAACTGAATTGATGGTGACTCCTTCCACTTAACTAGGGAGGAAAATAGTGGGACAAATAGTAGAGACCAGAGAACAGAAATTAAAAATTCAAATTAGAAAATGTAACATTGAAGAAGATGCCAACAAAGACAAATTAAACATCTGAATGGAAAATATGTGCATGTTGGAGAATAAAGGAAGGAAACGAGATGTCCAGAGGACATTTGAGAGAAGGTATGGGGTGGGGTGACGTTTTCTGGTTTTCAATTTGGCAAGTTTTTTTGAAGGTTACTATCAGAGAATGGAGCTGCATTATTTCATGATTTCTAGATTTCTGTTTTCCGGGTGATGCCAAGTAAGGAGAATAGTATCAACTAGCAGCGTAAGTTACAGAGTGCTGATTGAGTGTCAGCAGACAGCCAAATGTTTTCATATACAGTCGCTCATGATCACATGTCTCTAAGATACATATTATTATCTTCATTTTATTCATATTCATTTATTATTTACTTGAACCTCCACGGAGGCAAATTACTAACAGAAAATAGCTGGGAGAGACTTGTTCACAGATGGCAACCACAACAACTACCCTTCGTGTACATGTTGTCAGAAAGTGTGGTGGATTGACAACTCGTGGTTAACTTATAACCCCCAGCTGAACTGAGTAAGCATAGTGCTAGGTGTGGGAGGCCCACCTGAGGACTGTTGCCAGCAGCATAAGAGGCAGAAATGAAGGAGGAGAAGGAGGAGGAGGCTGTTGGGAGCTGAGAGAGGCTGTTGGGAGCTGGTAGAAGCTGTAAGGAGCTGTTGGTTGTTTTGGCGGAGCTTGTGATGCTGGCTTTCCAGGTGAACTTGGCTGTTTTCATCCTCTGAGGAGCTCAGGGCCTTATTGGCACTGAGAATAGCTTTGGTTCACTTTGGAGGAGCATCGCTTCCTGGCTCTGGAAGGGAAGAAGGTGCACAGCTCACTCTCCTGAAGAAGCTTGCTGCATTGGCTTTCTGATGGGAACTCAGCTCTCTTCACCATTGGAGGAGCTCGGGACCTCACTGTTGCTAAGGATGGCTGTGGTACCTTCTGGGAGAGCTCTGGTTCTTACTTTGAGCATTGCTTCTTGGCTCCAGTGCAGATCCCTCAGCCTGCTGGCACAGACGACCTAGATTCCACAACTATCCTTTGGGCCTTCACTGTACAGATCCCTGAAACAGGCCTGCATGAGACATTGTCATGGGCTCTAGGCCTCCAGCTGGACTTGTGGGAGACACTGTTATAAACTCTAGGTATTCAGCTGGACTCACGCAGGACATTTCTGTGGGATCCAGCCCCTCAGCTAATTTCCTTGGCCTAAGTGTGTGGACAGATTTCCTGTACTCTTTTGTATAACATTCTTTGGGTGACTATTATAAATAATCTTATTAAATATGTGTCCTGTATTATATTGTTCCCCCTTGCAAAATAAGCCCCCACACCATGACAGAGAGGATGAAGGTTATGTCCTTTATCTGCCTAATTTTTAAACCTGAGGGAGCAGGGGCTCTGAGGAGTAAGTGGGCACCAGGTCCAGAGCTCTTGGTCTTCCTGTGGCACAGACTTTGTTACAGAGTGCAGTGAAGCTCAACTCCTTGCACATCTGGGTCACACCCTGGGCAGTCAACAATGGCAGCATATGAGGAGGATTCGTCTTGGTCTGTCAGCCTTCACCTTCATCCCACTGGTCATCCAAGAGACCAGTGAGAGCAGTGACAGGGACAATAGTGTCACTGAAAGTTGCAAAGATGTGACACATACCAAATATTTTCTCTCCTTTGAGCATTTGAGGCCCCCACAGGAGTAGTTCTTTACTTTTTTTCTCCTTTCCCTTGTGAGGTACTATTTTTAGCTATGAGGAAATGAGCTGAGAGAAACGAAGAAACCTAACCACATGTCTCTGCAAATGGTCAAGCCCCCTACACTGAAGTACTCCCAAATCCAAGCCCCATGTCCTGCCCACTGTTTCCCCCTGGATATCGAGCTCCAGAATGTTGTTGTTTGTATTGTTTACAGGAAGTAAAAGTCACGAACATAGTATAAGTTAGGGAAGCATTAGAACAACATATGTGTCATCAGTATGGATACTGAGTGGATTTGAGAAAACTACCATGACATATGGCAATATGTAGACTTCCAGCCCAAATGATTGTTTTGCTAAGTATGGACCAACTAGTACCATCCCTACTGTACCCAAATTCTGAGTCTTAGGAATTATAAAATTCTGAGTCTTAGGAATTATAAAAATTATTCTGACACCAAAACATCCTAATTCTGGGCCAAGAAAACTAGTTCAAGGAATTGATTCTACCCTTCAACGATAAAAATCCCTGATATTTTTGAACATTATTCCGGAACCTTCATTCCTAGGCATTTCTACTGATATACCTTTAAGCAACTCTTGCGGATGTACACAGAATATATGTATGAGGACGTTCCTGAACCAGTGTTCATATAACTAAGAACAGTAATGCCCATCAACAGTAGACTGTACACATTGTGGCTTAATCATATACTAGTATACTCATGAAAAAGAACAACTTACAGGTTATACATGACCAGGTATGAATCTCAGAAAAACAATACTGATTGAAAAAAGTCATTAGAGCCTATGGTTTGATTTTATTTTTCATTCTGAAGCCAAAAAATTAGTAATACTTTTTTTCAGAAACATATGTGAAGGCACATCTCAAAAGAAAAACTAGAAAATAACACAAAATTAAGCAATAATTACTTTTAGGGGAGTTAATATGAGGAACAAGGAACCTGAAATTTTTGCTAATAGTGATAAGAAATAGAAATGATAGATTGTTATTCTTTAAATGAACATATATGCTTAAATATGCATTTTAGATTGATATTACTTCACATTCTAAAGGAATGTTTTTACAGTTACATGTGTTATATTTCTCTTTTTAACACATTCATATTTTTATTTTTTCTAACATTATGAAGGCGTAATTAACAAATATTAGGTATTCCAATGTGTATAACAATGTTTTAATATAGACAATATGAAATGATTACCACAATGAAGCTAATAAACACATCCATAATCTCACATTTTTTTTTATGATGAAGACACAATCTATACTTTTGGTAAATTTGTGAAACACAGTGCAATGTAATTAGTCACAATGCTGTATATCTGCACTCTAGAACCTGTTATTCTTATATCTGAAAGTGTTTATGCTTTAATCACCTCTCTACTCCAAAAGTTCCCCATGCCTCACTCTTTGCATCCATCATTCTGCTTTATTTTCATGAATTTGACTTAGATTCCACAGATAACTGAGCTTATGCAACATTTATCTTTCTGTTAGGCATTTTTTACTTGGTAAAGTGTGCTATAGTCTCATTTATGCTGCTGTAAATGGCAACGGATCTCTTCTCTATTTTTATACTTGTTGCCTGTGCCAATACTCATGGCAAGGAACCTTTTCTTTATGTTTTCTTCTGGGATACTTACATTTTAGGTCTTTCAAATTAAGCATTCAACCCATTTTGGATTTACTTTTGCATAAAATGCAAGATTAAGGTCCGATTTAATACTTTTGCCTATGAATATTCCATTTTCCCAACACTATTTATAGAGACCATGTCCTTTCTCCATTGTGTGTTTTTGTTTCTGTTTTTGGAGGGAGGAGAGACTTGTTAAGTACATATGATTTTTATGTAAGTTATGTAATAATACATTTTTAGTAAGTTGATTTTTATCTGTCTATTCTGTTCCAATGGTCTGTGTGTTCATTATTATGCTGATTACATACTGCTTTTATAACCATAGATTTATAATATACTATGAAATCAGGTAATAAGATGCTACCATCTTTGTTTTTCTTTGTAAATGTTATTTAAGTACCTGAAATTCTCATATTTCCATACAAATTTTGCTATTGGTTGTCTATTTCTTATAAAAAAAAGTCCTAGGAATCTTGATAGAGATTGCCTTTAGTCTGTAAATAACTTGGGTAGTATGGCCATTTCAACAATATTATTACTCCTTATCCAAGACCCCTGGCTATCTTTATAGTAATTTTTGTCTTCTTCAATTTCTTTCATCAATATCTCATAGTTTTCAGAGTGCATATCTTTTACATCCTTAATTCAATTTATTTGCAAATACCTTATTGCTTTTTATATTCTAGATAGTAGTATAATTTTAATTCCTTTTCAATTATTTTGTGATTAGTGTATAGAAATACGGTTTATTTTTGTTTGTTAATTTTGTATCCTGAAATTTAAATGAATTCATTTATTACTTCAGTAGATATTTGGTGGAGTCAGTAGCGATTTATATATATAAATCTATATATCTATGTATCTACCTATCTATCTATATATATATACATACACACACACACACACACACAAGAGATAATATTATTTTTCCTTTCTTATTTGGGTGCCTTTTATCTCTTTGTCTTACTTTATTGTTCTGGCTACACTTCTAGTGCTATAGAGCTAGTGAAAGTATAAAACCTTGTCTAATTCCTGGCCTTTGAGAAAAAGCTTTCAGCTGTTGAAATACAGATCCAAGCCTTTAAATAGTATCACCAAGGACAAGTCCTGGAAATCTCTCTCTTTAATGTAAGGCTCAGCTGACTCACCACCAGTTATGTTTGAAATAGATACACTGTAAAGAGATTGAACAATTCCCAGGAGTTAGTATTTTCAATCATTTCAGTCAGAAAGTACAATCCATATCCAATTCAAGGGAAAAATTAACCACAAAAAGTTAATATATAACAATAATTTTAACAGCAGCTAATCTCAGTAAACTGCAGCAATTGCCTAACAAACACTCAAAGACTTTATCATTGCTCTCCTTCAAGAAACTGCTTTCTTTTTCTCCCATGACCCTACATTCTCATTTATCTCTTATAAATTTAATAACACAGGTTTATCTAGCATAAGGCAAGATAATTTCCAGTTGATACAAGCATGAAGATTGTTAATATAATTTTTCCTTACCATTCAGTCAATAGCTTTAGATTTCCTAATCACTTAAAGACAAATAAGTATCATACTATGTAGAGACACTGACTTTTAGGTTTATGTCAAATGAAAGAAATTAGAAAACTGAGATATATTTTTATAACATATTAGCATTACTAGGTCCACATAGCTCTTAACTACAGAAGACATTTGCATTTTCAGGGTTTAGACTATATACTGGGAATCTAAGCCAAATTCAATATAATAATGAGGGAAAGGAATCATGATCTGCATAAAATGAGGTTGGTAAAACTGGAGTGTGTGTCTATACCTTTCACTTCTGCAATGACATCTTAGGTGGAACCTTACAGCAAGACAGAATTTACTCAAATCTAACTTGCAGTATGCAACCTTTCAGCTGTTACATGCAGGCTGTTTATTTCACCTTTATAAGCAGTGACAGGCTCACAAAGCCCCATAAGAGCACATGCTTTAAAACTCAGGCTATGACTATTTGAAACTTCAATTACAAAACTCAGAAGAGTCGTCAGCTCTTCAAAGTTGAGTATTACTGGCATAAGTCCTTGCTTCTGGACAAAGGAGCCTCTGAGCTGATGAAACTCTGCAGACACAAGGCTTGGAAACTTGAAACATACATTCTAAAACATGAATTTTGGCTTCTTCTAGTGTCTTAAACCCAGAAAAGAGATAAAAACAGGAGGTCACTTTCTGGATACTTTCTTTGACTTTTTAACAGAGGCAGAACAAATGGAAAGTTATTGCAAAGTTCTATAAGAGAATCTTTTTTCTCTGTGTATTTCATATTTAACTATTAGGACACGACATACTTTGCATAGAAGATGAGATAACTGTATTATGGTTTGTGTCTGTGTGTCCCCCCAAAGCCTCATGCGGTCATGGGGCAGGCTTTTAGAGTTTGATTGATTATGGGTGTGAGAGCTACACCCACCCTGGGGTGGATAGATTGCATATGTAAGGGAGAGGAGGAGGCTGCTTGTGGTCATTCCTCCCTTTTAGTGCTTGTTCATTCTGCTGTGTTCTGCCGCCATGAGCTGTAGCCCTCTGTCATGTGCCACACTGCCTTGTAACCTGCCAAGTACGGACTGAAACCTCCACAAACTGTAAGCGAAATAAACCTTTCCTTCCCTAATTTTGGGCATCAAGTATTTTGTCCCAGCAATGAGAGAAAAAGTAACCAAGACAACCTGGAGGAAGACTGAAAGCCTGGTGGTGAATTAAATGCATTTACAAATGCAGTTGTGATAGTAAGAATACTTGTCCACAGTGTGCAACCAAATCTCAATGATATCCTTAACATGAGAGTGGACTAAATGATCCCACTGTTCTTCAATGAAAATATACATACTGAAGGAGGGGACCAAGAATAAATTTCTATATCAAATGTATTTTTAAAGAATGTTGGGCTTTCAGCATTTCCCATGTGTTACTGAAGATCCATGTGTAAGACTATGTGGAGCTTTGAGCTGATGCCATTACCTTCCTCCTTCTCGCCTCAACTGTTCATGCTTCTAGCAGGTAACATTTCTTGAGCTTTTTTTATACTCAGCTTAAAATGGAAAGAATTAGAAGAAAGAAAATGAAAAATTGCTGGGGGTTCTTTCCAAGTTTTAGCTAAAGGAAAGACAAATGAGTTAGAACACAACATCTGCTCTCCTTAAAATAATATCATGTTGCATCATCCAAATTAATTGATTTCCCAAGTTATAATTTTTAATGAAAAGAAGCTAAGGAAAACAGTGTTAAGGGCATCTTTGAAAATTAGGAAAATGTAACATTCGTTAATCTTTAATACACAAATCTTGAGGGTTGTTCTTTGCATTGGGAATCTTGCACAGAACTTATTTAAAACCTCAAACTTGGGGGTGGGGATATAGCTCAGTGGCACAGTGCCTGCCTGGCAAGCAAGGTCATGAGTTTGATTCCTGGTACCAGAAAACAAACAAACAAACAAACAAACAAACAACCCCCCCAAAAAAACGCAGACTGAGGACTTCTGGGAAGATAGTGGAGTAGTGAGCAGTGGAAAATCAACCTTTCCGACATTAAGAGACCAGAAGCTAGAGTGCAGCAACTTGGGGAAGAGAAGGAGTGGGGTGGATTCCTGAGAACCAGGAAAGTTCTCGAGGGAGAATTGGAACCCACAGGAAGAGTAACTGACAGACCTCAATGTAGAAGAGGGAGATGGCAAACTGTGCTTTCTCCCTGATTCCCAGCTCATGGCATGAGAGAGGTGGCTCAAGCCTACGGAGGTGCAATGAAGTGGGGAACCCTGGAAGCTTCTAGGGAGAAATGCACCAATGGAGCACAGCAGTGGATGGTGTGGGGGGCAGTGAGGGTAAACGGACTTCAGACAAAATTCCACAACAAGGGTGACTGGGTGTTATTTTGGGATAGGACCAGCTAAACCTGGGACTTGGATAATCCTTGAGTTGGCTTCATTTTGGGGCTCCTCGTATCTGGATGAGGTGCAGCTCTGGGAGACACACAGACTCAGGGAGCCAAGGTCAAGCCCGCAGGAAACAATCATAATGTTGTGGGCTGAACAACTCAGGTCCACAACAACAGACCAGGATCAGAGGACACTTCTGTAGAATTGAATGTGCACCCCACTGTATTCTACTGCAGCCTGTCTGGGATTACACAGCACCCAGCCCTAATCCTACTGGAAGCTTGCTGGGATCATACAGTACTGATATGGGCTCTCTCTTCATCCCTTTTTTTTTGTACCAGGAATCAAACTCATAACCTTGTGGTTGCTAGGCAGGTGCTGTGCCACTGAGCTATATCCCTGGCCCTCTCCCTCCTTTTTCTACTACTGACATCAGAGACCTTCCTTGAAGTGGACCCTACCGCAAAACTACACCTCCCTGGAGATAGCCACAGGCTTAGAATCTCATTTTTTGATTGCATATTCTCATTTTTCATGAATGTGAACACTGTTTTTTAGGGGTTTTTTTTGGTTTGTTTAGTTTTTGTTTTGTTTCTTCTTTGTTTTCCGCCTGTCTTCTTCACCAATCTCCAAAAGCTTAGGTAATCTTTCTTCATCCTGAACTTTCTTCTAATCTCTTTCTCCTTTCCTATTTCTCTGTTTTTTTCCTCTTATCCCTTTTAAATTTTTTTTCTTAGAGGGTAAAATCACTCAGTGGAGGTAATATTAACTGTTTTCAACTTTCTGGTTTGTTTCAGAGTTTGTTATATAAATATAAATGTTATTCATATGGTTAAGGTGGTTAATTAACAGTTACCACTGTTTGACATTTTCTAAGCTGTGTTTCATCCTATTGTTATTACTGATTTTACATTAGCTAGAGTGATAATTGTTCTAATCAGTTGTTCTTTCTGGTATGCCAACACTGAGATTATCCAAGGGTCATAAACAATACTGTAGTCCAGTACCAAAGAATAAGGGGATAGGCCAAATAGGCAGCAACTTCTCATCCCTAATAAATTGAAGAGGTAGGATCTGTGACAGAATCAAAAGCCAAAAGTCAGCTATCCCTAGAAGAAAACCTTGAAGAATAGTCATTTCCAAAGGAGTTCTTGATATCAGTAGTAAAACTACATACCATAAGCAATTTACAAGCATCAATGTAGAAAATAAATTTTAAAAAATACAAAATGAGAAAACATGGAAGCATGATGCAACCCCAGACCTTCAGTTCACCATAGGCAAACCCAGGGCACAGTGAGGTAGAGCCAGTCAAAAGCTGCCAACCTGAACTCTCTGAAATGGTAACAGTAGAAGTACCAAAGCAGATTAATGAAGCACTAGGAAAAAAAGATCAAAAATAATTTCTCAGATAACTAAAGAGATGATGACCATAATGAAGCACATGACTAGTGAATCTAAATTAGATACAGATTTTAAAAAATAGGAGCTTAGGAAAATGACAGGATCCATGAGAAACAGCCTAAGAAAGAAGTGGAATTCATGAAACAAATTAAAAAACCTGTCTAAGAGATTACAAATTCTATTAAAAGTACATATAGCAAAGTCAACCAACATGAGGACGGAATATCAGATCTAGAAGACAGGTTGGTGGTTAGCATTCATGAAAAGAAATATTTCTTAAAAATACAAAAGGACAACAAAAAATGATCCAACAGCTGTTGGATGATGCACAGAAGAATAACATAAGATTGGTCAGAATCAATGAAAAATCAGGAGATACCAGGACATAAAAAAGTCTCTTCACAGAAGTAATGGTAGGAAACTTCCCAAGCATGCAACGAAAACTCAATATGCATCAAGTGAGGCATGTAGAACTCCAATTAGCCATGACCAAAAAAAACTACAACAAAATTCCACAAGTTCAGCACAAGAACAGAATATCAAAAGCTATCAGGGAAAAGACACAAATCACCTAGAAAGGAAAGTCCATCAGGATCACTGTACACTTCTCAGTACAAACACTTACAGAGGAGAGCCTGAAGTATTTCAAGACCTAAAAGAAAAAAATCCTCCAACCTAGATTGAGGTACTCTACAAAACTAAATTTCCACACTGATAGAGAAATAAGATACTTCCATGTTTAGGAAAAAATCTGATCTGTCTGTTTGTGTCACTGGGGTATTGATGTCTGCCATTACAATTGTATCAGTGTTTATTTAATATTTTATGTGTGTTAAACACCTGAAACCTAAGATTAATTTTGTCAGAATCATGGGTCTGTCAGACCCATGTTTATTCTTAAGAATATTTCTATCAATTTTAATTTTAGGAGTTTTATGATATTAAACAATGGGTGCTTAACAGGAAAAAAATTACAGAAAGTATTGAATTTCTAACATTTATTGTTTATAAAAAGAGCTCCAAAATTTTCAACATCAATTGTTTTTTGGGGGTACTAAGTCTATAAAAGAACAAAAATAAATTCATATGAACTACAAGGAAAATGTCAATAGCAAAAAAATCTTCAATTATCACATCTAAGGCAGTCTGCACACATGACAACACCATGTTCCACACAAATGTATTGCTTACACTGACAGCACATATGTTTTGATTTCCTGGCCTTTTTGTAGGACACACTTGACATCTCAGTGGTCTTTCTGTTTTTTCAGGTCTTATTATATTACACAGTGTGTAGTCAATAGGAACATAAAAAAGTCAATAAAATAAAATTCCTAGTATGTACTGTATGTTTAAAATAGACATCAATATTTTCACATCAGCTGTGTACTTGGTTACAAAACCTAAAAGATAACATCAGAAATAAATTCCTATGTGAAATACACTGAAAGTATCATTGGAACTGTACCACAAAAATATAGGAGACAACAAGGCTTAATAGAAGAGGAGCCTCATTCAGAGCTACTCAGAGACATTCAACTAACTGCACAGGTAATTGGAAGAAATGGGAGGGATATGCACCCTGAAACAAAATGAGTCTGAAATAAGAGACTCATAGATCAAGCAAAACAGATAATGGACTTAATTAAATGTTCAGCCATCCCACCTGGCTGCCAGTGGGTCACCAGACTGGGATGACTGCTCACCATACTTAAAATCTTAAAAGAAGAAAAAGTGATGGATATACTAAAATAGTGTGACTAAATCAATCCATACATGATAGATTTGGGATATAAGATCCCCTGCCTCTTCTGCCTTCCTCCAGAGGACCCAACAGCCCAGCAGTAAATTCCATTGACAAACAAAGCAGTGAGTGAACTGCTCTCTCCCTGACAATAGGCCCATTTCCTTTTTATTTTCCTTTCTTCCCTTTTGTGCTTTCACAGTGCTGACTAGAACATCTAGAAACAAGATTAAAAATTATAGGGGTGCATGGTAAATGGAACAGCTAACCCCTCCCTTGTGACCTGTGGTTAAAAAGGCACAGGAATTAAACAGCCTTGCTTTGCAGGACTGCAGCCCAGGGCTATATCCAACCTGGGGCAGGAGCAGAAAGGTACCCCACAGGACACTACCCCACCTTGCATACAAAGCTACAGACTACATGGAGGTCAGTGATGGTGGCAGAGGACCTTGTAAAGAAATGAGAGCAAAGTTAGCACTCCCCCCTCAGGAGATGAGTAAGAATTGGGACTGAGGAGCCTTGGACAGTAATGGCAGGAACACATTATCCCACCCCACCCTGCAACAAATGACCTGACAGGACAGAGACTTCTCTGTGGAAGGTTGAGCAAGGACCAGGAGGAGCCAATATTGCACAGGACTTGGAACAGCTCAGTCTCTGTCTGAAAGCAGAACAGCAATTAGGACAGAGACACTGAGAGAAACACAGTAAGAAAAAACAGGCAGTTAAGGGACATACCCAAAGTTTTGGCTGAAGACTCTTGCCCCAGGAACCCCCACATCTGGAGGCCAAGATCAGCCTCAAATCCAACACAAACTCTACTGCAGACTTGGTAGTGTTATCTAGCAGTTTGGGGCTCCTGGTGGACACTGGAGAAAATTTGTTTATTCCACTCCTATTCTATTCTATTCTATTCTATTTTTCTATTTTTCTATTCTATTCTATTCTAGTGTAGTCTAGCCTATTCTATTCTATTCTATTCTATTCTATTCTCTTTCTTCCTGGTTTATTTCCTTTTCCTTTCTTGCCTTTCATCCATATTTTTGTCATAATCTGTTCATCTTCTTCCCCTTCTCAATTTACCTCTCTAGACTTAATCATATTTTCATATGAGTGAATAGTCTATCTAATTTTTCAGGTTAATTTTGATAATCCCTCGCTTACTACTTGATCCTTTTTCTTCTCCCCTCTTCTCTAGTTTCCCAAAGCTTGCATGATCATCCTTTGTCCTCCAGACTTGCTTCTACTTTATTTCTTTTCAGCTTTCTGTTTTATCCACTATCCTTCTTAAATCTTCCCATCACAGGATAAAGGGGAAACACTTTGCATACAAGCTCCCAATTTACAATCAGTTCTCTTATATAACTATAGATTCTGCTCTTATGAGTTAGGTACAAAATTAATAGTTGCCACAATTTGTCAGCTTGATGCCACTGTTATTATTAATTATACTACTTTAGCTAGGATATAACAACTGTTGTAATTAATTGTTCTCACTTCTGTAATAATACTGGGAAGTTCTGGGGTAATAACCTCACCACACCCCAGCACCAAAGGACTGGAGACTGAGCCAAACAGACACCAACATCTCATTCTTAAATAATTGGGAATGTAGGATGATGGGATAGACACAAAACAAAAACCTCTATTATGGTTTGTGTCTGGATGTCACCTTAAAGCCTCATGCAGTCATGGGGTGGGCTTCTAGAGTTTATGATTGATTCATGGTCCAATGTTGGGATTATGGGTGTGAGTGCTACACCCGCTCTGGGGCAGGTACTTTGCATACAATATAAGGAAGGGAAAGAGGCTTGCTCTTCCCATTGTCATTCCTCCTTTTTGCTGTTTTTGCTTTTGCTATTTTCTGCTGCTATGAACTTTTGCCCTCTTCCTTGTGCCACTCTGCCTTGGAGCTAGCCAAGTATGGACTGAAACCTCCACAAAGTGTGAGTTAAATAAACCTTTCCTTCCTTAATTGTGGGCACCTGTATTTTGTATCAGCAAAGAGAGAAAAGTAACCAAAACAACATCCTACACACAGAAGACATTCCTAAAGAACAGACTTTCCTTAGAAGGGGCTTGATACTATGATAAAGCTACCTACTACAAAAACTTACAAAGATCAACACACACACACACACACACAAAATAAAAATAAAAAGTTTTGAAATAGAAAATTACAACATAGAAACAATATGCAACCTGAAACCACCAACCCACTCAGATCAATTTCAGGAAAAAATGAGATAAAGGAAAATGGAAGACACATACCTAAAATTTCCAAAATCAAAGCAATCAAAGTAAAGAAATCCATGAGGCTATAAAGAAAGTCAGATCAAAAATAACCTCCCAGATAAAAAAGAAATAACAACCATAATAAAAGAATTGCTCAACAAATATAGAGTAGACATAGTCTTAAAAAATAGAGCAGAGGAAAGTGATGGAAACCATGAATGACCAACATGGGAAAGAAACAGAATGCATAAAATGGATTCAGACAGATATTCAGGAAATTAAAAATTCCATTGAAAGTTGGAAACCACTTTCAATGAAACTAAAGACAGATTTTTGGAACTTGAAGACAGGATCATGGCTAGTGATCACAGAAGGAAAGATCTCTTAAAAATAACAAGGACCAGGGCCAGGGATCTAGCTCAGCAGCACAGTGCCTGCCTGGCAAGGGCAAAGTCCTGAGTTAGATTACCAGTGTGCCCCCAAAAGAAAATTAAAAAACAACAACAACAAGAGATTAAGAAATAATTTAACTGCTGCAAGATGATGCAAAAAATAATACAAGAATAACTGGTGTCAATGAAAATGCAAGAGTCAACTCAAATGACATAAAATGACTATTGTGGGAGACATACCAGAAAGTTTTCTAAGCATGGGAAAGGAATTGGACATGCAGTGAAGTGAGGCATACAGAACTACAATTAGTTATGACCAAAGTAAATCAACACCCAGACATATAATAATTAAGATACCAGAAATTTCCCACAAGAACAGATTATTAAAAGTTGTTAGAGAAAAGAAACAGATCACCTATAAGGAAAGCCCATCAGAATCATGGCAGACCTTTCAACACAAACTGTCAAATCAAGAAGACCTTGAAGTGAAGTAGTTCAAGTTCTGAAAGAAAACAACTGTCAATCCAGATTGATGTATCCAGCAAAACAATCTTTCAAAATTAATGGAGAGATAAGATACTTCCATGACAAAAAATAACTAAAAAATTCACGACCACCAAATCAACCCTACACAGGGTACTGACAGTACCTATTAGACAGATAAAAATGGTCACAATTTCAAGAACAACAACAGGTGGAAACTACCAGGCAGGGCAAGCAATTAAACAACAGGGAAAAGCAGGGACCTAACAGCAGGAAAATAACATGACAAAGACAGACCAATACATATCAGTTATAACCATCAATATAAACTGCAACAATTCACCAATCAAAAAAAAAAAAAAAAAAAAAAAAAACCAGACTGGCAGAATGGAAGAAACAAGATCGAACAATATGTTGTATAAGAGAAACACATTTAACTATAAAAAAAATCATAGACTGAAAGCCAAAGGATGAAAAACAATATTCCATGTGACAAAAACTCAGAAAAAAGCAGGCACAGCTATTTTGTTTGCAGACAATGTGAACGTCAAACCAAGTATGATCAAAAGAGAGAAACAAGGTTACTACATACTTCTTCAAGAGGAAGAGATAACAGTCATAAATATATATGCACCAAAAATGGGAAAGCCCAACTATATAGGAGAAATATTAATAGAAATGAAAAATCAAATAAGCTATAACACAACCGTAATGGGGGATGTTAATACCCCACTGTCACAAATAGATAAACTGGGCAAAAAAATCAGCAAAACATTTTCAGAACTGAACAAAAGATATAAAAATTCTAAGTCACCCAATAGCATTCAATGAAATTGAAGGTATAATTAAAAATTTACCAATGAAGAAAAGCCCAAGTCTTGATGGATTCACTGCTGAATTCTACAAAAAATTCAGAGATCTAATGTCACTACTTCTAAAACTCTTTAATGAAATTCAAAGGGAAGCAATACTCCTAAACTCACTCTTGGAAGCCAGCACTACCTTGATAAAAAAACCTGAGATGAATCCAATGAAAAAAGAGATGTACAGGTCAATCTCCCAATGGACACAGATACAAAAATTCTAAAGATACTGGAAAACAAAACACAGCAAATCATCAAAAAGATTGTACACCAGGAACAAGTAGAGAAGCAGGGGTAGTTCAACATATACCAATAAATGTAATGTACCATATTAACACAATCAAGGATAAAAACCACATGATCATCTCATTAGATGCACAAAAAGCATGTGAAAAAGTGCAACACCCATTCATGGTGAAACCCCTACAGAAAATTAGAATAGACGGTCTTTATCTTAGTCTGATAAAAGCCATCTATGACAATCCAACAGCCAACATCATATTAAATGGTCAAAAAAGCTTTCACTCTAAAATCAGAAACAAGACATGGATGTTCACTATCACCAGTGCTATTCAGTATAATGCTGGAAACATTAGGCAGAGCAATTAGACAACAGAAAGAAATAAAAGATATAGTGATACGAAAGGAAGTGGTTAAATTATTATTTTCTGGTGACATGATACTCTACACAGAAGACACCACTAAAAGACTTCTAGATATAATAACCAAATTCAGTAGCATGGCTGGATCCAAAGTCAACACTCAAAACTCAATAGCTTTCCTGTTCACAAATAACAAACTTGCCGAGAGACAAACTAGGGAAACCACAAGTTTCATAATAGCATCAAGAAAAATAAAATACTTAGGAATCAACCTAATGAAGGGAGTAAAAGTCCTTTTCATTGAAATCTACACTACTCTGAAAAAAAGGAGTTTGAAGCGGATATCAGAAAATGGAAGATATCCCTTGTTCTTGGGTAGGAAGATCCAATATTCTGAAAAATGACCACACTTCCAAAACTGTTACACAGACTTAATTCAATCCCAATCAGAATACCAATGCCATACTTCACAGAATTCAAGAAAACAAAGCTACAATTCACTTGGAATCAGAAGAGACCTAGAACAGCAAGAATATTCTGAGAAACAAAGGCAAGATAGGGGGCATTACAATCCTTGATTTGAAATTATACTACACCATGATCAACACAACAAACAGCATGGTACTTAGACTTGAGAATCAATGGGATAGATGAAAAGATGCAAAATAACTCCAAATGCACTCAGCCATCTTATGTTAGACAAAAGAATGAAACACCTTCACTGGAAGAAAGATAGCCTCTTCAAAAAAAGGCACTGATAAAACTGGCTTGCCACATGTTGAAGAGTAAACCTAAACCCATATTTCTCACCATGAACTAAACTAAAATCAAAATAGATCTCTAAATATTAAAACAGAAACACTAAATTTGCTGGGAGACAGATTCGGTAGAACTCTTAAAGATGTTGGTGTAGACAATGATTTTATGAACAAAACCACATTCACACAGGAAATATTACAAAAAATCAACCGCTGGGATTTCATCATATTAAAAAGCTTCTGTACAGCAAAATAAAGCAACAGAGCAAAGAGACAACCTACAGAGTGGGAAACAATTTTGGCAGCTGTTCCTCAAACAAAGAACCGGTATCTACAATATATAAAGAACTCAAAAAAAGTCAGGCCCCCCAAATTTAAAGACTCAGTACAAAAATGGGCATCTGAAATGAATAGATACTTCTCAGATGAAGAAATACAAACAACAAATAAATATATGAAAAAAATGTTCAACGTCAGTGGTCATTCCAGAGATGCAAATTAAAACAACACTACATTTCCATCTCACCCCAGAAAGAATGGTTATTATCAAGAAATCAACCAATAACAAATGCTAGAGGGGCTGTGTAGATAAAGGAACGCTTCTCCATTCTTAGTAGAAGTGTAGATTGGTTCACACACTGTGGAAATCAGTATGGAAATTCCTCAAAAAACTAAAACTAGACGTTCCATTTGACCCAGCTATTCTCCTTGGTATTTACCTAAAAAATTAAAAGTATCATACCACAGTGATATGTGCACACATGTTTATAGCAGCAAAATTTGTAGTAGCTAAATCTTGGAAACAGCATAAGTCCCCAACAATTAATAATGGATAAAGAAGATGTGGCTTTTTTATATGATGGAGTGCTACTCTGTCACAATAAAGATAAACTTGAGACATTTCTAGCTAAGTGGATGTACCTTGAGATTGTACTCAAGTAAGATAAATTGGACACACATGTTTAAATACCACATTCTTTCTCTTGTATAAAAAACTGAGAGGGTAAATAAGGACCAAAATGTATAACAGATATTCAGAAAGAGGAAGAAGATATTCAAATGAGTAGAGGAACATGGGAATGGGGAGGGTAAAAGGAAGAAAGGGAAAAGTAAACAGAACAGAAGGGGAAAAAAAGGAAAGGAAGCTTTTGTACATGGGGAGGGTAGAGTGGTTGAAGGGAGGAGAGGGACGTGGGGAGAAAGAGGATATCAGGATATGTTACATCAGGTACAGGCTCCTTACGATGAATGTGCTCATTACGTATGTCTAAACTATAGAAATGAAAAAAAATTTTAAAAATCTTCAAGCTGTATCTTGTGTCTCTGTCATTTTGGAAGGTGAACTGGCTGTGTGTGCTTGATTAAACAATTTTATTATTCCCCAACTTGGCCAAATACAAAACATTCTGCAGATTGCCTTGAGACAACCATACTCTGCAGTGTTTCCCGAGCAGCAACCATCAGCCAATCTACAACATTTCAGTCAGAACAAATAAAGTTGAGAGCAGATCACCTCTTTGCTTGACTTCTAATCCCCCTTCCCTACACCTTGCTGGAACCCCCTGTTATGGTTGATACATTGTGTCAACTTGGGGAGTCTAGAGGCTTGACTAAGTGACTCAGCAGGAAGCCAGGGTGCTTACTTTGTATTCATCCTGAGCCTGTGGGAGAGGAGGGCATGGAGATTATGTGAGAGCTACATGCCCCTTTGGATGCGGGGGTGGGGGGGGTGGGGGGGTGTATCCTGTTTACAATGTAAGGCAGGGAAAAGAAGCTACTTGGCACCATTCTGCACATTTGCTCTGGCTGCTTTGCTGTTCAGCTGCCATTCCCCCTTGCTCTTGTAGCTTTGCTATCTTCTGCCTCGGAGCCAGCCAAGTATGGACTGAAACCTCCACAAACTATAAGCTAAATAAACCTTTCTTTCCTTAATTTTGGGTATTGGGTGTTTTGTCTCAGCAACGAGAGAAAAGTAACCAAGACACTCCCTCTTAGCTCACCTTTGCCTGTTTGCCTAAACCATGATACCTATTCTTGAAAAAAATACTTCCTTTTTTTATACTAAAGTCTGCTTCTTATTGACACTTGTAAAATAGGAATTTGAGTATTTTTACTTTACATTTCTCTAGTGTTTAATGTTACAAAAATATTTGTTTACAGAAAAGCTTGGATGAAGCTATTGGTAAAGGGAAATGTTGATATACTTTAACTGTTCAAACTTCACACACCTCATATTTCACAAAAGGGATCCAAGCTGGGTGGATTTAATAACATGCTGGTGAAAAGGAAAATTAAACTGAAATAGTGCTTGTTCAGGGCACTTGGACAAGAAGACATTGTTGGATCAGGTTAGCGGCATATCCTGATTCACAGATTCAGAGACCTGACCTCTGAATTGGGCTGCAGACATGCTCCCTCTCACCTGTGAGGTGACCTTAGAACTGGGCAAAATCAGTTTACTGAAAGATCCTCAATTTATGCTTGTTATGGTTTGGGGCTTCTTTTGCAAGAGGAACAGTATAATACAGGACACAACATAATACAGGACACAGTCACCCAACGGATGATATACAAGAGAGTGCAGGAAATCTGTCCACACACTAAGACCAAGGAATCCAGCTCAGGGCCTGGATCTCATGGAAATGTCCTGCATGAATCGAGCTGAAGACCTAGAACTCGTAGACTGTACCGGGAGGCCTAGAGCTCATAACAATATGTCATGCAGGCCTGTTTCACAGATCCGCACTGGGAAGGCCCAAAGGTCAGTGGCGGGATCTAGGAAGTCTGTGCCAGCGGGATGAAGGATCTGTGCTAGCAGGCTGATGGATCTGCACTGGAGCCAGGAAGCAACGCTCAGAAGAACCAGAGATTCCCTGAAAGGTACCAAAGCCATCCTCAGCAACAGTGAGGTCCCGAGCTCCTCCGATGATGAAGACGGCCAAGTTCCCATCAGGGAAGCCCACACAGCAAGCTTCTCCAAGAAACTGGCAGTGCACCATCTTTCCCGCTGGAGCCAGGAAGTGATACTCAAGGTGAGGACCAGAGCTCCCCCAAAGTGAACCAAAGCTATTCTCAGTGCCAGTGAGGTCCCAAGCTCCTCAGAGGATGAAAACAGCCAAGTTCATCAGGAAAGCCAGCATGACGAGCTCCTCCAACAGAACCAACAGCTCCTTATAGCTTCTACCTGCTCCCAACAGCCTCTCTCAGCTCCCAACAGCCTCACTTCCTCTTCTACAGTTCTGCCTTTCATGCTGCTGGCAACAGTCCTCAGGTGGGCCTGACACACCCAGCACCACACTTACTCAGTTCAGCGGGGGTTATAAGTTGACCACCAACTGTCAATCTACCACAATGCTGATTGTCTGTATAAAGGATTCCTTTTCCCAAACTACCCAGAACCGACTACTCCCGGGCCCTTTCTTATGAGAAACTTTCACTTTCACTCTTGCCAACAGTAGTCACGATTCCTAACAATTGCTGTATTTACCAGCTCCTTGGTGGTTTTAGGTTTTAAATATAGCTGTCATTTTATTTGACCCTGGTAAAACAGTTTAAGTCTACTTGAATTTGTGCTCCTATGTTGAAAACTTAATTAGCCCCAAAGAAATGTGATTATCTTTCTTTTGAACCAAGCTGATTTTGTGTTGACAATGCTAATAGTCCTAATTAAGAAAATATGCCATACCTAAAATGAAACATCTATTTGCCTTTACAGTGAAAGGCTAATATATTATTCTTTCTGTATCCACAGAAAATGATGGCTATCTTATTACCGTTGTTGCAAATAAATAAAAATGTTGAAAATTTTAAATGATTATATTGACATACACATAACAGTATACTTTTATTATCAAAGGGATGCGTTTTTGTATGCAGAAAAATTATCACTACAGAAGATTATAGATAAGATAAACGTAAGCTTAAATCTACTTTTCCAAAGCAATGTTTCACTGTCCACTATGGCACTGTTGATTGAAAGCATGGCCTTTGCATTGAATTATATTCTCAACCGTTTAATTTTTTTTTTCTTTTCAGACAAGGTCTCATTGCATTGCCCAGGCTGCCTTTGAACTTGTCATCCTCCCACCTCAGCCTCCGGATCTGCTAAGAGTACAGGTGTGGGCCACTTTCTCTGGCCCAAAGCAATCATTCTTAGGACACTGGCATAGTATTTTTGTGGGTTTGTAGGATTCTATGTGCATGCACTGGGAGGGGGATTTTAGAGCAAAAATTAGGGTTATAATTTTGGATTCTCTAGTCATTTCCTGTGAATATATTTTGAATATAGTAAATGTTTTGAAAGTCTAACCTAGAGGTGACAAGGAAGTCAATAGCTATGTTATTTGAAATATTTCATTATTACTTTAGTTTTTGAAATTATGATTAGTGCTACAAGTATACTTTTATCTCAATCCTTGACTATGTATCTGGTCATCCTCTTAGCACAGAATAACTTATGTGAGACTTCTGGCCTATAGGTGAATGTTTTTAGAATTCTGTAACATTTTTTCTAAATATTCCTTCTATCAAGAGTCCTTCAGCTTAGCCCCAAATCACACATAATTATATGAGCATTAAATGTTATTTTCCTTTCATCATTGCCACCTTTATATATGCAAATTATCTTTTGTACACATCACTAAATATAATTATTAATTCAGTAATATTGAATATGCTAATTACACATTACTGAATAAACAGAATATTTAACTTACATTGGATTAACAGATTCAAAGGAAACCCTATTTCAAAAATTATTACAAAATAGCAGGTGGCACTGCACATAATTTTACCTCACATTCAAAAGGAGCCAATTCTTTCTTTTGTAAAAGACACTTTAAGTAATCCATCACTAATATGAAAGTATGGGACTTTGTATACTTTCTTCAAATGAGGCAAAATAAAGAGGAACCGAAATATAATCCATCCCTATGCAAGTAATCCTCAAAATTATGTTTAAAAAGTAGCAAATTCAGCCAGGCATGGTGGCACATGCTTGTAATACCAGTACTCAGGAGGCTAAGGCAAGAAGATTGCTGTGAGTTTCAGGACAGCCTGGGCTGCATAAATGAGTTCAAAGCCAGCCTGCACTATGGAGTGCCTCAGAAGAAGAAGAAGGAGGAGCAGGAGGAGGAGGAGGAGGAGGAGGAGGAGGAGATGGAGGAGGAGGAGGAAAGGGAAGGGGAAGGGGAAGGAGAAGGAGGAGGAGGAGAAGGAGAAAGAGAAGAAGGAGAAGGAGAAAATTCAGTGTTTCCAATTAGCTTGCCTAACATTTCTGGATTGAACATTAACATTGTTGGGTTACTAGAGTTCTGCAACAGAATAAATCAATATTCACACCAATTTTCAGAGTGTGTTCAGCAAGAGTATTTCTAAGGAAAAATATTTCAAACCAGATTTGACTGGGATCCTCAGAAAAATGGATCCTACTCCTTTTCAGATCTTATACTTTTAGGGTATAATTGGATTCTTATGTCAGAATTTAAGCAGATGTAACAAATATTCTATTTTATTTTATTTTAAAAATTAAAAAACTAACAAAACAACAATGAAGACAAAATCAAAACAACACAAAAACAATGAAAATGATACATGACCTCAAAACAAAATGATAAAAATTTCCAGTGGTTGCTCTATTACATACTGTTATCTTCAACCAAGTTGCTCAATCCATTAAACATAAGAATGTAAGACTGATCAAACAATCAAAGACAGTAACAAGCAAAAAATAAAATAAAAATAATTTTTAAAAAAACATTGATAATGATGCAGAGCTTCACCTTACAAAATGGTAGGGGTTCAGCAATGGTTCTTATACTACATATTGTTTTCAGATCAGTCATTCTGATTACCCAATTCAGGCGTGCAAAACTGGTCAAGAAAAAAGAAAATTTTAAGCACTGACTGTTCCTCTCAATAAACTACAGATATCAGCAATACACCTATTCCAGCTATCCTTATATATACATATACATTTTGTATTTCATTTTTTAAAGTATTCTATTCTTTCAACATTTACAAATATATGTAAATGAGGTCTACAATGGTACATGAGAAAGCCTAAGGGGCCCGAGGTACCAAAAACTGATTACTATTTTTATAATAAAAAATTGTACCAGAATATGATCATCTTTACATTTACACTGCTTCCTAAACGTCTTCATAGAGTTTTAGAGAAATTAATCCATTTAAATCCAGGTCTCAGCCATACTACTATTGCCCAACAAAGCCACTGGCTATGAAGGAATTCTTTCCTAGCTCGAACACAAAGCTCTGCGGTCCAAGAACAGGGGGTGGGGAGGGGACTGAGGCAGAGTACACAGCTTCCTGGTAATGAATCCTCCTGGGGGAACATGGAGAGAAGTACTAGAAGTTCTGAGAATAGCTTTCTCATAGAATTTCTGAGTAGACAAGAGCCTTAAAGAGGATTAAATGTTGGTAGACGTTCTCATTAGAATGTAAACTCCTCAGAAAAGAGGCTTAACTTTTTCCACTCCTGTGAACAGTAAATATACATTGAATGAAATACTTAGCATAGTATGTGAAATAAAACCTTTTGCTACATTCTTTACCACAGATACCTTATAATGTACTTCTGTATCTCTGGACAGGATTTTTGATTCCTCTGAAAATGATCCTTCATATCCTGGGTCAAAAGAAACCACAGGATTTCTGCACTGCTTGTGCACCAGCTTCACAGACAAATGCAACTGCATTATTCTAAAGTCTTCATTTAGAGCTTTTGGATTGTTACTTAATTCAAGTGGGAGATACTCTCCTGAATTAGGCTCTTCAGTTACTAATGTGTTCATCTATTTTATTTCACCGATCTGTTCAAACATAAAGCTGAAACTGCAATTCTCTTGACTATCTACTAGCACCTACTCCGTCATGCTGGTATGTAAAGTCAACTGAATTTTAAATTATTTACAGTGCCAAACCTGGTATGAAAATAAAAATGGCAATCTTATTTCAAGCCTGATCTAAAAGAATAGGTATGCCAGACATTCTTTCTATGCCTGGAAACTGTAGGTATAGCAATCGTATTTCAAAACTCTCAAACATAATTGTCAAATTTCAAGTTAAAGCTACACTCAGTGAAGAAAAAGAAAAAGTATACTTGTTAATAACTTATTAGATTATTTATTTACCTTGGGTTACTAAGGATTGAATACCAGGCTTTAGCACAGAGCTATATCCCCAGCCCTTTAATTTTTATATTTGAGACTCAGTCTCACAAAGCTATTAAGTTTCTCAAGTTGATCTTGAACTTGCAATCCTGACTTCGACTCTCAAAGTGCTGGCATAACAGGCATAGATCACCTTGCCCAGCTTAGATTTACTAAAGATTTGAATTTTTTCAGATATTGAAAGGATATTTAAGGCTGAGGAGACAGCTCAGTGGCGCAGTGCCTGCCTGGCAAGTGCAAGGTCCTGAGTTCAATTCCAGGTACCAGATAAATAAAGTACATTTATAAGGACTGGTTAGTTATAGAATGCTTCGATAGATACCTATTGACTCTTGCACTCAGTTGGGTGGATCCTTCCCACACCAATCTCTATCTTTCACAGTCAACCAATGATACCAAATATTTTTGTACGTCTTCTAGGGAACAGCCTAAGCATACACAAACATATTCATATCTTGTCATACAAATGACAGCATTCTCTATATGTTTGTGGTTCAATATTTTCACTTGTTAAAAATCTTGATATTTCAGTTCAGACAAGCCTTATCTTTCCAATGTCTACACCATATTTTATTTCATGAAAGCCTTATCCTTCTAATGTCTGTACCATGTTTTATTTAAACAGAAACTTGATAGAAATTCAGATTTGTTCAAAACTTTTCTATTGGAAGTAATGATGGAAACAAATTTATTTTCTGTGCCTCTGTGTGCTTATGTGAGGTTTTCCATTTTTATGGTAGATAGTTTCTGTTAGTTTAACATCACGATCATAAAATACCCAGGTAGTTAACTGTTAAAAATGGAATGTTTATTTTTGCTTGGAGCGTCCAGCCCATGGTCAGTTAGGGCCATTTCTTTGGCCCTCAGGTGATGCAGTGACAAGGGTGGAAACTCACGGAGCAGCAAAACTAATCACCTCAGGGCCAAGAAGCAAAAGAGAGGAAGAGGAAATCAGAGCACCGCGATGCCTTCTGAGGGCATCCCTCCAAAGATGCAAAGGCTTCGCACGAGGCCCCTCACCCAAAGGCTCTACCACCTTTCTGGAAACCAAGCCTTTGATACTTGGACCTGTGGGGGGAACTTCAAGATCCAACCTGCAGTACAGAACTGTCAGACTGCATTTCAAAAGAATCGAATCCGTTTGAACACCCAGCAATGATGTATGCATGTCCCAGCAGTGCGTTTTGCCAACATATTTATCATTGTCAATCTGATGTAGGTCATCAAAGACATGAGACGATAGTTTTTTGTAAAGAATGATGACTAAAGTATCCAGAAAAAAAATACTACTTTAGCTTGGATATAGTTTGATGTGGAGAAGGATCTTCTTTAGTTTATCTTTCAATGTATTAACTATGTGGGTCTTTGGGCCTGACCAAGCCATATGATTGTTGATTCTGGAGGAAGTCTAGCAAAAGTATGAGTGTAAAAGGAAATGATAGCAGGACCTGTGTCCCTGAGAAAGGTCACTGGGACAGCACTAGATGCTTTGCTGAGATATGCCAGAAGGAATGATAACATGATGGTAAGTAAGTCAAGTCTCATTCCTGTGATGATTGAGTTGTATTGTCCTCACCAAGCCTGTTAATTATTCTTCCCATTTGCCCTATTGCTGCTTTTTGTTTATATCCCAATAAAAAGTTAAGGAGGATGGTAATTGAGGCTTCAGTCTGAGAGGCTGCAAGCCCACTGATCCCATAACTTTCTCTCTCTTGTTTTTCTTTTCATCTGCAAACACCTTGTTCTCGGAACCTGTCACCTCAGACAGAAATGGAATATACCAACAGTTTGATAGTGTTCTCCAAGCCTTTGGGTATTGAAATTTTCTCTCCATTGTGAAGTAGTAAGAGGGTACAGACTTACTCTATGGTGTCTAGAGGTGGGATATTTGGGATGGGCTTAGTATTAAATAGGGTCACCAGAGTGTAATCCCTACGACCTAATCTTAGTGATCCATCAAATGACAGAGACCAGAAGAGACAGGCACACGTTGCTCCCCTGTCTCTGGGCTGCACAGGTCAAGATGCTGCCAGGACAAGGCCATCCCTGGTGTGATCCCTTGATTTGCACCTTGAAAAACGTTAGACAAACAGACCTCTCTCCTGTATACAGACTCAGACCATCGGGCTATGCCATTAGTGACAGAAGGTGAATTAAACTTTTCGTATGAACTGGGGGAGCTTCTCGGGCTCTTTCTCCATTTGTAATTACAATAACACCTTTTTAAGAGCATGCTCACAGTACAGATGTAACAGAACATGAATACTCATGATATAATGTTGTCTATATTCCTATAGCACCTTATCAGTCACTAGTATTTACTTACAAAAACGGTATCAGACTACTTATATAGACACGTATGTACATACCTACTAAACAAAAAATATATGTACTATTGTAGACAGAAATGATGTGTATTACAAATTAGAGAACAGAAACAGAAGAACCTATGGATTTGTAGTTCAAGTCTCAAGGCAGTGTATTTCATCTTATTCTTCTGTTTCCATTATATTTATACTATACTATAGCTATATGCTTATATTACAACATTTAGAGCTAATAACAATTTAGATATGTGACCACATACTATCTTCAAAAACTTATTTGACTAAGGCTTAGCAAAATAGATTTAGAAGTGTTTCCAGTATTGCATTATAAACAATCTCATTGCAAACATCAACAGATTTTTATTTGAACAATTGGAATCATGTGTTTCAATATAAATTCCAGTAACTAAATTGAATACTTAAAAATCTTACCAGCTGTCCAGAAAGCAGTTTTACTAATTCAAATTTGCACCTAGAATATGTAAGGATATGTTTTCTTAGTTACATTACTGTTGGAATAAAAGCCCTACCAGAACCAAAAATTACTCTCCCCAGGGAAAGGCAAGCTCAGACCAAAGAAAGAAGCAGATGACTCCAGGTTGGTAGGTGTTTAAAGATTTATTAAAGGGGAATTTACAAAGGGGGCAATCATAGGTAGAAGCAAGATGAGATTGATCTCCATGCTTGCAGTATATGAGTCCAGCCTTTTATATCATGAAATGAGAAGGAAAAGAGAAAAGGGAAATTTTATCAATTGTATCCTAAGCCATCTTGTTGCTTTCTTAATGTATTTGCTCGCTACTTAAATTAATTGCTTAGATTTCCTACCACCTGGTCAAATTTCCTAAGGAGGGGTGAATATGAGGTAGCTCCTGGGAGTGGGTAATGTTGAAGGCAGCAGTAGGTATCTTGGTGCCTGCGTTTTCTCTGGTCACTGTGCCCTACAACTCACTCGGAGGGCATGTGCTCAGAAAATATTTCCACAACACTCCTCTCCTTATGAGTCGTTTTACAATCTCTATTCTCCATTTTCTATGACAATATTTGACTGCCAAGAGCTGTTTTTTAGTGAGGATGGTGACACCACTCTCAACCTTAGTGTCACCTGCAGCATCAGCGATAGAGACACATACAGTACAAAGGGAAGAGCAAAAGAAGTATGAAAATGATAATTAACAGGCCTTTCCACTAACTTCCCTAACCTCCAACGCATTCAGTGACTGCTTCAATGATAAAGCAACATCACGTAAGATCATTTGCTTATGTCGCTTTAGGAGGAACTAGAAGTGACATTCCCATGTGTACCTGTAACATATACCCTTAACAGGGTAACTGATGGTACAGTTATAAAAGCAAACTGTCTCTCTTTCAACAATCCAACACCGGTGGATTGGTCCAGAGTGGTTGTCTGGGAGGAATATGCCGTATATGCTGCCTGTGGGAGACAGAAGTGATTCCCATGACCCTTCTCAAGAAGCAGTGGCAGTGGTTGTATACACTGGACTAGGAGCCCAATGAATTCTTCCCTTATGCAAAGGAGTAGAGCACTTCCATTGGAATCTCAGGGCAGTGACTGGCACTAAGATGGAAATCCAGGTCACTAAGATGAGCTCTTTTGCACCTTGGATGACAAAGAATCCACCCAACCTGGCGAGCTGACATTTTCCACCTTAGCAAACTGTATTTTGGTTTGATGTTTCAAGGGATACATTTGTTTCAAGGGCCAGCTGAGAAATGAGCACATTTTGATTTTTTTTCCATACTCTTGACCAAAAGCATAGATGCACCGAGCCTTTCTAGCCTATTATAAGAGACATCAGTCCCACTGGATTGCCATTCAAAAGTTTAATAGCTTATAGAAACACTTCTGTGCACAAACCCAGTTTGGTATACCTTGTAAGTGCCTTTATGTAGTATTTGAAGACACCATTTTCCCATTCCGAAGCACTGTTGTCTGTGGGCTACAGGATAGATGGAATGTCCTCAGGACTTCATCTAACTGTGTCTACTCTTGTATATCACATCCTTGGAAGTGGGTTCCTCAATCACTATCCTATAAGGCAAGTAAATAGATAACATTCACTCACATTTTAGCCCTTGTCTTAGATAGTTTCTCATTGCTGGAACTCAATATCTGACACCACTAAAAAGCCTTCCTAAAAAAGGAGAGTTTATTTTGGCTCTGTTTTGGACCATCGTTGGCTGGCTCCAAGGCAGGGAGGCATGGCAGAAGGGACTGATGGAGGAAAGCAAGAAGTCAGGAAGCAAAAAGCAAAGAAAGCCAGGAGGAGGGAAATAGACCTTTCCAGGCCACATCCCCATGATGACTTCTTCCAATCAGACCCTACCTTCAAATAGCAAGTCAGCTGTATTAACCCAATAATACAATCACCTTTTAAAAGTCCATAAAGCTTTGGAGGGACTTCTAGATATAAACCATAACAGTCCAACAATAGGACACAGCATGTGTTAGGCTGTATCCACATACACACGCGACTACACACAGTACCTTGTGCTCCCCCCATAAATAATTTTTATAGTTTAGATCTAAATGTCCCCAAAAGTCTCATGTATTTTGAGGTTGTGCTTTTAGATGGTGATTGGATCATGGGTGCTATATTCAGCAGTAGACTAATTCAATGAGTTCATAGCTGAGTCTGCTTTTAGGAGGCGGGGCTTGGTGAAGTAGTACAGGACACTAGGGACATCACCTGGAAGCGTGTTATTCTTGTTCCTAGCTCCTCCCTTCCCTCTCTGCTTCCTGACTGCTATAGGTTGAGCAGTTTTCCTTCATCATGCCTCTCTGCCATGCAGATTCTGCCTTGGAACCAGCAAACCATGGACTATACTCTTTGAAAATGTAAGCCAAGTAAACCTCTTCTTAAATTATAGATTTCACATATCTTGTCCCGGTAATAGGAAAAAGGCCATCATAGTAATGGGAATATAATCTGTATTCCATTTCTGAATATGTATTGAGCCTGTATGTATCTGCCTGGAGAGCTGAGTCAAGGCATCATCCTAGCCCATGGAACAGATGGACACTGCTCCATCACCTGCTATACATCACTAAATTGCACAGGCACAGCTGTGCCTTCAGCAGTTTTCCATCCTATCTTTGCCTTTTTATGTCTGACTTATCATGAATCCACAGTGCTATGTCCTTTATCTACAGGGCCATAGCATATTCTAAAAAGGACATCGGCTTCCTGAGTGCCAGGTGGAGACCTGGGGTATAAGACACTAATGGTACATTGCAAAACTGCACAGGATTCTTATTTGTGCCTGTGTCTGGCCACATTTCTTTCCCACAAATGGGCTTTTTATGGCTTTTAACCCTTGCTTATAATTGCCCCATTCAATCTGTGAAGTTTTTCATAATGACCCAACTTTTAGCACAGAGTATTAAAGCCAAGGTTCAAGCACCAGTTCTACCCATGCAGTCACAGCTTTGAGAACTGGTTCACATATCACCTTACACAAATGTAAGATGGCTTAGTGGTATAAGTGGGCTTATACCAAAGCAATGTTTGATATTTTAAGCACACCACTTTGTAAATGCAAGTCACAACTTGATCCTTTGAACACCCTGATCACCCACCCTCGATCACCCTGCAACTACATTGTCATTGGTTTGGAGTTCAGTATGGATGAAGGTCATCCCCACTGCCGACAGCTGCTGTGCTAGCCTAAGGTGGTGCTTATCGTTCAGTTGTTCTCTACAGCTATGACCAAAATCCTAATGGAAATGGAGTTTTATCTTCTGGCTGCCAGCATGCCTATACTACTCAGCCTTCCCATTGTGGGGACAAAATATCCGACACATACAACTTAATGCAGAAACGGTTTATTTCACTTATGGTTTCAGAGGTCTCAGTCCATGACTAACTGGTTCCCGTTGCTGTGGGTATGAGGTGAGACAGAACATCATGGCAGAAGGCTGTGCTGGGCCAAAGCTGCCCACTTCCTGGTGACTTGGAAGCAGAGGATAGGGGAAAAGTGTCAGCAGGAGAAGTATACACCCAGTGACCCATCTCTTCCACCTGGGCCCCCTCTCCTAATGGAACATTGCACTATGAGCATAGGTGGATTAATCCACTGGCAAGTATATTGCTCCATGATACAGGTATCTCTCTGGGAGTCTCTTAACCCAACTGAGCTGACAAGATCAACAGGCACAGGGCCATCTTGTTCCATCTTCTGTTGATAGGCACGTTAAGATCATAGGGCAATCCCATCCCTGCCACCCTTACTGCCTTACCCTATTGCACAGAATATTTTCCTTTTCAAGTATCTGTTGCAGTTTCAGGGTCCAATCCCAGATGGCTCCCTTTTTAATCAACCAATAACAAGGCCTGAGACATTGGGGGAGGAGGGTATAAAGGCTTACCAATATCCCTGTAGAGCAAGAGAAAGTAATACTTCCTTCACAGTTGTGGGTACAGCATAATCCTGAACCTTGTCTATCTCACCAACCAGATGACTCTCAGGAACTTTACAGTCTTGCGTGATCCTTGCATCTTGTTAGGTTTACCACCCATCCACATGATCAGAGTTATTTGACAGGTCACAGTAGTTTGTAGAAAGGAGAAATCCTCAGTTTTAATCATTATGTTAGCAAAGTAATATAACTATAAAATATTGGGGAAGGAAGAATGATAGTATAAAACAGAGCAAAGGGCCAGGCCACCATCCTGTGGCAGATTACGTCTATGTATGCATCCTCCCAGTAGCACCTGAAGGCCACCACTACCCTTTCCAACTAAAAAAAATTGATAGTCCTTGGCTAGGAAAAAACTTAAAATGGTGTTAGCCAAGCTCATTCCAACCTGCACAGTAAGCTCTCACAGGGAATACTAATTATTCAATCAAAGAAGTAAAGTTCTCTACAACAGTATGTTTGGGAGTCATTATTAATTCTCTGCACTCTACTGTCATTCTCCATGACCCATCATAAGACTATTGAAGGAGCTTTGTGTGGGTCATACAATTCCCAGGCTTTGCATCTTCATAACTGTTTTTTTTGTTGTTGTTGTTTCTCTGTGATACCTTTGCAAACTCTTGCCTAGTGGCCATAGTTCTTTTAAATATAGAAAGACTAACCACTTCTTAGTCTGCAAGCCTACATGAAACAGATTTTATTACCTGTGACCACAGGGTGCATTCCTCCAGGATGGTTTGTCCTTCCATGTTGCCAGTACCTACAATGTTTTTGGTGACAGGCAAGTTATCAGTCAGATCCTGTCTGGGGTGACTCACTCCAATTTGCAAAATATAGAAGAGTCTGGTGTGTGTTTTGCTGCACACAGTTCTTCTAAACCTATGTAAAATTTTAATCATGATTGATGTGACATGCTTTGACAACACGACATTCATGTTGAACTTTCTCTTGTGTCATATACTGTAACTTGTTCTGCTTCCAAGCTAGTTGGGTAGTTGCATCATTCATTTTTCTGCTGATTGGTGAATGAGGTATGTTCCTTCCACACCCATATTTCATAACTTCACCAGCCACACAGAAAGACTCTTCCTAGGTTGCCATTGAAACTCAGCAGCTCAATCTGTATTAGTTCAGAGGATGGGTATGCTTACAAGCTGCCTGCTTCCTAAGTATGCAGTCTGACCCTATTGTGTTTCTGCATCTGGTGAGTCTCTACCTTACCCTAACATTCTTTCTCCCACCCCATCGTCCACTATGGCTTCCATCTATTACTTTTACTATTCAATGGGTTCCATTTTTTAATCAAATCTGCTGTGAAAACAATGGCACAAACCTTCACCTTGGAGGTATCTATTCTCATAATTCAGTCTACACAAAGTTCTTAATTTCTTATCCTGGTGTCCAGTTTTATTGAATAGCCCTGGGCATACAGGGTAATTTAATTGAAAGAGTCAAAATTTGCATATTCTCTCTTAATTTCATTTTCTTCTCCACTTTCCTTACTTTAATTCTGGTTATTATGTGTCCTTTGCCTCTTGCACTACTATCTTAGTTACTTTGTTCATCACTGGGACAAAATGCCTGACACCCACAATTTAAATAAGGAGAGATTACAGTAATAGGGGTTCAGTCCATAATCAGATAGTTCCAAGAAAGAAACAGTAAGACATGGGGTATGGTGGAGGACAAGCTGCTTATGTCAGCTTGGTGAAGCACAGTCAAGGCAAAGCTGGAGAAATACGCCCTTCCAGTTCATGCACACCATGACCCACCTCTTCTGACCAGATCTCCTCCTAAAAGCTAAATTGCCCTCATAATTTAGTCACCTTCCAAAAGCCTCATCTATGAGTGTATGAGGCTCTTGGAGGACATCTAGATATAAATCAGAACAGTAGATTGCACCACCATGTACATGTTCATATGGGGGCCAAAATTCATGTCTCACTGCTAGGCAGCTCTGGTATGTACGTGACTGTCCTATCGGGTAGTGTGGAGCATTCCCATCAGGGAATACAAGCTGCCTGATGTGACAGTCGTGTACATACCATCCCTGGTACAAGGCATCTAATAAGACAGTCATGTAGCATAGGATGGTTCAGGCCAACAGGAACATGTACAGAGAGTCAGTTCTTATATTCCAGCAAGTTAAGTGTTTCTGCCTTAACATTTATATCTTTGACCCATTTTTATTTCAGTTTAGTACATGGTGAGAGAGATGAGTTTAGATTTAATCTTCTGCATTCAGTTAACCAGTTTTCCTAGCACCATTTGTTAACGAGGGTGTGTTTCCTCCAGTCTACATTTACAAGCCCTTTTCAAAGATCAGATAACTCAGTGTGCCTGGAGTTGTTTCTGCATCCTGTATTCTGTTGCACTGATCCACATATTGGTTTCTGTGCCATGCTGTTTTTACCACTGTAGCTTTGTGGTGTAACTTAAAGTTAGGAATATGATGCCTCCTGCTTTTCTCTTGTTGCCCAGGACTGCTTTTGCTATTCTGAGTCTCTTCTGGCTTCATTTAAATTTTAAAATTATGTTTTTCTAGCTCTATGAGGTATGCTGTTGCTATCTTGGTTGAGACTGCATTAACTCTGTGTATCAGTTTTGGAAGAATGGCCATTTTGACTATATTGGCTTTGCCTGTCTAGGAGCAAGGGACATCTTTTCATATTCTGATGTCCATTTTGGCCTCTTTTCTCAAAGTACTATAATTTTCATTGTAGAGAACCTTTACTTCCTCGTTTAGGTCAATTTCTAAGTATTTAATTAGTCTTGATGCTAGTGTGAATGGTATTGTTTTCCTCATTTCTTTCTCAGGGAGTTCATTGTGTACAAGATCATTATTGACTTTTATGTGTTGATTTTGTGTGCTATGTTACTGATTTTGATTATTAATTCTAGGAGTCTTTGGTGGAGTTTTTAGTCCTCTATGACCATGTGATCTGCAAATAACAATATGACTTCTTCCTTTCCTATACATAATCCATTTTTTTTTTCTTTCTTTTGCCTGGTTGTTCTGGCTAATGCTTTGAGTATTGTATCAAACAGGAGTGGTAATAATGGACATCCTTGCCTTCTTTCTGATTCTAGAGAGCCAAGCTTTCAACTTTTCACCATTTAATACGACGTGAGATGTTGTTTTATTATAAAAGGCTTTATGACAGATGAAGAGTCTTTTATACCTACTTTCTTCAGAATTTTTATCATGCATGGGTGATGGATTTTGTCATAGATTTTTCCTGCCTCAACTGAGATGACTCTGTGATTTTTATTCTTGCTTCTGTTTGTGTGGTGTATTTAATGATTTGCATATGTTGACCTATCCCTGCATCCTTGGGGTGAATGTTACTTAGTCATGATGTATGACTTGTTGCATTCTGTTTGCCAGCATCTGGTTGACAATTGTTGCATCTGTGTTAATTAAAGAGCTTGGATTATAGCTCCTTTTTGCCTAGGTCACTTTCTGGTTTTGGAATCAGGGTAATGTTAGCTTCCAGGAATGATTCTGAGAGTACTCCTTCCCTCTCAATTTCATTAAAGAGTTTTAGGAACATTGGCATTACACCTCAAATGTTCTTGCAGAATTCAATGCTGAATTCCTCAGGACTGGGGGTTTTCATTTTCTTAGTTGTAGATGTTGTTGTAGTTGTTGTTATGGCTTCAATTTTATTGCCTGTTATTGGATTATTAGGGATTTGTATATCTTCTTGGTTCAGTTTTAATAACTGATCAGATTTGGTACTTAGGAATCTATCCATATCTTCTCCACTTTCCAATTTATTAGAGTATAAGTTCCTAAAATAGTTACTTATAATCTTCTGTATTTTGTCAGAGTCTATTGTGATTTCACCTTTTTCTCATATCTAATTGCATTGATATGAGTCTTTTCTTACTTTTGGTAAAATTGGATAAGGGTTTGTCTATTTTGCTCTTGAACAAGTTCTTTGATTCTTGGTATTTTTTAAGTCTCAATTTCACTTATTTCTCCTCTTATTGATGTAATTTCTTCCTTGTACTAACTTTAGATTTGTTCTTATTTGTTTAACACTGTGAGGAGCATCATCAGATTATTTGGGCTTTCTGTTTTTCTGATGTGGGCATCTGCAGCTAGAAGCTTGCCTTAAAGAACTGCTTCCATTGTGACCCATAAAGGTCTGGTATGTTGCGCTGGCATTATCATTTGATTCTAGGAACTGTTTAATCTCTTTACTTATTTTTTTCTGTGCCTTCTTGGTTATTCAAGCTGGATTGTTTATTTCCCATGTGATTGTACAACTTTGGGGTTTATTGTGTCACTGATTTCTAGTTTCCTTGCACTCTCATCTAAGAGCATGCACTGGGATAATTCCAATTCTGCATTTACTTAAGGATGTTATATGGGCTAGCATGTGTTCTATTCCAGAGAAAGTCTCATGTGTGTTGAGAAGGATGCTTATTCTGTTATTGCTGGGTGAACACTCCGTAGATATGAAGTCCATTTGTTCAAACCTTTGGTTCAACTCTGATACTTCATGTTGATTTTTGTCGTGTTTATCCATTTATTTGTGTCAGTCTGGTACTGAAGTCTCCAGTATAACTGTGTTGCTGTTTATCTGATTTTTATATCCAGCAGTGTTTGTTTCATGAAATTGGGCACTCCAGTGTTTGGTGCATAGATGTTCACAATTGTTATCTCTTCCTGTTGAATTGCTCCCCTAACCAATATGTAGTGACCTTCTTTGCCTCTTTCGATCAATTTGGCTTAAAGTCCCCTTTGTCTGAAAACAGAATAGTTACTTTTTTTTCAGGTTCTAATTATATGGAATATTATTATCCAAGGTTTGATTTTTAATTTGAGATTAATTGTTAGACTAAATGTGTTTCTTGCATACAGCGTAATGTTGGTTGTTGTTTCTTGATTCATTCTCCCAATCTGTGTCTTTTGGGAAACTGAGACCATTCACCTTGAGAGCTATTACTATAAACTACCGACTTATTCCTGTCATTGTATTATTTTCCTGTTCCTGATTTTCTTGCTCCTGGATTTCTTCAGCAGCTGTTGCCTGCCATGTGGATGAGTCACTTTGGAGTAAAGCCCCTCGTTCTTTTGGAGTTTATAATGGCTGTAGTGTCTTCTTGGGTTTAGTGCTGCTGACCCTGTCTTTTGATTCTCCCTGGAGCTCCTGGCCATGGAGGCTTACCTTGGGTGTGCAGAAACAGGTGTCCTTTCTTGAAAGCTGAGTTAAAATTCCAGACTACTTCATTCTTTGCTCTGCCATGCGGTCCATTGCTTTAACATGCCTGTAATTTGGAATTTCCCTATTAGTTCCTTCCCACTTCCTAGAGATTTACTTCTTTTTTTTTCTTTACCAAGTTGTTTGCCAGGTGTCTGGATTCTGCATCTCAGAGAGGCTAAAGTTTGCTGCTGATCACTACTACACCATTTTAATTTCCCTCTTCTAATAGTTTGCAAAATGTTGGCATTGAAAGTCATTTAGGAAATTATGGGTATATTAGCAAAAATGTTTTTGTTAATTACAACTCCCGTTTGTGTCCCTTTTTAAAATGCAAATGTTTAAAAACCAATATATTTTTCTTAATTGGTGCTCTTTTTGTGTCATCTCATGCTTTAAAATATTTTCCCAATTACAGTGTGCATACATTTTCATATAGATTTTCTCCTTATATTTTGGCTTTCATATATACTGCATTTATATTTACATTAGTAAGTCATCTAGACCATACATGTGAATTAAGAATGGGCAAAAAACTCAGTTCTATTATTAGTTTTCTCAAAACATGCCTTGATATCCTTGCTATTCAATATTTCTCATTAATTTTACACTCTGGTTTAATGTTCCAGTATTCCACTTATTCTTGGGTGTGAGACACTTCATGAATCTGCCTGTTGTAGGATTATTCCATTATCTTTAACCATTAGAGTTTTATAATAGTTCCCATTACCTGGAAAAAAAATCCACAATTTATTTTTAAATTCTGGGTATTCTTAAGTGTTTGATTTTCATATGAAATAAACTTGGAGTTATAAAAACAAAAGATCCTTGAGATTATATTAAATTTATACGTTATTTTCATAAGAAATGAGATCTTCACAAAGGAAAGCAATTACACATTTTCACATACTTTTTAAAATTTTTACACATACTGTTTTTCTTGTATCTTTTAAAAATAAGTCCTGTATATTTTATTTGTTGATAAACTGAATAGATTTTTATCTTTTTTTTTTTTTTTTTTTTTGTTTTTTTTCCGGTACCGGGAACCGAACTCACGACCTTGCGCTTGCCAGGCAGGCGCTTTGCCGCTGAGCTAAATTCCCAGCCCCTGTGAATAGATTTTTAAAAATTTTTTCTAGACAGCTAAGGAAATTTTGTTAATCTTTTTTTGTAAGTTGAGATTTAATCTAGCTGGTCAGTTTATTGATTTGTTTTTCAAATAGCTTCTAACTTATTTTTTCCAGATAGTCAAGGATGTTAACCTAAAATAAAATTAGTGATAGATGCTCCAACAAATAATTATGGTACTTTGGCAGTAACAGAACATTGCTATAAGAATATGCATCCCAAAGTAAACTGTGGGCCTGTTCAAGGTGATTGATTCAAGGGTAAGTTTTGAAAGGAAAAAGGAAAAATCATTTGTAAACTAGTTATACACAAAGGTCACTGGTGTTGAAAGACTGAGACTGGAGTTGGCCACAGCTTTCCGGTGAATGAGCTTACCTGGGTGAATGTTCCATGGAAAACATCTTATCTCATTTGTTGCTGTCTTGAAGAATGTGAACTATAAACTTTGTCACAGACATCTGTGACTGTGTGGAAGCCTTGCAAAACCACAGTGCTTTTAGAAGAAATATGTGTGGATCTTTATACAGTCTTTAAAAGAGTGCTTATGTTGGACAGATCCGCATATGACCCTTTCCACTGCATCAGCAACTTTCACTCAGAAACACAATGATATGTGAGAAAATGGCTCTTTCGTGTCTTTTTTTTCTAAACACAATGACACAGATTTAATTACCATGACACTGCGTCTCATTTCCTAGGTGCAAAAACGTAGAATTGATGATGTGGTAGAAAACATGCTTGTCTTTTTAAATTTAATGGAAATAATGCCAGTGTTTCATCATAAAACAAGATGTCAGGTAGAAGACTATCTCTGTCTTAACACTAATACATACAATTTAAAACAGGGAGTGCATGAGAAGACCCACCATGGCAGATTAGAGCTGACAGAGCACATGAGATTCTCAGAGGATACTTGTCAGGACCCACAGGTACTTGTAAACCAGGTGAACAGAAGACCCTAATATTAGAAAGCCAATTATTGAAAACACTCTCTATACCATTTCTAGCACCAAGGGTAACTAAATACAGAAGCAAGGGAGGCACTCAACCCTAGCACTGCTTGCAGTTCAGAACTGGTGAAAATGTCACCTTGTGAAAGTATCTGAGTACAGCAGCAGTGGCTGGGATGCAATTTACAAGTGCGGCCAAAAAGTTGAAAAGGTTTTCAGTCCTGGCATGTGTTAACCCATCTCAAGATGATTAAAACACCACCTTGAGAGTGTACTCCCCAAGGCAAGAAACGTTGTAAGACAGAGGCATGGCTGGTACACACAGCACCCAGCCAGTTAAGCAGCTCTGATCTCAGCACTAATTATAATTCAGGGCTGGTGAGTGATCACTTTTGGGACACTATCTAATCCCTTGAGGAAGAACTCTGGTGCAGCAGAGGTGGAGGCAGCAGGGCTGCTGTGAGCAGCACCCAGATGAACACGTGGGCAGGTCATGAGCCTAGCACTGCTTACACATCTATCTTGAAGGAGTCTCTATACCTGTGAGGAAGGAGGCTGAGTTTTGTGGTCCCTGCATGTAACACCCAGATTAGCAGTTGCACAGCTCTCAGACATGGCACTGCTTGTAGATAGGGACAAGCAATAATACCATCTTGGGAAAGTGTTCACATCCCACAGGGCCTAGTCTGAGTACAATAGTGGCAGCAGGACTGCAGCATTCTGGGCCCAGCTGAGAAGTCAAGTCCCAGTACTTGTCATAGCTGTCTTCACACTGGAAGATGGAGCTGAGGTGAGAAAGATACTCACCAGAGAGGACCCCTTCAAATTAGAGCACTAAAGAAGGTGTGCTCCAGAAAAATCAGAGAGGAGGTTGAGTGAAGACCGGTGAGTCTTATAGACAGAAAGAAACCAGGGCCCAATCCTGGGGAAGCTGGAACCAAGGAGGAGAGGTAGCAGCTATGACCAGTGTGATCCAGAGGCAAAATGGGACCATGGTGCATCAAAAGAGTGGGCGCACTCCCAGGGCAAACACAATCACTGCCAAGTTCTGCACCTGAGAAGTGCCCTGTTCCCAGCCTTGCCCTCCAAGTGCCACAGAGCATCAACCTTATCCAGGGTCTATCTGATTACTCATTCAGCTAGGGGCCCACGTAAACTCCTGCTTACTGGCTCCCAGAAGCTACTGAAATCCCAAGCAGAAGTATGCCACCCTGCCAAACTGTGTGCCACTGAACTCACTGGCTGAACAGAGTACTACAAGCAACTGGACAGAGAATTTAGTGTGTGAAATATTACAGTTAATCTATACCAGAGAACAAATGGACTTAAGAAATATGTGTTATCCAAAAACAGAATACTAATTTTTCTTAAAAAAACACAAATATTTTCCAAAATAGACCATATATTAGGCTATAGAGCTGCTTCAATAAATAGCAAAGAACTACAATTATCCCTTGTACATTACTGGATCACAGTAGAAATCAACAGCAAAAGATACCATAGAAACTATTCAAACACATGGAGATTAAGTAATACACTCTCAAATAATCAACTGATTACAGAAGAAATTAAGGAAGAAAGAAAAAGTTGCTAGAATCAAATTCTTAATGGAAGCACAACATACCAAAATCTATTGGACATTTACTGCTGTGAGTGTTCACATTTAAAGAATAGGGTAATCCCAAGTAAATAATGTAGTGACTCATATCAAGGGCCTGAAAAACAAGAACAATTCAAATTCAAAACTAGTAGAAGTAAAGAATTATAAAGGTCAGAAGAAGAATCAGTGAAATTAAGAATAAAATTAAGAAAACAATACAAAGGATCAATAGATCAAACAGTTGTTTCTTCAAAAGAATAAGATCAATAAACACTTAACCAAAGTTACCAAAAGAAAAGACTATATCAATGCATTTAGAAAGGAAAAAGGTGAAATCACAATGGATACTGCTGAAATCCAGAGGATTATAAGAAACTAGTTTGAAAAGGTATATTCCAATCACTATGTGCTGGAAACATGTACTAAAAAATTGAAAAAAAAAGCCTCATAAACAAATAAAACTACAAGCCAATCTTCTTAATGAACAGATTCAAAAGTCCTCAATAAGATACTTACAAACAGAATACACCAAATCATTAAAAAGTTCATACATCACTAAAAAGTGGGCTTCATTCCAGAGATGCAAGGATAATTTAACATGTGTAAATCAATAATCATATTACATCTCATAAACAGAAGCAAGGATAAAAATTGCATGATCATCTCAGTAGATGTAGAAAAAGATCTTGACAAGATGAAAATTGGTATAGAAGGACTGCACAGCAAACTAATAAAGCCACTTATGACCAACACACTGCCAGCATTGTACTAAATGGGGAGAAGCTGAAGTATGGCCTCTAAAATCAGGACTAAGACAAGGCTGTCCATTCTTACTACTCCTGTTAAAGATAGAGCTTGGGGGCTGGGGATTTAGCTCAGTGGCAAAGCGCCTGCCTGGCAAGCACAAGGTCGTGAGTTCGATTCCTGGTACCGGAAGAAGAAAAAAAAAAAGAGCTTGAAACTTTAGCAAAAGCAATCAGACAAGAGAAAGAAAAAAAAAGGGGGCACACATAGGGAAAAAAGTGAAACTATTCATATTCTCAGATGACATAAGCCTTTATATAGAAGACCCAACAATGCCAGAAGAAAACACTTAGAACTCATAAATTTAGCAAAGTGGCAGGAAAAGATAGCATCTCAAACAAATGGTGCTGGGGACACTGATTATTTGTATTTATAAGAAAAAACCTAGACCCATATCTCTCACTCTATACTAAAATAAAACCAAAATGGATCAGTCACCTATATTTTAAAACAGGAACACTGAATCTGGAAGAAGATGAAATAGATAATACTCTTGGAATCAGAGGCATAGGCACAATAAAGAATACCAAAAAAGTCAACAAATGAGGTTGTATCAAATTTAAAAGCTTCTGCACAGCAAAGAAAACAAGAGTGAACAGACAAGCTGCAGAATGAGCAAAAAATTTTGTCAGCTACACCTATCTAGAATGTATAAAGAAAGTGAAAAATTAGACCTCAAAAAGTGAACAACCCAATAAAAAAATGAACATTCAAAAATCAGTAAACACTACTTCTCAAAAGAAGTACTAAAGCCTATAAGAATATGAAGAAATGTTAGCATATTTGGTCACTAGAGAAATGCAAATGGAAGCAATGCTGAGATTTCATCTTACCGTCAAGAACCGAAAGAACAACAAATGCTGTTGAAATTGTGGAAGAAAAAGAACCCCTTTACATTGCTAGTGGGAACATAAACTAGTGCAACCATTCCGGAAATCAGTATGCAGATACATCAAAAAACTAAAAATAGGAATTCCATTTGGCCAAGCTGTCCTTTCTCTATCTTCCTAAAAGACTTAAAGACATTATGTTACAGTGTTAAAAGAACAGCCATTTTCATAGCAGCACAATTCCTAAGAGGTAAATCTTGGAAGCTGCCTACATGCCCATAAACAGAAGACTGGATAAAGAAAATGTGGTGTTTATACACAATGGACACTCGGCCATAAAAGAAGATAAACTTGAGTTCTTTGTAGGGAAATGGATGTACTTGAGACCATACTGCTGGGTGAAATAAATCAGACACACGTTAAACGTTACCTGGTTTCTCTTATATGAGAAGTCCAAACTATAAATGCTTTAAAGAACAAAATTTTTAAAAATAGAAGTAGGAAATAAAGACAGACTTTCCAGAGATACGAAGAAAAACTAGGATGAGGGAGTTGGAAGAACAGGACAAGGAGAAGGAAAAGTAAAAATGATTAGGACAAAGGCTGGGCATGGTGGTGTACGCTTGTAATCCCAGCACTTGGGAGGCTGAGGCAGGAGGATCTCTGCAAGTTCGAGACCAGCCTGGGCTACAAAGTGACCACAAGGCCAGCCTGAACTGTATAAGAGACCCTGTCTCAAAAAGACAAAAAAAAAAAAAAAAAAGATTAGGACGATGGATAAGAGAGATGATAGATAGACAGATATAACCCAAGTTGAAGGTAATTATTCTGTATTGCAAACATACAGCAACAAAACATATATAAATAAATAAAATACTAAGTCTAACTACATCACTTTCAGTAGGTGCAAAATCTACTTTAATGCATCTGTTTTTCACCTGGAACTATTTTGGTGGCTCCAATTTTCTGTATGATATAAAATTAAAACAACGCAGATGTTCATCAAAAGCGAACATCTGAGAAAAAAAAAAAAATGAAGGCGAAATCTTAGCAAAGGAATATATTTTATAAAAAAGAGAAGCACAAACCTACATAAATTACCTCTCCCAGTTTCCCCAAATTAATAATGCGATGGGCTAGTTCCCTTACCTTCCTCCCGCAAGCCACAGCAAAAGAGCAAAGAAGCTGCCGTCCGATTTACCTGCCATTCGCGCTCCGGACCCGGGAGATCGGGGTCTGGGGAGGCTGCGCCGGGGAGGACGCGGGGAGCCGCTCGCACCGCCCCGACCCTCGGCGAGACCCGGCGCTTACACCCGGGGCGAGGGCCGGGCGCTGCGTTTGCTTCTCTTTCGCACAGAAGTGGAAGCGGCCCGCCGGGCCTGGGAGGGAGGGAGACACAGCAGCAGAGGGGGTCGCAGCGGGGTGGCCCTCGCCCCAGACTTGGAGACAGACGCCGCGCGCTGATGGCTATGCTAGGGCAGCGCTGCTTCCAAACTAACGAGATCCAGCGGCGACCTGCCCCCCCGGGGAGACCACGGCGCCCGGACAGAAGTGGGGGACCCAGCAGTCCTGCGACCGCGTGGGGAGCAGAAGTGGACAGAAGGAAGCTGGCTTCAGCGCTGGGGAGTCCTCGGCCCCGTTTCCCTGTGGGAGACTCTGGGTGACAGGCGGAGGAATGTGGGAGCGGACCTAGAGAATTTGCTGTTTGTCAGCATGTGTGTAAAAATAAGTTTTAAAAATGATTAGAGAAAAACTCTGAAATGTCCTCGATTTCATTTTAAAGAGCTTAAGGATGGAAGGGAGAAACCATGGGCGGTGTTAATCAATGACCAGCTAACACCTAAAAGAACCACATACTTCTAAAAATGTATTTTAGGCCGGGCATGGTGGTGCACGCCTGTAATCCCAGCACTCCCGAGGCCGAGGCAGGAGGATCATTGCGAGTTTGAGGCCAGCCTAGGCTACAAAGTGAGCTCAAGGCCAGCCTGAACTGCATAGTGAGACCCTGTCTCAAAGAGACAAAAAACAAGCAAACAAACAATGTATTATTGCTGCAGATCTTTGCATCTTCAAATCCTACTAGACTGGGAAATTATTACAGGCAGAATTCACATCTCCCTCATTAACCGATGCATTGTAGATATTGAACCAACTGGTAGACTACACAAGTGAGTAGTAAGATGGCATAGAATTTGATCGAGTTAGTGTCTTTTTGAGAAACTCAAGGCCAGCAGAAGTGAGCGTCTGTACCTCCTTGTCCTGTCTACCCCCTCTAATTAGCATTCACATCTGCCCTTACCTTTCTTCTAACTGCAGAAGATATATATCCTCCTTATATCTCCGGCTTCCCATCCCATCATCATTTTTTCTGTATTCTTGCTCCATTGGTTATATGTCTGAGTCTGTGTAGTGTTGCTATAATAAAATATCTGACACTGAGTGATGTATAAAGGTGCTAGAAAGGCCAAACTCCTGCTGTTGGCATGAGCGAAGAACCCCCTGGCTGCATTACAACATGGCAGAGAAGCTGAAGGAAAACAGACACACTCAGAAAACGTTTTTGTTAACGGTTCTTATAGTGGTTCGAAGTAGGATTAAATGTGTCCATCAATATGAAGTATAGGGAATCTCGTGTATAATAAGCAACAGCTACTGTTAGCTGTTGTCCAGAAGTCTATCACTGACAATTTATCTTGTAATGGGGGATTAAATGCCACATCAATGCTGATCGCATGATTTGTAAACTTGGGCATTTCATTTAACCCATCTGAATCTGACTGCATATTTCTTTCTGGAAAAAATAAGATAAAAAATTCCTGGCCTGAATATCCCATAACTTAATTTTTGCTAAAGCTGAAGGCACAGAGCATCATGCTTCACATGACTCAGGTGAAAACTCGTAGGCATGGGCCAGCAGGGACGTGGGACCCTGCTTTGCCAAGGTCTACAAAGGTGTGCTTGGGTTGTGGAGCTGGGTGCTGTCAGAGATGCTCTGCCTTCTGCCGCCTTCCCTTTTTAATAGGTTGGGAAGTGTTGATTTTATTAAAGAAAGAAGGTCAACTGCGCTTTGATGATAGTTGTCCAATGACACACTGGAATAAACCAGCTCTCTAGTACTTGGAGACAGTGAAGTAGACAGACCACCAAGAGATGGAGCTGTATATTTACAAACCAGCATTTCTGCTTTTTTCCCCTCCAGCATGAGGGTAGGAAAAAAAATCTAAAATGCTCTTAAAATGGTAAAACTTCACATAAATTAAATAAGTCTATCTTTGAATACCCAAATTTAATGATGAAATATTAAAATGAAAAGTACAATTTTTAAACACAGAAAATGTAAAACATGGAGAAATAGTATGCTCTTAATCTTGAAGAAATTATATTCCCAGCCCAAATAATGTTTATTTAAATATTTAAGACCACAGTGCTTGAAATACTCTTTTTTTAAAAGTGAGCCTTAGTGTGTTAATACTGTTTGGATAGTTCAATGCTGATATCTTGTACTTTGTGTAATTGATTTAAAGAGAACAATACTCAGTGCATTAACCATTGTTACTGTCCTGTTGTGTTGTTTTTTGTTTTCCTTTAAAATTAAAAAAATAAAAAGTAAAAATTAAAATGATATCTAAAAAAAGTGAACCTTGCCAGGCATGGGGATGCACACCTGTAATCCTAGCGCTCGAGAGGCTGAGGCAGGAGGAGTGCTTCTAGTTTGAGGTCAGTCTGGGCTACAAAGTGAGTTAAAGGCCAGCCTGCACTGCATAGATA
>NW_004955474.1:11191471-11193961 GCF_000276665.1 Chinchilla lanigera | reverse complement strand
ATATGTTGTAAAATGTTGTATGTCTGTTAATGTTTCCCTCCTTTTATCCTTAAAATAAAAAAAAATAAAAAAAATAAAAAAAATAAAAAAAAAATAATTTGTGATTGGTAACTCACAACTGGAATAAAGGATGAAAACAATGTACAAGGAAATTAAAACTAAAAAGAACACATTGTTCTACTTAAATAAACCTATATTTCTAAAAGTAATGGCAGTAATTTAAACCGCTGATTTCCACATACTCTTTCTAAAACTTAATACATTTATTTATTTGTACATTCAACTGAGGAAAGCTAACACGTGAATTCAGATTTTGTAATGAAACTGAAGTGGAAGCATGTTTGTGTGGCCGTATTTCAATGAAGAAATATAAAATTTCATAACTTGCCCGATACCCAGGAGTAACGGCATGGAGCTATGATTTAGGCTTGCGTAAATGTGGTGGACTGACACCTGGTGGTCAACTTGTAATGCCCAGCTGAACTGTGTCAGCGTGGTGCTGGATGTGCAAGGCCCACCTGAGCATTGTTGCCAACAAAATAAAAAAGAGAAATGAAGAAGAAAAAGAGAAGCTATTGGGACCTCTTGGTTCTCCTGGGTGCTGTTGGTGCTTCTGGAGGAGCTTGTCATGCTGGCTTTCCTGATATGAACACTGCTCTTCTCATCATTGGAGGAGCTCAGGACGCTTCAGTGAGAATGGCTAAGGTTCACCTTGGGAGAGCTCTGGTCCCTATTTTGAGCATCACTTCCTGGCTCTAGAGGGGAAGATGGTGCACCGTGCCATGTCCTGGAGAAGCATGTCAAGCTGGCTTTCATTATATGGACTCAGCTGTTCTCATCAATGGAGGAGCTCAGGACCTCATTGTTGCTGAGGATGGCTGTGATACTTTTTGGGGGAAATCTGGTCTTTACTTTGAGTGTCACTTCCTGGCTCCAGTGCAGATCCCTCAGCCTGCTAGCACAGATCACTCTGATCACCAGGCTCAAGTGTGCAAAATTGGTCAAGATGAAAAGAAAATTTTAAGCATTGACTGTTTCTTTCAATAAACCACAGACATCAGCAATACACCTATTCCAGCTATCCCTATATATACATATTTTTTATTTTAAAAAAACAAAAACAAATATATAAACAAAACAGCACAGAGAGCAATTAAAATGATACAGAATTTCAAAACATGGTGATAGAATATTAACAATGGTTGTTATAGTAATAATATCATATTCAAAATGGTTGCACATATGACTAAATACAGGCACGCAAGATTGACCACACAGTTACACCATACTATCTTCAGACTGACCCATTTATTTTCATCATTTGTAAAATAGCTTCCCCTCTCAAATATCAATTTTTGTTTCCTAGGAGCAATGACACTCCCTGTGTTCACTTGATATGGAAGTGCTCTCCAGTCATGCTGCTGCTTTCTGGAGCTCTTCAAAGGAAGATGAGTGCCTCCTGAGTCCTTCTGCAGTTTTCTAGAATGCTGTGTATTAGGCTTGAACAAACCACAAGACTTGGAAGAAATGTGACTTCCTTTGATTATTTGGAGGAATGCTTGGATTCTTCATGGGATTATCTTGAAAATGCTAAATGTATGGGGGTAGGAGGAGGTGGTACTGTTAAAAACACTTTCAGTAGACTTTGTCTTCCACCTAGAAAGTATTTATCACTCATAGTTTTATGATAGCATCTCATTTTAATTTCTTCCATAGTTAGTCCTTATCACTCAGTAGAATTTCTATTTTTTAATGGTATCCCTGCTCGTGTGCTGGGCACCTTAAGTCCTAGACTATAAACTTGATTGTCTTTTGTACTTTAGGACCTCTAAAATTTAGCACAAATCTTGATGGGGTATGTGGAAATGAAATGAAGTGAAATGTCAAAATTTTCCTGATACTGAATGACAATTATAAATTTCAACAACAAATATGAATTTTTCAGGTGAGTTACATAAACACTCACACTAAAACTTCACTGAATTTCCAGACAGGTATGTAAGTGCTTCACTGCCTTAAAGTAATGTTTCCAATTAGATTTTGCCTATGGATTTTATTTTCCCAGTGTAATCTAGTTAATTATTTAGCTAAAGAGAAACCATGGTATTTTTTAAATTGTCAGCATGTGATAAGGTGAACCACCATAAGCATAAATCTTTTTCCAATGACATTTGATAATAACCACCGATAATTACTAGTCAAGTACAAATACATTTGTGCAGTGGGATTGGGAAGATTTGCTTTCCTTACATTTTGACCTTTTCTTCATTTGATTTTTTTTCCCTACAATATGACACTTACATATTAAACAAGAATATCTCTTGAAAAACATAACAAGGCCAGGGATATACCTCAATGGCACAAGTGCCTGCCTGGCAAGCACAAGGTCCTGAGTTCGATTCCAGGTACCCCCCCAAAAAAAGAAAGATATAACGTTATTGAGGCCCACCTCTTCTTAAAAGAAAAAATTCTTTTTACTTTAAAAATTAT
>NW_004955474.1:11186613-11191331 GCF_000276665.1 Chinchilla lanigera | reverse complement strand
TACACATACATATATTTAGACTTGATAAGACCATTGTTCAAACTCACTAGTTAAAACCCTGTGACAATTTCCAACTTGATGTTTCTTTAGGTCAGACAGAGGTGCATTGGAGCCAACTCATGCAGGCTTACAAAAGCCAGTGGTAAACATCTCTCCCCAAATCTGCATTCAGTGACATCAAATTGGTAGATTGAAATCAGCCATGGTCAAAATTATTTATTCCAAGGTCATTGCCCACTACTGTAAAATAAACTTAATTATGCTGGAAAGCAAGTGATTTAATATTTATCTCTGTACGACGGGGTCACATGAACTGTAATTCTATAACTCATAACATATTGAAAGAAAAGAAAATCATAGACCAAAATCCTTCATGAACACAAATGTAAATATCTTTATCAGAATATCAACTAATACAATTCAACAAAAATGAGTGGGAGATAGAGATATGAATGCTATTTAAAAATTCAGAATTAGCTAAATATTCTAAAATCAATTCCTCTACTTTAACAGATTATCAGAATAAAGAAAAAGAGCATATGGCTTTGTAAGCAGGTGTATTAAGTAATTTAATTAAACTTAGGTTGGTAAAAATCTGAACAATTTAGGACTGGAAGTACATTTTCTCAACATGAGTAAGTATTAAAACTATGAAAAGTGTACAGGAAACATGTTGTATGTAGATGAAATATCAAAAGAATTTTCCATAGAGAAAATATGAAACAAAGCAAAGACGTTCACTGATAATCCTCTTCTTCATCACTGCCTCCTATGTTTCCACCACCTCTCAGTAGCAGCTTTCTGGGGAACAATTGTGTTACACGCAGGTTCTTGGAGCACTCTACATCCAAGCCAAAGCATCGGTGAAAGTGTTCAGGAAGAAATAGGCAATATTATAAAACGCCTTAGACACCTCAGGCCAGGTAAGCTTTTAAAGAATTTCGTGGTGAAAGTTAAGGAATGGTGGAAATGCAAGCGGGATCAAAGTGGGCTAGGCAGTGAACAGAGGGTTAGGAAGTAGAGAAAGAAAGGAATGAAATTCCAAAAGCTTCAACTGAAAGAAAAACAGCAAGAATATTAAACACAGGTAGATATGTGATTGAGGGATGAGTACTAAGTATATTTACATCATTGACCTAAAGCATCTTACACGGTATAGAAAATAGGAGTGAAATTCATAGGCTACGGTCCTTTCTGGAAGGTAGGAACTTTCTCGTGTTCCTGGTCAGACCAAAGAATAAGGTTCTGCATGTGGCTCTCCCAGGCCACAGTGCTCGACAAACAACATCTTTGGGCATACATGTGGGCCTTCCTCTATCTCTTAATGAAAGGCAGAAGGTGCCAGGTCTCTTCACTCTGCCGTATATGTCACAATTGTTCCCCAGATATGTCAGATATGTCTCTGCCGTATCTGTCTGCTTTTCCTTTTGATGGTCCACATTTGACCCTTCAATTTTTTGGTGGCATTTATTTCTAGAGTGATCTAGGCCATCACCTTTAAAGTTTGTTTTCATGAAAAGAAAGAGTTTTTTTTGGGGGGGTACCAGGAATCGAACTCAGGACCTTGCACTTGCCAGGCAGGCTCTTGTGCCGCTGAGCTATATCCCCAGCCTGTTTTCATGAAAAAACCTGCTGACTGCAGACTAAAATTCCTCCTACTGGGATAATATTTATTCAGAAATGAAATACAATAGTAATACTTCTGTTACAGAGAATACTTTATCCAGAGACTTTTACAGGAAGGAAGATTAGTCTTTATGTAGAAATATTCAGGTCTCATTCACTGCATTTCACATCCTGAAATAAGGATGTCTCTTCATTTGATTTACCTCATTGAAACCAACCATATTTAAGAATTGTCAAAAATAATATAATCAGTTGAGTAAGATCACCAATTAGAAACTATTTCACAGGTAAAATAAACCAAGAAAAATCACCTGTTAAATACAGTGCTAGATGGTGAAAAAAAATATCCATAGTATTTTACAGTTCTTCCCGTTAAGAGGTGGGGTATCTTTCAATATCTCTAGATGTGGAGTGGGCTGGGTGTCTTTATTTGGCTAGTGGAACATTAATAAACATTATATAAAATCGACTTTACAAATGTTTGTGCACAAGAGTATGTTCTGCCTTTTGGAACCTATACATCATATAAAGAAACTAGGTTAGCTAAGAGTGAGTTCAGAGAGAAAAGTCTGGCTTTAAAGACTGTCATGCAGCTGTTCAGTTGAGCAGACCAAATGTGATACACAGAAGCCCACATAATGCTAGTTTTTAAAAGAGTTGTACAAACATAGACTCCGAGACACTGAGAAAGTTCACAATAAAAAAAAGCAAAACCTGTTTCCAATTTTTTATAGACAAAAAGCTGGGCAATGGATCCAGATAAATACATAGCTATTTTGCTTAGGAAAGGACAAATGTGCCAGCAGCAAAACCAAAATCACAGAGAGCAGAGTAAAACAGAGGACTAGAGAACCAGGTCCAGCAAGCTGTGCTCTACTCCAAGTGGAGCGGGAACTGGACCTGTGTGACCGTGCTGGACTTACCAGGTACCAGTGACTCCTATATGGATTCCATGTGTTGGCTGTGGTTCTTTTGGCCTTAACCAACTAATGAATGTTCAGTGGCTTTTCTTTTAGTCAAGACTCTGAACCCATGTATGCTCATTTGCTTTCAGAAAAGATACTAATCCTACGATACTTGTCTGGACCCTGATGCCATGCTTGAAACGGACTTCTGGCAACACTATGAGAGTTGAGAATGCTTTGTATATTAGGAAAATGTAAATAATTGCTGCCAATTGACAATGGTCAATTTGGGGCAGGAGGGCAATAGTTTGTAGCAACTCCCATAAAGATGGCGAGCTTATGTTTCTACCCTTTGCATCTAGGCTAAGAGCTGGAACTTGCTTTAGCTTAAACTTGCTTGAGCTTGAACGTTTAAACTTGCTCCTTTGCTCCTTTTGTGATAGTTGTCATGTGTAGAAGATAGGTCATAGGAAGTAGGCAGATAGAACTTCTTCAAACAGGAAGGGGATCAAGAAATGGAGGGTGGGAGGAGCTACAGGAGGAAAAGGGGATGAAAAAAAGAATTAAGACGAGTTATGTGTGTACCAGCTCCACACAAGGAATGTAAACATGGTGTACTGCGAACATGTACTAACAAAAAGTTAAAAGGTGCTTTGGCTGCCCTTGTAGGTAGAGAAAGATGTGTGGACTGCTGCGTCTCTTGCCTGCACTAGTATCCAGATCAAGTTACTAAACCTTCTGAGATGAGTCAGCCCTCAGCCAATCTTTTAATTGACTGTGCATACATGAATGAGTCAGGTCCTAGTGAGAACCATACAACATTCTCCTGCGCTACATGCAATGATCATTTTAAGTTAGTAAATTTTGGCATGAGTTGTTATACAGAAAAGCTCGTACAAATAATTTTATCAAAATAAACATATATGTTGGAGGTAGGTTATTTAATTTTGCTGGTAGCTGGTAACACGTAGTTCAAGTAATCTCTGCCATAGTCCTTAGGGTTGATTCTTACGGCCAGACTTCAAAATACATGTAGTCCTGCAATAAAAATGACAAATAAATGCAATTAGGTTGGTTGAATGGTAGAAATAGCTACAGATATTAGACATAGGAATGTTTCTTAGGTCTTGTTCTATAATAGCATGAACATAACATATTAAAAACAAAATTCTCAGGATCAGAATGCTCAGGCACCAAAATCTAAGGGCATAGTAATGATTGGTTACTTCTAAAAACAGCAAAGTAACAAATTTGAGTATAAAGGCCCTTAGCTGTCAGCAACAAATTCTAGCTTATTTTATTTATACATATATTTTTATAATTTATATATACTCATAGCAAAACTTGGAAAAGAGAAAGGAAAATGTTATATTCAAACTCTAAAAAATCTGCCATTAATAATTTTGTTCAATTTTTTTCTAGACAGACACAAATGATTTATACTGTGGTTATATTTTGTTATTTTGCTGCATAAAATAGCCTGAGTGTTCAGGTCATTAAAATTCTTCAAAAAACATTTATTTTGAGCCCTTTTTAGTGTGATAACTGTTCAACATACTACTTTACATACATCATATATGCTTTTAAAATTTAGGTAGATTTTTTTTCCCCTCTCCCTCTCTCTCTTTTTTTTTTTTTTTTTTTTTTGGTACTGGGAATTAAACTCAAGGCCTCATGCTTGGCAGGCAGACGCTGTGCCACTAAGCTACATCCCCGCACTCTCTTTATCTTTAAAATGTTTGCCATGTAGATTTTTTTATTGCTTACTACAAAGATTATGCTTAATTACTTGCATCTAAGTGAACGCAAACATTAATTTTTTATATTTTCAATTTACTCCCTAGAAGTTGTACCTGTAGCTCATGAACACTTGATTATCTCTTCCTTTGTTAGCATTTAAACTTTATCCTTAAAAGGAATAAAATGTTATATGATAAATGAAAGGGAATATTTTCTCTCTTTTTATATTTCTTTGTGTGCATTTAAAAATATTATCTTGTGCCCATTGGTGATTTGCATTCTCTGTCAAGTTGCTTGAATTTTTTTCTGTTTGCTTATTTTGTTTTTGTTTTTTTTTTTTGGTACCAGGAATTGAACTCATGACCTCGCACTTGCCAGGCAGGTGCTGTGCCACTGAGCTAAATCCCCAGCCCCAAACAGATTTTCTTTTATTATTATTATTATTAT
>NW_004955474.1:11167345-11186513 GCF_000276665.1 Chinchilla lanigera | reverse complement strand
TGCATATTGAGACCCTGTCTCAAAACGGCAAAAACAAACTAACAAACAAAAAAACACTTCACAACTGAAAGAGGAAGTGTCTTATTACCACTTTATAGAGATGGAAACAGAACTACAATCCCAGCACTGGGGAGGCTGAGGTAAGAGGATTCTTTCTTTCTTTTTTTTTTTTTTTCGGTACTGGGAATCCAACTCATGACCTTGGGCTTGCTAGTCAGGAGCTTGCACCACTGAGCGATATACCCAACCCCTGAATTTTTTACTTATATTCTTTGCCCATTTCTACTGGGAACTTGATATTTTTCTTATCATTTAAATGCAATTTTTAAACTGGGTGTTGTGGCACATGCCTATAATCCCAGCACTCGGGAGGCTGAGGCAGAAGGATCATTGCAAGTTTGAGGCTAGCCTGGGATACACAGTGAGCTCAAGTCCAGCCTGAACTGCATAGCGAGACCTTGTCTCAAAAGAAGACAAAAAAAATGCAATTTTTATTAACATGAGAATAGTATGTATTGGTCATATTTTGTGGCATATATTTTCCTTACTTTATTATGTGCTTTTAATGCAAAGCAAACAATGAATATCATGAATAATAATATACTGATAAAATGAATAATGAATACTATGACATTTTGAGGCATATTGGATTTAATGGGTATTAATAGTGAATATTATGATGAATATTCATTATGACAATAATAATGAATATTATGACTTGTTTGGAGGTATATTGGATTTAGTGGTCTGTTATTGTGTGGTTTCCTGGCTTTGAAAGACCTTCCAATCCAGAGACCAACTGTGGGTGTTTGTTCTTTCATCTTTGTTTCCCCAGTGACTTATTATTCCATTATGCTGCTTTGGTTTTTTGGTTTTTTTTTTTTTTTTTTTTCCATTACCAGGAATTGAACTTATGATCTTGCACTTGCCAGGCAGGCGCTGTGCTGCTGAGCTAAATCCCCAGCCCTTGGGGTTTATTTTGTCCTTTTATTAAATTTTCAGTCTTAATTAATATTAGCTTTTTAATTTTCCCTTTTTATTCAATAAATATTTACTACTATCCATTTTCCTTAAATCTTTGAGTGTGTACCAAGACTTTTGTATGTAAGAATATTATTTTTATATATTTGATATAATTTACATTTTCATTATATCTCTTTGATTTTTGAATTATTGATACTTCTTTACATTAAATAAAGATATTTAAAATTTAAACATATTTCTCTTTAGTAACTTCTAGTCTCATTTTCTCAGGCAACCAAGGTCTGAATGATGCTAATTCCCTGAAATTTGTTGAGAGGTACTTCTTGGTCTTCTCTGAAATAAATTTTTGTTCTCAAAGGACTGTTTGAGAATAATCCTTGTTGATCACTTTGCACATTAATCACTTGGTGTGAAGTTCTGTAACTGCTCATTAAATCAGTCTTATTAATTTTGTTCAAATTTTAAGCAACTTGGGGCTGGGGATTTAGCTCAGCGGCAAAGCACCTGCCTGGCAAGCGCAAGGTCGTGAGTTCGGTTCCCGGTACCAGAGAAAAACCAAAAGTAAGTTCAAGGCCAGCCTGAACTGCATAGTGAGACCCTGTCTCAAAAAAAAAAAAAAAAAAAAAAAAATTTTAAGCAACTTAACTAATACTGTGTTCTCATAGCTGCTAAAAATTTAGAAGTGTTAATAAATTTCTCACTGAAGATGGCTCGTTAATCTCTAACTTTTTAACACATCTCTGTTTTGAGGTTGGGTTACAAGGTGTATACTAATAATAAAGTCTAAGATTAGTCTAAATCTAAGTCTAAAATCTAAGTTAAGATACTAACAATGAAGTCTAAGATTATTACTGTGTCCTATTTGAGTAAAGATTTTATCACCATGTAGTCACTTTGTCTTTGTCTTAAAGTTTTCCTGTCTTAAAGTCTAATTTTTTTATTCTGGTCTTTTCTCCCTTATGTTTCTTGACTCTTAATATTTTATCCATACTTTTTTCTTTCAAAAATTTTTTTTCTGTCTTTTTGAGACAGGGTCTCACTATGCCGTTCAGGCTGGCCTTGAGCTAACTTTGTAGCCCAGGCTGGTCTTGAACTCGCAAAGATCCTCCTGCCTCAGCCTCCCGAGTGATGGGATGACAGGCGTGCACCACCATGCTGGGCTTTTCTTTCAAATTTTAAACATTATTTTAGGTTTGTCCCTTATAAAGATCCAAGGTCCCTTAAAAGCTGACTACAACTATCCCTGTTTTATTTTTTAAAATCACATCAGCATTATTTTACATTGGAATGAACTAAGATTTTATTTATTTTTCTTTGTCTATTAGTGCACGTTTGCAGTGCTTGATTTTTATCGTGGGGATATGCATGTGTACATGAGACCTCTTCATTCTTTTTCTTGTTCCCTTCTTCCCCATCCCTCCTAGCTCTTTCCATCCCTGTCCCGCTTCCCATTTGAAAAAGATCCCCCTGCTTCCTATTATCTATCATCTATCTTTTCATTTGTTATTTACTTTTGTGTTTCTCATATAAGAGAAACAATGCAATATTTAAACTTGTATTTTACTTGGTTTATTTCACTTAATGTTATAGTATCCAGGTGCATCAAGTTATCCTTCTTTATGGCACAATAATACTCCATTGTGTATAAATATCATTTTTTCTTTATTCATCTGTTGATGGGCATATAAGTTGCTTCTTATAAAGTGTGGTTTCTATCTTTTACCTGGTGAGCTTGTTCATTTATATTGCTGCTAATTACTATAAAGCTTTGTGTAGAATATATTTAGTGGACATCTGGATATTGATGGATAGGTAAATTTTTTAAAATTATGTATTTTTGTTTTTTCCTGATTTCCTTATTTTTTCTCCTTGTTTTTTCCCAAATGACTTTTGTACTTATATTTTGTTCCCATATTTTCTGTATTTGGAAATACATAGGTTTTTTTGTATTTTAGTGATTTACCATGAAATTTTAACATGCACATGTAGTCTACACATTCTGAGCCATTCAGTGACTTAAATATTTTAATTCTAATCTCTCTGACTGTACATCCCCTCTCCTCCTTATATGCTTTGATGGCTAATATTTTAGTTTTGCTTCCTTTTAACTTCATGAATTAGACACTTATTTTTTATATTTTAAAATATGTTTACATTTATAAAGGTAGTTAGAATTTTGTTTGTTCCCAAATTTTATTCAACTCTAGAGGATCTCTCCAATGTACATGCCTTATTCAAAAAATTCTACTTTAGAAAGGACATGATTTTTATAAAATTTTCTCTCAATTTAAATGTCTTTACTCAGCAATCATGCTTGAAAGATAGAAATAAAATGGGATTTTAGATTTTAAATGGCTTGGGTTTTTCAAATCCATAGTTTGAAGATCTTCTAATGTCTTTTTGCTTCCATTGTTTCTGTCTGACAGTCAGCTGTCTACCTGATTTTCTGCTTGTTAACTATCCGTCTTTTCTTTCTGATTTCTTACTTTTCTTTGCTATTCTACTGCTTCCTTATGACTTAAATAGATGTTAATTTTTAGTTATTCGAGATATATTTTTTCTGAATAACTGAATTTAACTTTCTCCATTCTGGAAATGTCTTAACAGTTGTCCATATTTTATTTGGTTTCTTTTCTTCGTGTGGAATCCTGGACTTTCATATTTCCTTGTGTCTCTACACTGCAGTATGAAAAATGCCTTCACCTATCTCTCTCAGCCTACAAATGTGTTCTCAGATGGATCTTCCCCTGCTTGATTCTTTCCCTGAATCCCCTCATCTAACTTACATGGCCATGAATAACTTATATCTGAAGCCTTCACATTCCCTAACACTTGGAGGAGAAAGCACTTTCTGATGTTCTTCTGCCTCTAGGATCCAAATATAATCAACAGTGATATGTTTGTTTTCAAAATTTCCACATATCTGTTATGGCTTGGATATTAGTGTCCCTCCATAATTTGTGTTAAAAATAATTGTCAGTGCATTGCCATTAAGGGGTAGGACCCTTAAAGAATGATTTGGCTACAGGAGCTCTCTCAATGAATGAAGTGCTTAAGGGAGTGAGATAATCCTATTGCCTTTCTATCCAACTGGCCATGTGAGGGCGCCATGCTTACTGTTTCTAGACAACACAGGCGTCAAGATGCCATCTTTGAAGCAAGTATTGGGCTTTTACCAAATGTCAGAACAATCACGGCCTAGTCTAATCAAGCTGGTCTAGAACCATGAGAACTAGAGCTATGAGAATAGAACTATGTGAAATAAATTTGCATTGTTTAAATGTCACCTAGTCTCAAGTATTTTCTCACAGAGCATCATGGACTAAGACAAAATCTAAATGAAATGCTCCAAACAATGATAAGCAAAATTTTAAATTGTAACAAATACCAGTAATTTATTTATTGAATAAGCCTTCTTTTCCCTATTTTCAGTGGGTTACTGTGAGGCTTTTTTCACTAAGAAAAAGGCTCAAAAGGGGAAACTTATGTATATTGTACATATACATATACATATACATCTATATTATGTATATACAAGATAGCTAACATAGTTGTACTACTGACTTCTGTCACTTTACTGAAAGGAACAGTAAATGATTAAGTATTTGATCAATCTTGCATGTCTATATTTGTTTTCCTAAGTAACCACTTTGAATATATCAATATGTAATACAAAAACCATTGTTAATTTCTTGTCACCTTGTCTATAATTCAGTATTGCTTGTATTGTCCTTGTGATATTTTGTAAATGGATGTCCATTTGTAAATATGTTTTCCTTCTTTTCTTTTTAAAATAAATAGTCAAAAAAAAAAAAAAGAAAAAGACTTAAACTTCAGTGATCATGGTTCTAGGGCATTCTGGATTTTGCTTTCTTTGCAATGTGAACGGCGAATATATGATGTAATTGGGGACCGAGGATGACATCAAGCAGGACCGAGGATGACATCAAGCAGGAGCAGTTTGCAGTTAATCCAGATGATTTGAGAAAAACTCTTAGCAAATGAGAAGATCAGAAAATATAATTCCCAGGTAAGTAGAATGAAAGTCAACTCACAATGAGAAAACTTGCTCCAAGGATCAGTGCTTTACTTTTAATATCAAGGTCCATTGGAAACTGGACTCTAAATTTATCAGCATCTGTTAGCGATCCCCCCACAGAACTGGTGCAAGGCTTTGAAATATTTCCAATAACAATTTCTTCCTCCAGAGATAATAACTAAAAAGAAAAATATACCTATAATCTTAGCTGAAAACATCTGAAATGAAAAGAAAAGGTACTCATAATAATTTTAGCAACCAGCATAAGTTATATGTCAGAAATAGACCTTATACTTATAAAAGTAGACCTTTATAAGTTATATTCATAGAAATTATACCTATGATCAACTAATTATGCAACATGGACATATGACAGCCTGAAAACATCTACGGGCAAATTTTACCTGATTTTGATATGAGAATCAATTTAATTATAACATGAAAACCACTGGCTTCTTAGCTCTTTTCCATAGTTAATCCAACTTTTCCAAAGTGATTTGAATTGTCCGGAACACCCCATCTTTTTCTCATCCCCACCTTTCCCTATTTAGACCCCCTAGAGCATAATTTCTTTTTTTTCTTTTTTGTTTGTTTGGGTTTTTTCAGTTTTAATTTTTAATTAAAAGTTACATATCTGCATGATCATCACTTCTTATACCAAATAATGTTCATTCTTTCAGCACAAGAGATACTCAGGCAAATATAAAACAGTGCAGCTGGGGAAATTCTACTACTTGCCTTGTAATAAGTGGCATAGGGCAGAGTACGGCAATATGAGACGGGACAATAGAGAAGCAATAAATGGACTAAAAAAATTGAGAGGGTGGTTGTACAGCAAGGAGCTTGGTAACAGTGTCATTTAAACTGGCATCGGGAAGATCAGAAGAAATTAGTGATGAGAGAAATCAAGAGACAGCATCTCAGAAAAAGAAAATATTTTGTGACTGAGGAGGCATCATAACTGGAGCAAAGTGGGAGAGTGGCTTAGCGGCAGAAAGTGGAAGTGGCGGGTATGCAGGTCTAGATCATCTATTCTGTGCTATAGTCTTATAGGTAGTGAACACTTGGGCATGGTGGTGCAGGCAGGTTATCCCAGCACTCGGGAGGCTGAGGCAGGAGGATCGTTGTGAGTTCGAGGTCAGCCTGGGCTACAAAATGAGCTCAAGGCCAGCCTGAACTGCATAGTGAGAGCCTGTCTCAAAAAGACAATAAATAAATAAATAAATAAAATAAAAATTTAAAAATAAGGTAATGAACAGACCATGTCTATGTCTATTAGATGCTAATTAATTACATGTGTCTCAGATCTCATACTAAATAAGAGACTGGGTTCACGAGGCCCTCGATGTCTGCTGAATCTCCGCATTTTCTCTCTCATTTGGTTCTTTTCTTTTAAAATCAGAACATGGTAAGGATATATTGTTTAGGAAAATACCTCCCCTTCCTCCCTGTGCCTCATTTGCCCTGAAACAGCATTTGTGTAAGGCCTTCGGATGAATCATTCAAGGCAAAATTAACCTAAAAATTTGATGCTTGCTCATCATGATTTTTGGTATTAATTTTTATTTTAAAAAACATTGCATTCAACTATAATTTAATTACTGAGTTTTTGGCACCATATATGTGTATATATATACATATACATATGTATATATAATTTATTTATTTTATTGTACCAGGAATTGAACTCAGGACCTTGCACTTGCTAGGCAGGCTCTGCGCCGCTAGGCTATAACCCCAGAGAGCCCCTTGTATTTTACACTTATGATGAATACCTTCTTTGGCTCACCCCAGCCCTGACCCTGTAACTAGCTATTACTTTATCTCTCTTCTCTTCTTAGCAAAAGTATGAACACATTTATCCACATTCACACACAAAGTGGCTTTCTTGTTCCTTCTTGGAGCTTACCAAGCATGCCAGCTTTAACACTGTTTTGCTTCAAAGTTAAAAGAAATAGAAAGTGTTTTATGTACTTCAGGATATTAGAGGATATTAGAATAAAGTAGTATTTGTTAGGTCATACTACAAGATGTGCAACAATGCACAAAATCATTTTGTAATTTAATATCAATAGAAATGAACCAAGGTGGTTTTGGCTATTAAAGTTTTGTGCATAAGCAATTTTGTCACCTTGCTAACTAATTTGAAATAGTGGGATGCTTTGTACTCATTTCATTATTTTCCAAACTAAAAATATTGTAACTATTCATTTGTTTGAGTATCTATATTTTACTTAATCAGAACATGCAGGTGTCAACCAGAATCAGTATCAGTAATACGAATTGATGTACTTGTACGGAAGGGAAGAAAATCAAGTTTTAGTTTGGTTGTGCTCCAATTCATGACTAGATTTTTTTTTTAATGTCCGTGTTGAAATTTAGAGTTCACTGCTTTTGCATATCTAGTATCTGATCAAATCTGTATAATTACTTTTGTTGCTTATGAATCTTAAGCATTAAATAAATAAAGCAAGTTCCTTAACTTTATTAACTGCATTTAATATGTCTGGCGATATCCAAAACTATTTTCTACATGTTGACCAAAGTCTGGGAAGTAAATTAGCAGACATAAAAATGTTATCATAGAAGTTTCAGAGTTTTCTAGAATTTAAATCCTATGTTAAGGCCAGGGATGTAGCTCGGTGGCATAAGAGCTTGCCTGGCAAGCCTGAGGTCATGGCTTTGATTCCCAGTACCAAAATAAATAAATAAATCCTATGTTAAAATTAACATGTTATCTACATACCACATTGTCATTGTCCATTGCAGTAAAGTTTAATTTTCTCTTACAGTATTATTTGAAATATTAAATATCAGATTTGTTATTTGATAGGAATATACTTAAAAGACAGCTTTTAAATAGTGTCTGATAAGGCACATAAACTACTAGAGCTTAATTAAACCAGGGCACTTTAAATTAGTAAATCAGCTTTTGAAAAGAGACAAATTGTTATTGTAACAAGATATTTTTTCTTTTAATTATGTGAATAAATTATATATTCTAGAAAATAAGAAAATCATTAACTATTTTAAATATTATAATCTTAAAATATTGTGAATTACTCACACGAAAATTTAGATCCCAGAGACAGTTGGAAACCAAACACGGCCCTCTGATTTTCATGATGTCTTTATTATTCTTGTTTTTTATTTTAAACTTTGGAAGAAATGGGTGAAAATATTGACAAACATATCCAATTTCTTCACCATGAGGAGCTTTGACTACTAGCTAAAAAAGATTGAAAATCATATTGATCCAATATACATGTTAGATCTGTAAGTAACAGTACTTTTAATTATACGTTACCTTTTAACTCCACTATATTTGAACAGAACTTTCTGTGATTAAGGTGTGCCTCATATTTGAGAATGAACAAAGAAGTGAAAAGACCCAAGACTTAGTGTAAAATCCCTCAGTTATAAGACCTGACCCAGCTGTTTACCAGTTGCTTGAAATGTGGACAAGTGACAAGTCTGTGAAATTTCCTTTACATTTGCAAAAGAAAGATAGTTATAATATCCTCCATCATGTGTGCTTGAGGATCAGCTTATAAATTACCACTCCCATGAGACATGCCTTAAATTCCATGACCACAAAACCTGTTTATTTAACCAACTGTGTATTCTCATAACTCTTTGGCAACAAAAATATAAATCCACTGGAATTATTTTTCCTTATTTAAAGTCCAGTTCATCAGAATCAACAGAGACTGGTTGAGCACATTTGGAACGTCAAGTATAACAGGTTACATGCAGTCATTTGAATAAACTTCATACAGATAGTCTTCAAGTTTTATTGTATGTGAAGACTGCAGAATCTGTTACTAATTGTGTTAAAAACACACACATAGCATAAACATACATATATTACACAAATATTGATAGAATAACTGTGAAAGGATACATAAGAAACCAGCAGAAGAGGGTATAGGAGGCCTAGAAAGCAACTCGAAAACAAGCATTTGATTTTTTTGTTTGTTTGTTTCTTTGTTTTGAGACAGGGTCTCACTATGCCATTTAGGCCAACTCTTGAGTTCATTTTGTAGCCCAGGCTGGTCTAAACTCACGATGATCCTCCTGCCTCAGCCTCCTGAGTGCTGGGATCATAGGCGTGAGCCACAAAAATAGGCATTTCAGAGACATTGTTTCTCTTCTGTTCCCCCTCTCTTCTCGTCTCCCCATTCCCTTTCTTATTTCTTTCCTTGTCCTTTCTTTAACCTTTTTTAAAAAAGGTAAGTCTTACTCATTCAAAAAATAAATGAAGTCTTATACATCATGAAGGTAGCAATCATGATATAGTGTGTGAATCTCCCCGAAATTCCCATAAAAGGAACAGAACCAATATGACTGCAAAACAGAACAAAATAAGTGTAAAATTCTTTATAAAAAAAATTAGAGGGCTGGGGATAAAGCTCAGTGGCACAAGAGCCTGCCTGGCAAGTGCAAGGTCCTGAGTTCAATTTCCGGCACCAAAAAATAAATAAAGAAATAAAAATAAATTAGACAGGAAAAACATAGCACCAAGCCTTAAAATACATGTACATGTACTGAAACAAGCAAGACCAAAACAAAACCATGTAATATTCCCAAATCCATGAAGTCCAGATGCCACAAGTATTTGTTACAAAAATGAAACCCCTCTCAGTATAAAAACTCACAGAAGGAGCTAGACAAGTGCAGCTGGAAATGAGATGGGATGAAATCATTCCTAATTTGTTGGCCTGCTGTGGGAAGTTTGAATTGTGATGAAGCTGTCCAGGCATAAAAAGTCATTAAGTAGGGCTGGGGATGTAGCTCAGCAGCACAAGCACCTGCCTGGCAAGCGCGAGGTCCTTGTTGGGGACCAGAACAAAGTGGCTCTGAGCAGGATTTAGTATTAATCAACTGGCTTTCGGTATTTACTTGTAAGGTGTCTGAAGCTTAGGCACCTTGTCTGACAAGATAAGGCGGCAGCTAAGGACGTCTGGCTCCAACCCCAATTAACTATGAGGAGACTGCAACTGCAGTCTCCACACTCCTACAATAAATACCAACCTAAAGATAAGGTAGTTCTCCTGATTGACATAATTTACTACTTGGGAAAATTCTCCCAAGGTCCTGCGAGATTCCTGCATTTTCTTGAATATTCTCCTTCTTTGTTTGAAAACCAAATAAATACGGGCTGCCCAGAGCAGTCTTTGGCTAACTCTGAGAACAGTGAAGTTATAAGACAGTTAGTCCCTCCTGGAGCCCTAAAATCATTGTCATTGTCTCATTTATTTAAGCCTTTGCCGTCCACTCACTTGGGAGACTGCAGGCCCGATCAACCTGTAATAATTTAGGGTTATTTAACCTGACTTTTGATAGTCCTGAGTTCCATTCCCACTACCAAAAAAAAAAAAAAAAAAAGAAAGAAAAGAATGCATTAAGTGATCTATCTAAGAATGCCTTACATGACAAAATCCCTTACACTGCCAAGACATTGCTGAGATTAGAGTAAAAACTGATTGAAACAGGAAGATCTGGGGTTAAAGAAATAAGTTCAAGTACTTCCAACATCTCACAGTAAAAACAGAAGACTCTAGAAAACTACCCATGTATGGGAATATGGTAAAAATACAAAAAATACGCAAGCAAAAACCCACTAAAGAACATATATGAGCAGCATAACATAAATAATGTTGAGCCAATGTTGATGGTAATATCCAGTGATGTCATAATAAAAAGAGAATAGTGTGCAGACAGTGTTCCTACAGATGATAAATTTACATTGGACCCTGTGTATCAAAAAATAAAACTTTATTTCACATTCATTTTGAAATAAACTTTTAGAGCCGGGTATGGTGGCACACACCTGTAATCCCAGCACTCAGGAAGCTGAGGCAGGAGGATTGTTTCGAGTTCGAGGCTAGCCTGGACTGCAAAGTGAGTTCAAGACCAGTGTAGGGGGCAGTGACTCTTAGCATATCATTTTAAGATAGAATAATTCTAGTCTTAGTGCAAGCCTCAAAATGTGTCTTGAGAAACATCCCAGAGGAGTTGTAAAGAGTTAGCTTTGTTCTCCTGACTTAGCCCCGGAATGTTTCTTTAAACACAAAGAATACTCGGGCCCAGATAACCATCTATGACCCTGCCTGGGTTGTTTTATCCCTTCCCTGGCCCTAGATAAACATTGCAACCATAAAGAGATTATATAGTTATCTAAGGGGGACACATAAATAGAGTAGAAAAAGTATATATCATTGTGGTTGGGCTCATGACCTGAGCCTGACCCAGTTACGTGGCACAAGGAAAACAATCTGTGGTCAGGGCTACAACATTCCAGTCTGTTACCATGGAAACCAAAAATGTATATAAGGTGGGACAAAGGCAGGCCCATGCCCATGTTCCTGACCTGCAAATAGGGAATGAGAGGTGACTGATCTAAATTAAAATTAGTAAACTCTGTTCTCAATAGAGTTGGTCTCTTGTGGAATACAGCCCGATTTTTGCCATTACAGCAGCCTGAATGGAATAATGAGATCCTATCTCAGAAAAAAAAAAAACAAAATAAACTTTTAGAAGTGATAGAAGAAGCCAGGTATGGTGATGTGCACTTGTAGTCCCAGCACTTGGGAGGCTGAGGCAGGAGGATCATTGTGAATTTGAGACCAGGCTGAACTGCATAGCGAGACCCTGTCTCAAAAAAAAAAAAAAAAAAAAAAAAGAAAAAAAAAAGAAATGATAGAAGATATGAGAAAGGGGTATAAATAAGAATTAGGACAATTCAGAAATAAAGGGATAAAGAGAGAAAATGAAGAGAATATGAAAATGAAGAAAATGTCCAGAAAATATTAGAAAAAAGAAAAGAAAATTTAGTCCAGAAATGAAAATGTATCAGGAATACTGGGCAGACACCATGCAATATATCACAGTGATACAGGAGATAGGAAAAAAAGCTCTAAATACGTAAGTGTCTCACAAGAAGAAAAACATAATGAAATTGGACAAATACCCAAATCGATAAACCAATAAAACTTCTCTAAATAAAAGAAAAGCAGCTCTTCTATCCACTGAAAGGACATAACTGAATTAAACCAGCCTAGAATACCCAGCACTGAGACATGATTTAAAGACTATGAAAATGTTAAAAAAATAAAAAAGAGGAAAAGAAACTTCAAAATGTAACCAAAACCAATAAATCACTTGTAAGAGGGTTTGTTATATCATTTCTTTTATATCTGTTATATCATTTCTTTTATATCTGAGTGACTCTCTTGTTTTATGACTTGTTATTTGAGGGCTGGCTCCACTCAATGCTAGCTGCAAGGGGGTGGTGAGGATTTGAATGGAAACCTCTAGTATTACTGATTGAGAAACCAGAAGATTGAGGAAACGAAAAACAGTGGAAAATATAGGAGAAAACCCAGAAAGAACTAAAGTTCGGCAGCCCCAGTGTGTGTGTGTGTGTGTGTGTGTGTGTGTGTGTGTGTGTGTGTGTGTGTTTCTGCTCAATTTTCTGCTCAATTTCCCAATGTATATGTGCATGGCAGACTCTAAGGATCCCAGTTCAGGCTACAGCTACTGATCAGAGATTTCAGTTGTATCACTGCTGGAGAGAAAGAATTTTGAATGTGAGTTTAGCCAATATACTGTCCAAAGAAGCAAGCCAAAAGAAGTCAATATTCTTCAAAGAAAACCAAATTTTTACTTTTAACAATGCACCATTTTTAATATCCATGATAATATAAAAATTACTTCATACAAAGAATAAAATGGGAAAATACTTAAGAGAAAATGCAATCGATGATAACCTTAATGCTAGATTGGTAGAAGTTCAAAGCAACAAGCAAAATGATAAGTGACTAAGTGTCAAATATACTCCTTATAAGAGAAGAAATAGGAGTCACAATACAGAATTAAATCTAAAATAGTAAATTCTAGAAGCAAAAAATATATTTGAAATAAAATTATTTAATGGATGGGTCCAGAAGACATTGATAGGTATTATATAACTGAATTTAAAAAGAATTTAAAATGAGTGATAGCAAAGTATCAGAAAATATCAAACCACCTAATATCTGTAACAAAAACACAGAAAGAGGGAAGAGAACTTGTTTGGAGGTTCTAGCAGGGGAGCATAGCTACTCGTATACCCTCGACCATGAAATGATCCTCCTTTATTGGAGTGGTCGTCCTCTTCGACCGAGCTTGCAGCTGCGGGAGGGACGCACATGGAGCAGTGAGGGAGGAGGGGGACACCCGTCCAGCCAGCCAGATCAGCCGAATCAACCTTGGCGATCAATGGGGAAACAGACGTCGCAGCCAGATTATCCTCACATCCAGAAAGAGGGAAGAGAATGGGGAGAATAATATACTTAAAGAAACTATGGCTCAAATTTTCAAAATTTCGTGAAAATTCCTACATTCACATTACAAGAAGCTTACCAAACTGAACAGAATGAATATAAAGGAAATTACATCTAGCCACATCATTGTCAGGCTACTGAAAATCAAATCATGCCAAGAAATCAGGGCTTCCTAACAATCAAACATCAAGGAAAAAATGAGACCATCTTCCGTTAGTAATTTAGTGATCTATCTTGGAAACAATTTTCTGTCTTCAGCCAAATATTATGCTAACAGCAGCACCTGCGAAGCTATGAACGAAGACCACCTAGCTAAACCATTTCTAGTAGTTGAACTGAAGAAAGTATAACATTATAAATTTTTAAAATTGGAGCAGCTAATTTTGGGTATTGCAGAAAATCACTAAGAAGATAGGAAATGTGATTGATCTAATAACAATTTTGATCTAATTGACATTATAAAATAGTTCATACAACAATAGAAGCATATATATTTTTTCAGAACCCTATGACTACTCCACCAAGTTAACTATATGTTCACTCAATAAATAATTCTTGGTAAGTTGATCAACTATGAATTGTCCTGCTATAAATATGGGTATGGATATATCACTATAAAATGATGTCTTTAACTTTTTCAGGAAGAATCCTAGAAGAGGAATAGCTGGGTGAAGTGAAATTACTATTTTTAGGTTTTTGGAGGAATCTTTAAACTGATTTCCATCATGGTTATATTAGTGTACATTCCCACCAACAATGTATGTCCATCAACAGATGAATGGATAAAAAGGAGCAGCATTTATACACAATAGAGGGGCCAGGGATATAGCTCAGTGCCACAGGGCCTGCCTGGCAAGCACAAGGTCGTGAGTTCGATTCCTGGTTAAAAAGAAAAAGTACTGCTACACAATAGAGTAATGCTCTGCTGTGAAGGACAGCTGTGAAGGACAAACTTGAGTCATTTGTAGGAAAACGGATGCAGCATGATGTTAAGTAAAATAAATCAGACACACAAGCTTAAATATCATGTGATTTCTCTTATGTGAGAAACATAACATGTAAATAAAGAGCAAAATAAAAGGCAAACATCATGAAATAGAGAAATAGTTTAGAAATATTGAAACAATACAAGGAATGTTCTCCACAGAATGGAATTGAATGAGAAGTAATAAAATGCTATAAATATACCTTAAAATTTAGAAAGTAAACAATAGACGATAAAAAATATCTTCCAAAAACTGACAGATAACATCAGGCTTAATGGTGAAGACTGAGTTCTTTCCTGTACAGTCATGACAAAAGTTAAGGTTATCTTCTCTCCTGTTTTTTTTTTTTTTTTTTTTTGGTTTTTCTCCAGTACCGGGAACCGAACTCACGACCTTGCGCTTGCCAGGCAGGCGCTTTTGCCGCTGAGCTAAATCCCCAGCCCCTCTCCTGTTTTCATTCATTATTATATTAGAGTTTCTAACCAGTACAAAGGGTCAGTAAAGAAACATGTACATTCATGTATTTGCTTGTACAAATATAAAGCATATAAATAACAAAAGAAATAGTAAACTCTATAATTTCATATTACATAAAAGTAAAAACCACTTTGAAAATCTACAAAATAGGTGCTTGAATTTATAAGTGATTTTGGTAAGGTCAAATGATAAATGGTCAACACACATAGACCAATTTTATAAATATGTAAAAAAATGGAAAATTTAAGATATTAATAACACTATAATATTATAATACACTGTAATATATCTATAAACATTAAATACACCCCACATACATTATTCTGAACACCTAAGTGCTGAATAAAACTAACCATTAGCCGGAATTATTAAAGAAGACCTAAATACCAGGAGATGTAAAGCATAAGCATTGAGCAGATTCGTTTTCTGTTAAATTTTCTAGGCACATTTTTTGAAAAGAGGAATTCTTAATGTATGTGTTTACCTAATTCTAGAATCTCTTCCACTGCTGAATAGATGATAGATAGATAGATAAATAGATAGATGTTAGATAAATGATAGAGAAATAGATAGATGATAGATAGATGGATAGATAGATAGGTGATAGAGAGGTGGATAGATAGATATGTACATGTGTAGGTATACACAACTGCTGATAGATTAGAGATACAGTAAAGAAATGCAGAGCACTTGCTGATGAGCTCAGCAGTCTTTCTCTGCTCTCATTCTGCTTGTTCTTTTTGTGCTTCCCCTGTGTCCCCTCATGGCTTGTGGTGGTTTTTAACTCAAGGAGCTGTGGGTATCATAAAAGTTTTTCCCCTGAACTTCTCTTGTGTCCTCTCATATAGTTACACTTAACTGACTATCTCATGAAAGAATAGAAAACACGACAATCAGATAAAAACGCTAAAACCGAAGTGAAGAAACTCAAAACTGGCCCTATCTAGATCACAAGTGAACACAGGTCAAAATGAAGCCTTGAGTGAATTCTTAGATAGTTCAGAATTAAAAGGTAAAACAAAGTCTAAAGATGTGAACTTCATTGCCTGAAAAGGAAAACAACAACAAAATCCCAAACCTTATAGTGTCATTAGTAAGTCTCACTTTGTAGCTACCTGGTCCAAAAATTTAATTCTTTCTCATATTTTCACTCTAGGGAATTTTTTGTGATTAAATTCAGTGTTTAAATTTTACCATAATGCTCAATGTTGAGGCTTTTTTGAATGTGCTAAAATGCATTTTAATTCACATGATACAAAAAAATGTACTGACCTTTTGAAGGCAGCAGCTACTCCAACAGCAGGTACATCTTAGAGCTTTGTGCATAGTAATTATAATTTGACCTACATTGTCATAAATTTTCAGGGTAAAAGGCCTTGAAATCCCACAAAGGTGATGGAGGAACCAATTATTTCTCTCTTCTGCAAAATAAATTCTCTGTCCTTGATTATTCATGACTTCATAGGTTTTACTACTTTTCAAACAATCAGGGACTAAAGAATGAGACAATATAATTGATGAGAAATACTGTATTGATGGAAGAACTGTATAAATTACATGTCAAATAACTTTCAAATGTGGAACTTACAATGGGTAACAAAATATTTGGCTTTCAGTAGTTTATCTTTATTAATATCTTAGTTTCCCCATAGAAAAATAAAAAAGACACACTCATTACTCTAATGGATCCTTTTACTGCTAAAATTTTTTGCATGGCTCTTACACATAATTTTAATTCCAGAGAAGTTAACCCATTACTGTTATGTTTTGAATTATACTAAAGCTTGCACCTCTTGCTACAGGACATCAAACAGACATGGTCAGGATTGAATCTTAGTAGTATAAATTAAGAGAAATATTTTGCTTAAGTTGAAGGGTACAGGAAGGACTCTAATATATTATTTAGTAAAATAACCCAATTTACCCTTTTGCAAGAAAATGAAAATATTAACTTTCATCCTAATGATTTTACTTTTGCAATTTTATAAACAAAATTCTTCTTAAATAAAAAAAATCAAAACATCTGGATAGGTGTCAGCCCAGGCTGGGCTGAGGACCAGACATCTTCAGGAAGCCCAATGAGTCACAGCTTTCTCTCCCTGACCAGAGTGCAAGGCAGGCAAAACCTTGGGCACCCTCTGGGGCCTCAGTGGCTACCTGTGACCATGACAGATTTTCGGCCTGGGCTGGGCCAAACATCTGACACCTTTAGGAACCATGGTGAGCCACTCTAGTGCCTCCCCTACTAGGGTGTAAGGCACATGGATCCCTGGAAAACTTCTGGGGCCTTGGTGGTCACTGCCAGAACAACTCACACCCCTCTGGGAGCTCAGCTGAAACATGGACACAATCAGTAGCCTTGGGTAGTCCACCCTCACCCTTCCCCTTCCAGTGTGGGAAGTAGGCTCTGTCCTGGGCAATATCTGAAGCCTCAGTGAACACAACCTGCATCCCCCCTACTCTTGTGGAAGCCGGGCTGAACCCCAGTCTCAGGAATGCTGGCAAGCTTCCCCTGCCTCTCCCACACACTCTTGGCAGCCAACTGATTGCAAGAAAGGTTGGGAGCATGTGGGACCCCACCTTGCCACTACTCACCAGCACAGGAGCTACACTGAACACTGAGGACTTTAAGACTCTTGCCCTGACACTCATACAATCAGAAGAGAGAGGCTGCACTCCAGGGAGCCTCTGGTTCCTCAAAAATGACAAAACAGAGGAGCAAAATGCAATCCTAGACCTCCACACCACCCAAAACAAGTCCAGGAGACATCAACATAGAAAAGCCTGGAAGTCATACACCTGAAATTTCTGAAATGATAACAACTGAAGTAAAGAAACAATGATATCAGGCTGTAGAAGACATCAGATCAGAAAAAATGTCTCAGGTAAAAAAAGAAATGGCAACAATAATGAAAGAAATGTTCAGCATATACAAAGATGACATTGACAAGAAAATAGAAAAGCATAAACAACTCATGGAAACCTTCAGTGAACAATACAGAAAAGAACTAGAAGGTATGAAACAGATGCAAACAGATATCCAGGAAATTAAAAAGTCCATTGAAAGCTTGCAAAACCATCTGAACAAAGCTGAAGATAGACTTTCAGACACTGAAGACAGCATTACCCCTAATGAACATTAAAGGAGGGATCGCCTAAAAACAACAAGGAACCAGGAAATAACAATTCAACAACTGCAAGATGAAGCAAAGAGAAACAATGTTAGATTAATAGGTGTTAATGAAACAGCAGGTGTCAACACAAATGACATAAAAAGACTATTGCAGAAATAATAACAGAAAACTTCCCAGGCATGGTAAAAGAATCAGACATCCAGATAAGTGAAGTGTATAGAACTCCAGTTAATCATAACCAAAATAAATCTACACTCAGACATATAGTGATCAAGATCCCAGAAACTCAACAAAAGGTCAGAATATTAAAAGCTGTTAGAGAAAAGAAACAGATCACCTATAAAGTAAAACCTATGAGAATCACAGCAGGCTTCTCAACACAAACCATTAAGGCAAGAAGAGCTTGGAGTGAACTACTTCAGATACTGAAAGAAAATAACTTCCAACCCAAACTGATATACCCAGCAAAACTATCCTGCAAATTTAATGGAGAAATAAAATATTTTCATGATGAAGAACAACTGAAGAAATTCATGAGTTCCAAACCAATCCTGCAAAGAATACTAAAAGATGTTCTAGAAAGAGATAAAACAGACCGCAACTTCAGGAACAATGACAGAAAGGAACCAATAAGCAGAGCAAGCAATTAAAGAGAGGGGGAAAAGAGGATCCAACAGCAGGAAAATAGCATGACAAGGAGAAGCCAGTACATATCCATTATAACTGTCAATGTGAATGGTCTCAGTGCACCTACCAAAAGAAGCAGACTAGCAGACTGGATCAGGAAACAAAATCCAACTATATGCTGTATACAAGAAATACGTTTAACTCAAAAGGAAATTCAAAGACTGAAAATTAAAGGATGGAAAACAATACTCCATGCGATAGGAGCCCAGAAAAACTGGGTGTAGCTATTCTGTGTGCAGACATGAATTTCAAACCAACAATAATCAAAAGAGATAAGGAAGGTCACTATATACTTGTGAGGGGGAAACTTCAAGAGGAAGACATAACAATCATAAACATCTATGCACCAAATATAGGAGCACCTGCCTATATAAGACAAATTCTAGCAAACATGAAAAATGAAATAAGTAGCAACACTATCATAACAGAGGACTTTAACACATCATTGTCACAAAGAGATAGATCAACTAGACAAAAAATTGGGAAAGAAATAACAGAACTTAAACAAATGTGTGAACATATGGACTTAGTAGA
>NW_004955474.1:11134301-11166525 GCF_000276665.1 Chinchilla lanigera | reverse complement strand
ATAACTCAATATCAGCCAGTGAAATTGAGAATGTAATTAAAAACTTGCCAGTGAAGAAAAGCCCGGGTCCTGATAGATTCACAGCTGAATTCTAAAGGTAATTTAGGGAGGATTTAACACCAATTCTTCTCAAACTCTAACAAAATTGAAATGGAAGGAACTCTCGCCAACTCATTCCTGGAGGCAAATATTAATCTGATACCAAAATCAGAGAAAGACCCAATCAAAAAGAGAACTACAGACCAATCTCTCTAATAAATATAGATGCAAAAATTCTCAATAAAATACCAGCAAACAGAAAACAACAAGTCATCAAGAAGATTATACACCACGACCAAGTGGGATTCATACCAGGAATGCAGGGATGGTTCAGTATACACAAATCAATCAATGTAATACACCATGTCAATAGAGCCAAGGACAAAAATCATATGACAATCTCCATTAATGCTGAAAAAGCCTTTGATAAAGACTAACACTCATTCAAGATGAAAACCCTAGAAAAAATAGGAATAGATGGCCACTACGTCAAGCTACTCAAAGCCATCTATGATAAACCAACAGCTAATGTCATACTAAATGATCAAAAATTGAAAGCTTTCACTTTAAAATCAGGAATAAAACAAGGTTGTCCACTGTCACCACTCCTATTCAGTATAGTTTTGGAAATATTAGCTACAGCAACTAGACAAGAGAGAGAAATAAAAGGAATAAGGATAGGAAGGGAAGAAGTGAAATTGTCATTATTCGTAGATGACATGATACTCTACATAGAAGACCCTGAAAACTCCACCAAAAGGCTCATGGATTTAATAACCAAATTCAGTGGTGTAGCTGGATACAAATTTAACACTCAAAAGTCAGTAGCATTCCTGTACACAAGTAATGAACAGGCTGAGAGGGAAATTAGGGAACCCACACCTTTCACAATAGCATCTAAAAAGATGAAATACTTAGGAATCAATCTAACAAAATAAGTAAAACATCTATACAGTGAAAATTATAGTACTCTGAATAAAGAGACTGAAGAGGATATCAGAAAATGGAAAGATATTCCTTGCTCATGGAGAGGAAGAACCAACATTGTGAAAATGACCATACTCCCAAAATTATTGTACAGATTCAATGCAATTCCAATTGAAATACCATTAGTATACCTCACAGATCTGGAGAAAACACTCCTAAAGTTCATCTGGAACCAGAAGAGGTCTAGAATGTAAAAACAAACTTGGGAAACAAAGGAAAAGCAGGAAGCATCACAATTCCTGACTTAAAATTATATTACAAAGCTACTGTGATAAAATCAGCATAGTATGGGCACAAAAACAAACCTAAAAATCAACGGAACAGATTAGAAGATACAGATACAACTACAAACACACTCAATTACCTTATCTTTGACAAAGGGGTCAAACATGTCCAGTGGAAGGAAGATACCCTCTTTAATAAACGGTGCTGGAAAAACTGGCTTTCCACATGCTGAAGACTAAAACTAGAACCATGTCTTTCACCATGCACTAAATTAAAGTCAAAATAGGTCAAAGATCTAAATATTAAAACAGAAACACTAAATTTATTGGAAGAGAAAGTAGGTAAAAATCTTGACGACATTGGGGTAGGCAGAGAGTTCATGAACAAAAACCAAACTTCACGGGAAATACTTCAGAGAATCAACAACTGGGATCTCATCTTATTGAAAAGTTTTTGCACAGTGAAAGAAATCACCAAGAAAGTAAAAAGAAAACTCATGAATTGGGAAAAGATTTTAGACAACTGCCCTTCAGACAAAGGACTTCTATCTAGAACATATAAAGAATGAAAAAAAAATTAAGCCCTCAAAATTCAAAGACCCAATCCAAAAATGGGCATCTGAGATCAATACACACTTCTCTAATGAAGAGATACTAATGGTGAATAAATACATGAAAAAATGTTCAACATCATTGGTCATTAGAGAAATGCAAATTAACACAATACTGAGACTCCATCTCACTGGAGAAAGAATGGCTATCATCAAGAAATCAACCAATAACAAATGTTAGAGAGGCTGTGGGGAGAAAGGAACCCTAGTCCACTGCTGGTGGGAGTGTAGATTGGTGAAACCACTGTGGAAATCAATTAGGAGATGCCTCACAAAACTAGGATTGGAAGTCCCATTTAACCCAGCTATTCCCCTTCTTGGTATTTTCCCAGAAGAATTAAAGATATCATACCATAGCGATATATGTGTACCCATGTTTATAGAAGCACAATTTGTTATAGCTAAATCTTGGAAACAACCCAGATGCCCATCCACTGAAGGATGGATAAAAAAGATGTAGTATTTTTATACAATGGAGTATTACTCAGCTATTAAAAAAGACAAACAAGGCTTTTGTAAGTAAATGGATGCAACTAGTGACCATACTCATAAGTGAAATAAATCAGACCCACATGTGTAAATATCATATTGTCTCCTTGGTGTAAGAACCTGAAAGACTAGATAAAACTCAAAATGACAATAGATGATAGGAAAGGGAAAGAAATTGCTCAAAGGAAGGAACGACTGGGATTAGGGAAAGAAGAAAAATGAAAGAAGGTATGCAAAATATAAATATATATATGAATAGCTGCGATGACTGTATTGCTGATATCTGATGGTGTATTGAAATGAATAGTTAATGCTTACAATTTTTTATGTTCTGATTAACTTTGCATGCTTGTGTCTGGTGGTCTGAGCAACTGATTTGAAGGTAACAACATGCAATGGAATTACGATGGTGAACTCCTACCATCTTGTCTAGTGAAACTCTGTATTACCTCTGTTTTATCGAAGAATTATTTTCTTATTCTCTTTAATGGTTTGAGCAATATTTCTTTCTTACATCTAGTAATATGAGCATTGTAGTTGAGGATAGCAATATGTAATGTAACAACAACTGTTGATTCGTACTATTTTCTATTGAGACCCTGTATCACTTTGAATGTTCTTACTCTATTTATGTTCATGAGGCTGGTATGCTGCTACTGTTCTATTTCTTTGTTTATTTGGTTGTCATTTACTACTCTCTTCAAACTAAAAAAATAAAAAAATAAAAAAGACATCCAGATATTTACTGTTGTTTTATCTAGAATAGGAGCAATTAAAATACAAACAAAACAGGTGTCAATTAATAAGAGACACTATTACAATACTCCCTTTTTAGGAGTACTATGTAGTTATTTAAAATGCTAAACAACCAGGCGTGGTAACTCATGCCTGTAATCCCAGCACTTGGGAGGCTGAGGCAGGAGTATCATTGGGAATTTGAGACAAGCCTGGGCTGCAAAGTGAGCTGCAGAGTGAGACACTGTCTCCAAAGACAAAAAATAAATGAATGAATGAATGAATGAATAAATAAATAAATAAAATGCTAGGCTTTTATCATTAAAACATAACAAGTGAATAGCTATAAAACATTCCATGGGCACTGATTAAAAGTGACATTTTACAAACTCACCAAAGCAATAATTACTTTTGTGGTAATGAGAATGAAAGCCTGGGCCTCCCTCATACTAAACATGCACTGTATCACTGAGCTACACTGGTGGGCTCAAAATACTGAGTTAAAAAGCCTTTAGAGGAAATGTATCAGCTGGGCATAGGTTATTTTTTCCTCACATTTTTCATAACATTTCAAATGTTCCTTTATGGGTATATGTTTAATGTATACGTCATGCTAACATACATTTAATATTTTTAATAATAAACTTTAAAACTGGCATATAGTTTCTTCATTCGTGATTTCATAGGCATGTGAAAATATTGGTATTTCTATATTGTATCAACATACTAAAGGTATATATTTTTATTTTTATTTTGAAAGCTAAATCATTATCCCAAGTTTATGACTGAATTCTTTATTTCCTTTTCGAAGTTAATTTCTTTTGGTAAGTAGGAATTATAAACATGACACAAATTTTAAAACTGCAAAATGGAATGTAAAATTAAAATTAATATTTCCTTTTAGCATTATTCCATTTTCTCTGTTTTCTCTAATTTCATACACATCATTCCAGAGATAACCCAAACTTAAGCAACATCTATGTATATATACTTTTTAAATGCTGTAGTTGGTAATTTTTTTATATTGAGCAATATAGTTTGAAAGTACCCATGACAATTCGGTAGAATTGTATTATTCTTTTAAATTCTCTTTTAAAGTCTTTTAAATTCTCTTTTAAATTCTTTTAAATAACTTCAGTATTGAAGTACATGAAAACATCACATAGTGTAGTAGTTTTCTAAGTTTACTCTGCATTAGAATCACCTGCCGATTGATATAGCACAGTTTATTGAAAACCACACTCTTGATTTGGTGATCTGATAGATCTATGGTACAACCTGAGGATATGCATTTCTATCATGGCTCCAGATGCCGTTAATTCTTCTGCTCTAGGAACCATGCTTTGAAGATCACTACTTTGGAGAGATAGTTACTCACACTCGAATGTTTAGACATCTCCAAATATTTTTGTGGTTTTTTTAAACTATGAGCAACCACAGCTCTTCCTGTTTTGCATTTCCACAACTAGCTTTTACCCTTTTCATTGTGACTTGATTATGTACTTTATTTAAGAGCATTCATCCCTCACATATCAGAGCAAGTTCATCAGGCCAGGCCGGATCTACATTCTGTTTGAGTCTCAAAATGGCTAGCATATGCCTTGTTAGCTGCTGGTACACAGGGAGTTTCGGGAATAAATGATCTTTCATAAAAATAAAGCACTATAATATCATGCAGCAAGAAAAAAATCCAAAGAAGTATTTCTAATAGCAAACCTAAACTGGAAAGCTTTATAAAAACCACAAATGCCCATTCGAGTCTAGAAGTTTTATTTACACAGGCTGTAGTTTCAACTACTTGAGAAAAATGCTTCTATAAGGTGATATTAAGATAACTGAGTGCTAAGGGTCAGCTTAATTTCTCAGACTTAGAATATACCTAGAAACATTTCATTCTGCTTCTACTATCAGAATTCCTGTAGAATCTGGAATCACTGCTTCTTTTAAATGCCTGTATTTGGAGAATTCAGGATGAGAAAACCATTTCAGCTCTCAGACCTATGTTTAGCAAACCTCAAAGTACATATCAGTATCTTGAGGAATAATCCTGGAGCCAACATCCTTTTCCTTTTGCATGAGAAGACTACTACTGTATTCATCTGCTCATTCTCTGAGGATCTTCCATGTAGTTTCCTTTGTTTTCATGTAGTTTGCGTTATGTTTACGTTCCTCAAACTTAAGTAGCACTTTCCCTCCTGGTGTTGATCTAACTACAGCAAAACACATCACATCTTCAAATATGTATACACCAGTGTATTTGGGTACATACCTTCCAAATCAAAACGTTGGCACACTATTAATTGATTTACCTATTAGAGTAGAAAATCGAGATGGATAGTATGAAGGAATCAAATTAAATTTAAAGCACACACTAACACAAATAAATGCTTTTAAGATTTTTAAAGTAATCGATCAATTATCAGTATCTAATTTTTCTGTCACATATCTTGTATGCTATGGGGGAAATGAGATATTAACATTTATTTCCCCATAGACACCAGCAAATAGAACATTGTTATTCTGCAGAATGTTTTGTGCTGTACATATTGTTAATGTATTTAATATTTTGGTTAAGAAAAAGTTATTGAACAATACTTTGGTTATATTTTTTATAAATATTTAAATTCTGAGAGAATTTTCTATATGCAATTTGAAGTAAAAATTTAATGTAGTTTTTATTCAAAATTCTAAAAAAGTTTATTACTCATATTTATATTCACTTGTGAGATGTTTATAGCTATGTATTGAAAATCTAAACAATCTTTTTGAAGAAGTATTATGAAATAAGATGTGATCAAATTGACAAAGCCAGCTACTCAGAGAGAATATAACAGGAAATTATGTCAGAATTGATAGATAAATAAGTGATAATTTAATCTCATTCAATCTGGTGCAGAGTAACTTTCCTAATATTAGTATCCATAGTTCACATTTGTATATTAGTCTGTAAATACTCAAATATTAGATGAAATGAAGATTTCTGGAAACTAGGCATTTGTACTTAAATGGATTTCCAAGGAAATAAATTTGTAAGTAGAGATATTATATCATTCAAAATTTAAGCTTACTACCTTAATAAAAATGAAAATTGAAGTTGAAATGTAAAATCTAAATGTTAATGTTATAGTATTTTAATCTATAATCAAAATTTCATTGCATAAATTATAGACAAATTTATATTATTATGGATCTAATCAGTTATAAAATACATTACTGTACCCCAACCAGATGTTCCAGTCCAGCAGGAGAGTTAGATATTATATCTGATGAACGAGTCCATTGTATTGCACGTTGTTTATCATAGAAATCCATAATCTGGAGTACATGAGTGGTCTAGAGTGGGAAAGATTGAATTGCTTGAGCTTTTTAGTTTTAAAAGTTAACACCACTGAAATATATTACTCTGGTTAGAGTCAAGAATCAACTTCAACTCCAGGTTTTTTTTCTTTCAGTGGTATAATATCCACACTTTATTTTAAGTTGTTTTAAATTAAAACATTTGTGATCTTGTATATATAGTGTATTTCTTAACTAAAACTAGAAATCAATCTTGAGAAAACAAGAAGTCAAGTCATGATAATCTAAGTGTACATTGTTATACCTATTCCCAGGTGACCTTGACCTAGTTAAAGAAAACTGCATCTTTATGTTTCAGAATAATTTGAAAATGGCTATCAGAACTCTATTCTCACTGGGTGTGGTGGCACATGCCTGTAATCCCAGCACTCGGGATGCTGAGGCAGGAGGGTCATTGCAAGTTCAAGACCAGCCTGGGCTAGAAAGTAAGCTCAAGGCCAGCCTGCACTGCATAGTGAGACCCTGTCTCAAAAAAGACAAAAAAAGAGAGAACTCTATTCTCCATATGTCCAATGTTTTTTTGTGACTGGTAGATACTAATAATACATAATAATGAAATTTATTTGGGTATAATAGTGCCTGCATATAACATTTGATTTATTTCCATTGCTGTTACCACCTTACCCTTTCTGAATCCCTCCTCCTGCTTTCTTTCCCCATCTGTTTTTTTATTTATAGATTGCTTATATAAGAGAAAACCTGTGATACTTAACTTTCTGGAACTATACTTGCTTAACACGATTTAGCATGATGGTCTTTACTTCCATCCATTCTTCGACAAATAACTTGATTTTTTTTCTTCTTTATTGCTGAGTAATACTCTGTTTTCTTTATCCATTCATCTGTTGATGGGCATCTGACCTGTTTCCACAGCTTAGCTATTATGAATTGTGGCATTTTGAAACATGGGCCATGTATTATTGTAGTATGCTATTTTTAATTCTTTTGGCTGTATACTGACTACAGCTGAACAAATGGTATATCTATTTTTAATTTTTTGTGGAACCTCCATACTAATTTCCCTAGTGGTTGTATTAGTTTCCACTCCCGATGTGGGTACTGTTTTTCTGCCTTCTCCCCAGCATTCATTTTGTTTTCTTTTTTTTTTTTAAAGAAAATAGTACAAAAAAAAGAACAATAGCAAAATACAAAATCAATACAACGACATTAAAATTGATACAGGGATTCAAACCAAATGATAGGTATTAACGGTGGTTGTTATATTACATATTGTTATCTTCAATGAAGTTGCTCAGATTACCAGATGTAAGAATAGAAGATTGATCAGATCATTAAAAGTAATAAGAAAACAATAATTTAAAAGAACATTAGAGACAATACATAGTGTCACTAGGCAGGATTGTAGGAATTCACCAACGGTTGTTATACTGCAAATTGTTGTTGTCACATAAGTTGCTGAGATTACCAGATATAAACATGCAAAATTGGTCAAAATATTTTAAAAAAAACTTTTAATCATAACTGTTCCCCTTAACAAACCATCAGACACCAGAAGTACAGTTATACCACCGATCCACATATATATAACCTTAGTACTTTCTTTTTCTTCTTTCCCTCATCCTAGTTGTTCCTTCCTTTGAGCAATTTCTTTCCCTTTCTTATTATCTATTCTAAACCCTGGAGTATTAGCTATAAAAAAAATAAACTTGAGGCTTTTATAGATAAATGGATGCAACTAGAGACCATACTCATAAGTGAAATAAATCGGTCCCACCTGTGTAAACATCACATTGTCTCCCTGGTGTAAAGAACATGAAAGAGTAAATAAAACCCAAAATTGTTTTCTACTCTTGATGAGAGCTTTTCTGCCTGCAGCCGATGGAATTTCAAAATAATTTTGACTTGCATTTCCTTAATGGTTAAAGTTGCTGGACATTTTTCTCATGTACTTATTGGTTATTATTACTTCTTTTAGGAACTGTCCAATTCATCTACTCATTTATTGATTGAGCTATTTGTTTGGAAGGGTTTTCTTGGAGTTAGGTTTTTTGAATTCTTTATGTACAGGATTCTTGATGTTAATTCTCCACTGGAAAAGTAGCAAGAAAAGATTTGCTTCTATTTTGTAAGCTGTCTCTTCACTCTGTTGATTGTTTCTGTGATGTACAGAAGCTTCTTAATTTGATGTAGTCAACATGTTGACTATTGCTGTTATTCCCAGGGCTGTTAGGGTCCCATATAGGAAGGATCTGCATGTGTCTATGGCTGTAAGTGTTTCCGCTATATTTTCATCCAGCAGTTGAAAAGTTTCTTGTTTTATATTCAAGGTATAGGTCCATTTAGATTTAATTTTAAGGGCCGGGGATGTAGCTCAGCAGCATAGTGCCTGCCCAGCAAATGTAAGATCTTGAGTCCAATTCTCAGTACCAAAACAAAACAAAACAAATTTATAAAATAGATTTGATTTTAGTAGAGGGTGAAAGAAATCTACTTCCTAGCATCTGTACATGGATATCCAGTTTTCCCAGCATCCTTTATTATAGTGGCTGTTTTTTCTCCGGTGTATTTTTTTTGGCTACTTTGTGAAAAATCAGATAGTGATAAGTACATGGTTTTTTCTCTGTTCCAGTCCACTGCTCTACATGTCTGGTTTCGTGGCGGTGCCATGTTACTGCTTTTAGTGTAATTTGTATGGTTTAAGATCAAGTATCATGGTGTCTCTAGCATTGCTCTTATTGCTTAGGACTGCTTTGTCTATTCTGGGTCATTTGTGTTGTCATACGAGTTTTAGGCCTGTTTTTTCTAGTTCTGTGAGGAATGTTGGTATTTCAGTAGAGATTCTCATTGAATCTGTGTATTGTTTTTGGTAACATACCGCTTTCACCAATATTATTTCTGTTCCCCAGTGGGGAGCCTTCCCTTTCACGTTTTCTTCAATTTATTTCTTCAGTGTTCTGAACTTTTCATTGTAGCATTTTTTTGTTTTTTTTATTTGAGTTAATTCCTAGGAGGTTTTGTTGTTTTGGTTTTTTAGCCATCGTGAATGAAACTGTTTTCCTGATTTCTTTCTCAAAAGGTTAATTGTTAGTGTGTAGGAAAGATATTGAGTTTTGTGTGTTGATTTTGTATTCTGTACCTACAAGTCTTAAAGCACTTCTCATGCTGGACGTGGCAACATTTTGTCCTGGCCAGAAAAATTTTTCGAAGTTTAGTTTGGACCAATATCTATTTCCGGTGCCATGTGTCTAACAAACAAGAACAAATGTCTGTGGAGCTGAAGTCTTCTTATTGACTTGTTAAATTTTATTCTCAGTGTTTTTCTCAGGATTCTCAGAATTAGATTTAAGGAATAAATGTACCAAACCTGCCTCCAGCTCAGAGCTCAAAAGGTTAATTCTATTCCTTCAAGGAAAAAGGAGGGGGAAAAAAGAGAATAGAAGGAAGAAAGGAAACAAAGCTTTGGTAAATGGGGAGGGGAAGAAAGGTTGTAGTGAGGGCGAGGGGATGGGGATTTAAAAAGAACAATTAAGATATGACATGTAGAGGTACAAATTGCAGATGATGAATGTGATCCCTATGAATGACAAATATGTACTAATAGAAAATTTAAAGTTAAAAAAGTTAAATCTCACCGTGTCTATCAATATCTTGAAAGTATTGCAGAATTTACTCACGATTTTAGAGTAAATATTGTATGATCAAGTCTCAAAAAAGATACAAGAAAAAAATCAAATGAAGCATATGCAAGAGATAAACATGAATCCTGATAATTGTGAAAATTTAGCTTTGCAAACAAAAGTTACTGTAAAAAGAATAAAATTTAACTTGCAAATTTACATTCTAAAGATACACAGACTATGGAATAACAACTGAAGTGAAGAAAGGATCTTCGAAAAAGAGAGGTGCATATAAAGTTTTGAGTTATTTTGATGTTGGTTTGGATGAATCATGTGGTAATTCTGTATACAAATTTTGAGGAAATGTGAAATATTTTCCAAACTGGATACTCCAATTCAGAGTCTCACTAGCAATGTGTGACTGCTGCAAATCTTTCACATCTTCTCAAACATTTGTTATTTTATATTTTCAGTTATCTTCTTAATTTTAAAAATTGAAAAACTGACAAAACAACAATAAAGACAAATCAAAACAACAAAAATGATACATGACGTCAAGACAAAAATGATAAAAATTTACAATGGTTGCTGTATTACATACTGTTATCTTCAACCAAGTTGCTCAGTCCATTAGACATGAGAATGTAAGATTGATCAAATAATCAAAGACAGTAACAAGTAAAAAAAAATAAAAATAATTTTAAAAAACATTGGAAATGATGCAGAGCTTCACCATTGAAAATGGTGGGAGTTCAACTATGGTTCTTATACTGCATACTGTTTTCAGATCAGTCATTCTAATTACCAAATTCAAGAGTGCAAAACTGGTCAAGAGAAAAGAAAATTTTAAGCATTGACTGTTCCTCTCCATAAACTACAGACATCAGCAATACAACTATTCCAGCTATCCATATATATATACACATTTAATTATAACTACCGTAATGGATGTTAAGCCTTACTTCACTGTGATTTTTTTTTTGGGGGGGGGTGGTTTTTTTTTTTCCAATACTGGAGAGTGAACTCACTACATTACGCTTGCCAGGCAGGGGCTGTGCCGCTGAGCTAAATCCCCAGCCCCACTTCACTGTGGCTTTGACTTATATTTCCTTAGAGACTAATAAGCTTGAACAACTTTTCCTGTCATTGGCCATTTGTACATAGCTTTTAGAAAACCATCTATTGAAATCCTTTGACCATGTTTTTATGTTATAATTTTATTGTTACAAGTTGTGAGCTTTTTCATATGTTCTAGATAAAACTTTCTTATAATAAAATTTGCAAATGTTTTCTCCCATCATGTGGGTTGTAGTTTCACTCCATGATTTCTACTAAAGCATAAATGTTCTTAATTTTTGATGTAGCCCAAGTTATCTATTTTTGTTGTTATCATGGCTACTTGTAATAGTGTCATATTTATGAACCATTCTGCAATCCAAGATTACAATGAACCATTCTGCAATCCAGGATTACAAAGACAATATATATATATATATATGTTGTCTTTTTGAGACAGGGTCTCGCTATGAAGTTCAGGCTGGCCTTGAAATCACTTTGTAGCCCAGGCTGGCCTCAAACTCCCAACAATCCTCCTGCCTCAGCCTCCTGAGTCTTGGGATTATGGGAGTGTGCCGCCATGCCTGGCTTTTCTATTTTTCTTCATAGTGCTAAAGTTTTAGTTATTAAATTTGTATCTTTGATCCAGTGTGAAACCCCTGCATTATGGTATGATGTAGGGGTCTAACTTAATTTTTTCACATACACAGATCCTGTTATTCCAGCACCAGTTTTTTTTATATTAGACTGTCCTGTCTCCACTGAATTACTTCAGCATTCCTTGGTGAAAACTCATTGTCATGAATATAGTCTGTATCTCTGGATTTTTAGTTCTGCGCTGGTGTGCATGTCTCTATCAGCAAACTGTCTTAACTATTGATGGAGAAGGATGAGTTTGTCAAACTTTGCTCTTTTTTTGTCAACATGATTTGAGGATTATTTGAGGATTGCTTTTGTATTTTTAGAATTTGCACATAAATTTTAAAATCAGCTGTCCAACTTTTAAATGAAGGATACCTGTATTGAATCTGTAGATTGAATTGTATTTAATTGTACTAAATCTGTAGATTCATTTGAGCAATCTTTCACTCTTCCATCTGGTAATCTGAGCAATATACTTGAGGATAGTGATACGTAATGCAACAACCACTGTTGATTCGTATTATTTTGTCTTGAGACTCTGTATCACTTTGAACGTTCTTGCTTTGGTTTGTTTATGTTTGTGATACTGGTATGCCGCTACTGTTCTATTTCTTTGTTTGTTTGCTTCTCATTTACTACAATCTTTAAAATTAAAAAAAGAATATTAAATCTTCGCACCCATGTATATGATGTGTGTTTTCCTTTATTCAGATCTTTAGTCTCCTCTAACAATATTTTGTAGTTCTCAGACCTCTGCACATCTTTTAAATGTTTTTTCCTGTATATTTTATTCCTTTTGATGCTACTGTAATTACAAGTTTCAAAATGTAAGTTTGCATAGTTTATAGCAAGAGTATGAAAAATATAATTAATTTTGATTCATTGATTTTAAATATTCCAACCTTGCCAAACTTGATTTTTAATTCTAATCATGTTTTTGTAGAAGTCTTAGGATTTTTTCCATTGATTATCATGTTATCATCTACACATGGAGAACATTTATTTTTTTCCAAATCTATGCTTTTATTTCATTTTCTTGTCCAGTTGTACTTGTAGAGGCTTTTATACAGGCTGAATATAAACTTCCTGCTGATTTTAGTGAAGAAACATTTAATTTTATCCATTAACCATGTAGAGTTGTTATTGGTATGAATATGCTTTATAAATGTCATTTATCAAGTTGAGGAAGTGTATCTCCTATTTTAAGGGTTTTTAAAATCACAAAACGATAATTTTGATCAGTTATTTTTTCTTAGATGATTGAAATGTTTGTACAGATTTATATTATATAATGTACTGTATTTACTGATTTTGAGATTTCCTATATATTTCACATTCTTAAAGTAAATCCTACTGGGTCTTGATGTATGACTCTTTTTATATCCTGTTTAATTTGGTTAGCCAGAAGTTTTTTGGAGATTTCTGTACTTACAGTTGTAAGAGCTATTGGTCTGTATCTTTCCTTTGTGTTCAATCTTCTGTTTCAATGATGAAGCATAAAACTGACCTTCAACGATGAGTTAAGGAGCTTTTCCTTTTCTAGTTTTTGGAATAGTCAGAGAATAATTGGCATAAGTATGTCTTTGAATTCTTTATGGAGTTCCCCAATGAAGATGTGGTCCTAGACATCCTCTGTGGGTAAATTTTTAATTCGATGTCTTCTTATAAATCTATCGAGATTTTATTTTTTGATCAGTTATTGTAGTTTGGTGCCTTTCTGTGGATCTCTCCACTCCATATAAGTAATCCAATCGAAAGCCATACACTTCTTCTTAGTATCCTTTAAAGTTTATTTTGTTCTTTTTTATTTCATGAAAAAATAAAATAAAATTTCATAGCAAGATAATAAAAAAATACACAATACCAAATTTTAAAAGTAGCTTTAAAAGAACAAAACATAGACAAAAAGACTCTTTTACAAAGAAGAAATAAACCAGATGTGCTGGTGCACATCTGTAATCCCAACACGTGGGAGGCTGAGGTAAGAAGATTGCTGTAAGTTCGAGACCAGCCTGGGCTATAAAGTGAGCTCAAGGCCAGCCTGAACTGCATAGCAAGACCCTGTCTCAAAAAGCCAAAAAAAAGAACTAAACAGATAATAGCTCTAAACTTTCCTTTCAATGAACTAAGAGAAAGTACTAGTACAATATAAATGACAGAAGTTAGCATATATATGAAAACGTTTTTGAAACAATGGAATAGATCATTCAGGGAGTTGTCTGAACTTCTCCCCACTTCCCACCTATCTTCTGTTTTGCCCTCTCTCTCTCTTCTCTCTCTCTCTCTCTGTTTGCAGTTTATTTATACAATGAGTTTCTCATAAGAGATATTTAAGCTTGTGCATCTGACTTATTTCACTTAACATTATATTCTCACTTTGCACCAATTTACCTATGAATGCCTCAAATTTATCCTTTATTGCAGATTTTTACTTTATTGCGTATAAACATCACATTTTCCTTATTCTTATCTTTTTATTCTTATGGAGTTAATGGTAAGATCCCTTGTTCCACTCATGATTTTATTAATTGGAGTCTTCATTTCTTTTTTTTTTTTTTTTTCATTTCTTATCATGGTCAATCTAAATAGAGGTTTGTCAGTTTTGTTGAATTTTTCAAGGAACCAACTTTTTGCTTGTTTTTTCACTTGGTTTGACATTTCCTATTTCATTAATTTTCCCTTTATTTCTTTTTCTGCATACTTAAGTTTTACTTTTGTCTCTATCTAGTATCTTAAAAAGAAAGGATTTGTTATTGTTTTGAGATCTCTATTCTTTTTTAAAGTATAATCACTTATAATTAGAAAATTGCATGTGCTGCTTTGATTTTATCCTTAACATTTGATATTTCATTGTTTTTATTTTCATTCAGTTCAAAGTATTTTTTAGTTTTCTCGTAATTATTTCTCTGACTCATTATTTATGAGCAAATTGTTAATTTCTGTAAGCTCACGAATGTCTCTAACTGCCTGCTTTTTTATTCATAATTTTACTTCTTTGTGGTTAGAAAATGTATATCATGCTTTTAACCCTTTTAGATTTAGTGTGAACTATATTATGGCCAAATGAGTGCTCTATTGTGGACAAGGTTCCATGTCCACTTGAGCAGAATGTCATTTAACTGTTGTCACATGGAGTGTCCTATACAGGTATGTTAAAGGCAATTGGTTTGCTGGGTATGGTGGTTCACACCTACAATCTCAGCACTCAGGAGGCTGAGGTAGGAGGATCACTGAGAGTTCGCCAACCTGAGCTACATAAGTGAGTTCAAGGCCAAGCTCCACTACATACTGAGACCCTGTCTCAAAAAAAAACAAAAAAAAAAGTTTGTTGGTTTATAGAGTTGTTTAAATCTCCTATTTGTCTATTGATCCCTGCCTGTTCAGTTATTGATAATTATAGATGGACATTTCTGTTAGTATTGAATTTTATATTTCTTCATTTCTATAACTGTTTGCTTAATGAATTCTGAGACTACAATTAGATAGATAATTTTTTTATTGTTATATCAACTAACAGATTAATTTATCATTCTCATAAAATTCTTTGAGAGGCAGGCGTGGTGCCACATACCTGTAATCCCAGCACTCAGGAGGCTGAGGCAGGAGGATTGCTGAAATTCAAGGCCAGCCTGAGCTACAAAGTGATCTCAAGGCCAGCCTGAACTGCATAGCAAAACCCTGTCTCAAAAAAATAAAAATAAAATAAAATTCTTTGAATGTCTTTAGTAACATTTGATCTTAAACTGTATTTTGTCTGATAGTATCAAACCCACTCCAACTGTCTTTGGTAATTATTTTCATGTTATGTCTTTTCTGACTCTTAGACTTTTAACTTATTTATATTAAATCTACAGCACGTATCTTGCAGAAAACATAGGTTTACTTGTGTGATATTTATCCACTCAGCTGATCTCATCTCAATTGAATTGCTTAATCAATTCTACTAAAATGTAGTATTGATATAATTTGACTTACATGTGCCATGTCTCTTTTGCTTTTGTTTTCCTTGGACTTCGTGTATATTTTTTTGTTTTTTCAGTCTTCATACACTGTTCTTGTCTATGTATCTAATACATATATTATACCTATTATATACTTTGTATAGTTAGTCTAGAGTTCACAATGTACATAGTGCTTCTCATGTACTTTAGATATATGTTGACTTAATTCCAGTGACATTATAAATACTACCTCAAAATGATTGCTTCCCTTCTCCCTGTTTTGTTCTGTTATTATTATACATATGTCATATATACATACTCTCATTTACTATGAACCAACCACACTGACTATATACAACTTTTGTTATATAAATCTCTTCATTGTTTCTGCTTCTCTGTTTTATTTTTGTAATTTTTATTTTATTTATTTATTTATTTATTTATTTGGTCTTTTTCATACAGGGTCTCACTGTGCAGTTCAGGCTGGCCTTGAGTTCACTTTGTAACCCAAGCTGGTCTCGAACTCACAAGGATCCTCCTGCCTCAGCCTCCCGAGTGCTGGTATTGCAGGCGTGTGCCACCATGCCTGGCTCTTTCCTTATTCTTATGGATTTACTATCTGGAGTTATTTCCTTAGCCAAATACAGCTTTGTTTGGAGTACCTCTTTTGGACAGTTATTGGCAAATATATTACTTTTCTGTATGTTATAGACTTAACAGTATAAGCAGAATATTCTTAAAAGTTGCTTTTAAAATCAGTTATACAATTTATATCTTTATTTTCATATGATCATCTGCAGACTTACTGTTTTGAGCTACTATTTTTTTTAGTTACCTAAGACAAAAAAGGCTGGGTGTGGTGGTGCACATTTTTAACTCCAGCACTCTGGGAGGCTTAGGCAGGAGGACTGCAAGTGTGAGTCCTGCCTGGATAACTTAGTGAGAGATCCTTACTCAAAATAAAAAGTAAAAGTAACTGTAGAGGCAATGGCCCTGGATTCAATACCCAGTCCCACAGAAAATGCTGCAATCTAAAATACATTCACGATATATTTTTTTATTGATCTATTCCTATATAATCTTTTTTGACTAGATATCATTCTCATACTTCAGTTCTGAGAAGAACTTTTGAAAGGTTTTCTTAATTAAACTCAGTGTCTGCACTGTCTAGGTTAGTTTCTACTGACTTCTATTTCTGTGTTTGGGCCTCACTTTCCTATTTCTTTAGATGTTGTGTAATTTGTTGAAAACTAGCTATTTTAACAATATAACAAATCTAGTATTTATATTTGTCTCTTTCCCAGAGTGTGTTGTTGTGTTTGTTTTTCTCTTTGCTTGTTGAATTTCTTTTTTCTTTTTTTTTTTTTTGAGACAGGGTCTCACTCTACAGTTCAGTCTGGTATTGAGCTCACTTTGTAGTCCAGGCTGGCCTCAAACTCACAATGATTCTCCTGCCTCAGCCTCCCCAGTGCTGGGATTATAGGTGTGCACCTCCAAGCCTATATGGTTTAAATGAAGGGAAACTTGCAGCCTATGTATTATTTCAGATTTTTTTTTTTTTTTTTTTGGTATGAGGAATCGAACTCAGGACCTCGCACTTGCCAGGCAGGTGCCATGCCACTGAGCTATATCCTCGACTGGTAATTTGTTGAATTTCTTAGAGTCTATTCTGTGATACATGTGTCATCCACTCAGTTTGCTTAGAGTTCATCTAGTGAGTACACTGTTTCCCTTAAATGCCCTCTACCCGCCTATCTCTCTAGTGCTTCCAAAGATTCTGTGTGTTTGAGGAGCACATGGTCAGTGTTCCTGGCAGCTGTTTACAACCTTAACATAATTTCTTTGCCTCGCTTCCACAGTCTTAAAGTCAGCCAAAGGTGACATTATTTCCTTATTGATTTCCTCTGGGTGTGTATAGAGTTCTGAACATATTTTACCTCAGGTATTTTTCCTTCTGGATTTCCAGGACTATGTCAACACTTTTAACCCTTACGGATATATCCAACTTTTCCTTTTCAGAGATTTCAGTCAGGTTCTTACACACCCAGCTGCTATTACTGCTTTATTCGGGTGTTAATAGCTGTCGCTGATTCTTTTCAAAAGCTGCTCTTTCCCATTCATGGCGCCCGGAGTCAGGTAAAATATCGCGCGATCTCTGCCAGTGGGCTTCAAGGGAACTTCAAGACCGGCCAGTTAGCGACAATTTTTTGAGGATAATTGCATATTTTGAAATTCTGATACTTCAGAAATACTACAAAAAGGTTGTTTAACCACTTCCTTGGCCTTCTTTCCAGGGTACATTCCAGACAACGCATGTCCTAATTATAGTGTCTTTTCTAAACTAGATTAGCTGAAAGTTTGTCAAATCATCAAGTCCTGGTTGGGGCTGGGGGTTTAGCTCAGCGGCAAAGCGCCTGCCTGGCAAGCACAAGGTCGTGAGTTCGGTTTCCGGTACCGGAGAAAAAACAAAAACAAAAACATCAAGTCCTGGTTCTTTTTTGCTTAAAAAATTCTTCCTCAATATTTTTCATTGTTATAACATTGTACTAAAGAAATAGACCAGCCGGGGTTGGTGGTGCACACCTGTAATCCCAGCACTTGGGAGGCTGAAGCAGAAGGATCATAGTGAGTTCCACACCAGCCTGGGCTAGTGAGCTCAAGGCCAGCCTGAACTGCATAGCGAGACCCTGTCTCAAAAGGACGATTAATTAATTAATTAATTAATTAAAAAAATAAAGAAATAGATCAGGCCACAACTGCAACACTTTGCTTAGAAATTTCAACTAGAATCTAAGTACATGCTTGTAAATTCCTTTCTCCAAATAAATGTAGGACACAATTAAACTCAGTATTCTGTCAGTATATACCACAATTACCTTTCTTCGTGTTTCCAATAACATTTTCATTATTTTCTTCTGAGTTGTCACAAACAATAATGTTAAAATCACATTTCTACTAATGGTTTCCTGAAATAATAATCCAGGCATTTTCTACTGTTCTTTTCAAAATTCTGTCAGCCTCCACCTCTCAATTTTAAAGTCATAGCATACTTTTAGGCTATTAGTACAGAAACCTCTCACTCGCTGGGACCAAAATCTATATAGATTTTGTATTTCTGCAAGAACAAACCGCTATACACTTAGTGATACAAATTCCGCACACTTATTATATTATAGTTATAAAAGTCAGAAATCTAAATTTTATTAGTTGTATTTATCCTGAAGGGTTTTAGAAAAAAAATTTTTGTTCGCCTTTTTCAGTATAAGGCAGTCCACATTCTTTGGCTTCCTTAACCTTGTGTAGTATTCATTCTGTTTTTTTGTTTTTGTTATTTTTGGTACTGGGAATTGAACTCAGGACCCTGAGCTTGCCACGCAGGTGCTTGTGCCTCTGAGCTCTATCCTCGGCCCTGTAGTGTTCTTTCTTCTTTTATTTTCTACCTTACCTCCTAAAAGGACATGCTTGATTCTGTGAATCCCACACAGAAAATACAGAATAACCCCCATCACAAGATCTTTGCTTAATTATACTTTCAGAATTCCTTTGACACATAAGGAAATATAATTACAGCTTTTGTGTATTATCAGATGTACTTCTTTGGTGAACATTATTCTGTCCGTTACCTTATAACTACTGTATTCCAAGGCTTCTGAGGAGGAGGAGAGAAGGGATAAGAATAAGGCAACTTGAATTCTACAAAGCACACTCTTCTGACTGAGATGTCTGTTTTTTTGGTAGAATAATGCACTTCAAATTGCTGTAAATCTTTATTGTCAGGATTCTGAAAAAGTTGATTCTCGCATTTATTCACCAGTGTTCTGAAAGCTTTTGTTGAGAAGCAGACAACCAGGGACCCTCACTCTAAATTAATGGGTGTGCGTGCTTGCATATGTATGTGCGTGTGCATGTGTGCATGTGTGTGTGTGTAAATTAATCAACATGTATGGAGAGACTCTTGGAATTCAGAACACATCAAAATATGCCATCTATGTGCCTTGGTAAATACACAAATATGTTTTACATATGACAAATATACTTTTAAACATCTCTACCTACAAATTAATTCTTATAGATTACAATAAGCATATTGTTTTTATAAATTACTAATATATACTAATGTTTTTAATGCTTGTCAGTTTGTACACATTTATTGGATTCTACCTACACACTATCAACTAAAAAGTTATAATGTAATCATGTTGAATAAACTAAAGATCTTTCACGTGTCCCCCAAAAATCTCCACTGAAATTGATGCCCTCTTCATGCTTATCTTGTTTGATAAAGAATGTATTATTTCTAGCAGATCTAAAATATAAACACTGTGTTTGTTTTGTTTTTTTTTTCTTTTTTTTTTTTCTTCAGGCACCAGGAATCAAACTCACGACCTTGCGCTTGCTGCTGAGCTAAATCTCCAGCCCCATCAACACTTTTTTGAAGACTGTCACAATTTAGACACTTCCTATGTCACAGGACTTCAAAGAATAGGAATAGTTGCTCAGTTATATAAAGTACTTCTTCTGTGCTCTCTGAGAAAATAATCATGTTATCACTGGCTTTAATCAAACAAGTTTATTAATCCTGGAAGAAAATTCTGTCTTATTCTATGAGCTCACATACATAGAAACAGCATATCTTCAGAAAGAATTTGCAGTTGGTTGAATGTGGTAATTAATAGTCCACTCCTAGTTCTTTTTTTTTTGTCTTTTTCAGACAGGGTCTCACTATGCAGTTGAGGCTGGCCTTGAGTTCACTTTGCAGCCTAGACTGGTCTCGAACTTGCAATAATCCTCCTGCCTCAGCCTCCCGAGTGCTGGGATTACAGGTGTGCGCCACCATGTCCAGCTAGTTCAACTTTCATCTCAGTTTTATAAAGCAATTATATGAACCTCAGAGATGGAATGTTGTCCCTTTGATACCTTAATGGAAGCTTAGAAAGAAACCCCACGTATCCCAAGGAGGAATAGCAAGAGCAGTTGTGAAGGATCATGGAGTGAAGGGGGCGGGGACAGGTAGAGAAAATGTGACAGGGTACACAAAGTATTTTAGACACTTTGCTAATTATAACTCAGAGAAGCAGATGAGGTGAGAGGCTTTATTACTCTATACATATGGTATATAAATGCAATGGTGGCATTTATTTCTGTTATCTGTATAGAGATATATAAATATGTTTCTTGCCTGTATGAGATGTTCAGAGATTTATACTAAACTTATAAATCAAGCAAATCTGTACAAAAGGAAAGATTTTCTCTCACATGAGACTGACAGCAATGAATGATCAGTAAACGTATAGCCCCTTTGCCTGAAGATCATAGTTTTCTGGTAGAATTACAAAATCTCCATGTTTTTGGTCAGGAAGAGGACCTCAGATATAAACACAAGGAATCATCACCTGCTGACACCAGGATTTGGAACACAGCAGGACCGAGTACAAAACGATTACCTTAAAAATCGATGAGAAGAGGCGTGGTCATCTACCTGGCTGACATTACAACTTCTCTCGTAGTTCCTCCTAGGAAGTGTCTAAGATGTCTGGGCAGATCCAAGCAGCTACACAGTAAACATTCTATTCAGAACCCTGCAGGCAGTTAGTTCTATGACTACTTGCTTGTAATTTTATAGAAAGCTGCTAACTTTTCTGGTGACCCGGAACTGTAGGCAGAGGCTCGAGGACTAGCGCCAAATACTACGTATGCCAAAGATAAGTAAATGACCAAGCTGCGGCCGTCTCCCATGAACAGACCGATTTCTGATTAACATACTGTTTTCTTACTGCTCTTTGTTGAATAATGAAACAATTGAAAACATTACATTGTGGGCCGCAGGACAGCCGCAGAGCACTGCTTGTGTCCTCTGAAGTAGCAGTTTCCTTTTCTTCCTGTGTGGGAGGATGCTACTGAGAAGTCCCCCTTTCTGTCATATGAAAACAACTAAATGGAGTGTCAATTAGAACAACGTATTTTGTAACAGGCTTTGGGCAAAGGAAAAGGCGAAGACTTTAGTACCTAAACATGAGAGCCAAGAAATTCAAAGCAGAAGAGCAACATTAAATACATGAGGACTGGGGAAAATCCAGGACAGAGCTTCCCTCTGATCTGAGCTGGTCTGTCAACCTCAGCTGTGCATAGTACAATAGACTTGGACATCCGCAGTCTCTCCCGCCAAACCAAAGGATTTGGACTTCTATGAAGAGATGTGTGCATTAAAGGTAATCTCCATCCAGCCCGTGATGTCAGGACAGCTTCTGTAGGATGTTTCCTGTGCAGAGGGACAGATTTAGCACTTTATAGCATCAGCTCTTCAGATGAGATAAAAGCCCACTGACATCAATAAAGGGAAATAGCCCTGGACAGAGGATGCTGTTTTGTGAACGATGGGCTTAGCCTGCCCAAAAGGAAGGCCAGCTTCTCCATGGAGAAGAGAAACAGGCTAAACAGGTCACAGTAAACAGGAGTTTTATAAGCCCTTCACCTGATGAGCATGCTGAAAATCCCTCCTGTAGTGAGACTAAAAAGAGAAAATAAACATTCCACAACTGTGTTCTACTGACTGACAGTAGCTTTCATGATAGGTTGTAAAATACTGACAGAAATGAGTGATTAAAAGAGATTTTAATTGATGGTCTCACTAGAGTATATCCAGAGTTTTGTAAAATAGACACATTCCCTCACATTTCTTCATCCAACTCTGCTCTCTTAATTTTTATTTCTTTCAATCACTGAAAAGAATATGCCATGTTTTCTACATTTACCACAGTTATGAGGTTATACAGATATCTCAAAAACTGCAATTGTAAGAGATTAATCTTTGTACTATGAGCTTTATCATTGAGATATTATCGCCTCAGTTTTCTAATCTGAATATGGTATGCTTAGGGTTTTTGCTAGTTATAAAATTCTGTGTCTTAGATGTATTCTTAAATACTCTTCTTTGAAGACTGAAGGGATTTCAAATGTTTGTGGCTTGACATGTAGAAATCAAGCTGAATTCAAGTTAGGTGTTCAAAATTTAGAACAAACTTTTAAGCAAACTAAAATTTGGAAAACCAAAAGTAGCTAGAAAAACCAGACCATTTTGAGTTTATTTTTTAAAAAACTCAAAAATCAGTAATTATTATGTCAATCACATATAAAACCTGAAATTTATCACAGTAGCATGACAGCAGCAGTAGTCTGAGAGAACACCTATATCCTGGATGTAGAATAGACTAGATTAGAGATATCCAATATTAAGAATTAAGACTTAGTTCCCTCCCCCAAATGATCTGCCACTTGGTACACTATCTGCACCGTCTTAAATTCAGAGAATTTTATGTAAGTTGAGGTTATCTGTCCAAGCAAAGGGGAGAATCAGCGGAACATGAGCCATGCAACTAGAAAAAATGGTGGGAAGGAAGCTGCCTTTGCCCGGGGTCATGATGGGCAGCAAGATGGCGTCTGCCAGCCGGGTCATCCAGGCAGTCAAACCACACACACCATTGATAAAGTTCCCCGACAGAAGAGACAATCCTAAACCCAGTGTATCGGAAGCTTTGGGATCAGCAGGGATGCCCTCTCACTCTGCTGTAATTTCACCGCATTCTAAGGGGAGTAAATCACTGGAGTTGCTGATGCATCCAGGTCCACCAGACATTGCAGAAGTAACAAACGCGCTACCTCAGAAGCATAGAAGGAAACTACTATCTCAAGAGGAAACGGAGTTTATCCAACGTGGAGGTTCAGAGTAATGATTGTGGCTGCCGTTTGTCATCAGACAAAAGAATTGTCTTTATAATGAAGGACTTGCAAAATGACATATGAAAAGTTGTATATTAAATAACCTTAATAAATTTCTGCAAAAACAAAAAAAAAAGAAATATAGAAAATTTAGATGGATACCTGGATCTTCTAATTTATGTGTCTTGGTCAGCTTCTCCATAAGCTTACCTAGTTGTTTATATAGTTTATACTTTTTAAAGCATACATTTGGAAGTACAAAAAAAAATGATGGGAAGCATGCTTATATAATCCTAAACAAATACAAAATGAGGGGATGGTTACTCTAATTCTAAAGGTAAGAAATCCGAAGTTTAGAGATGCTTCATCAAGTCTATTGTTTATATTCACACAGATACAAAGATTAGGAGACTGAAATTAAATTTTGGCTCTCTTTGGATTTAAAAGTAAAAAAGTACTTTTACCTGTTTCTTATATCTGATGATATGGTTGACTTTAATAAGCTACCATTAACATTTTCATAAGGATGGATGAAATCAGTTCTTTCTTTGAGACTCTATTAGGTTGATTTCACTAATAATTTTTCAAAATGTCAATGTCTACACAACCTGCAAGCAAAATAACAGGGTTTTAACCTACACAGTAAAACAGAAGAAGTTACAAATGAAGAAGGAATGAAAAGTGAATAACCCTTTAGAAAACCTGGCATGGGAAAGGTACATTGCTTTGAACTTTGACACACCGTGGGATTGGGCAATTCCAGTTGACAGAAAACACTCTCTGATCACTTGGCAGCCTTCCATAAAATGTTCTTATACAGTTTTACTGCTTGAGAAAATCTACATTATATTATATCCTGGGACAATGTATAGTTTGACAATGAGTCATAAGAATTAATTCTTTTTCTTAAAGATATGATCGCTTCTATAACGCATACTTGTATCTTCAGCAAGATAGGAAAAAGCACATATTTCAATTTCTTGATATACACTTTGCAAACTTCAAATCCTAATGTTCTCCTGTGTTTATGAAATAAATGATAAATATTGATCACAAAACATCCACTACAGTAAAACTAAAGCATTAGCACCCCCAGTATGAGTGTCGACCTGCCTGTAAACATTTTACATGTTTCTATTTACAAAGAGAGGAAGATCAAATGTCATTGTTATCTTAAATTTTAACTTACAACTTCTCATAAGAAAAACTTAGCCACAATATACGAACTCCTTAGTGTTTTAATAGATATTCCTTTACCTATATTATGTACTACTGCTCTATAGCTGGTACTTATTAAAAATTCAACATCATGTACCTTAACTCATATTATAATTGCAATTTGTTGAGTGTATGGAAAAAGTACCACTGGAAAAATGAAAACAAAGCAAAAATCCTTCATTATTTCTTTAGAATCTTTAACTTTTCAAATAGTGGGAGATAAGTATGTCATAATCACAGATGCTAAAAGTAAACAAAGCCATATTTTTATACTACTCATTATTATGTCTATAAAACTACAGATTTTTTGTGAGAAAAAAATGAAAAGGAAAAAATTAAAAGTACCTTTCTTAAAAAATTTAAAAAAGTAAAAATTGGTGATGTAGAATTTTACATTTCACCTTGAAACAAATTTTGCACAAATATGTATAAATTTTACATATTTATTTTATTTTATTGGTTCCAGGAATCGAACTCAGGGCCTTATGCTTGCCAGGCAGGTGCTATGCCACTAAGCTGTATCCCCAGACCCAAACTTTATATATCTAAAAAGAGTAACAATATTGTATAATTTTGGCCTCTTATACTTTATAATCTCAAAAATACAACCTATAGAATAAAATAATTTTTAAAATTCAGAACTCAAGTTAGTAATAAAAAGTGTTCATTTCCAGAGAAAACTTATTTAGAAAAACTTAATCCAAGTGAAACATTTTACATTTCTAACAATGTATATTGTAATCTACTTTAAAGAAATTGGTGATAATTGTATATAATTCAATATAAATCCATGACTCTGCTTGTACAAACTACTTTCTAGTGTCCTCAAATGGGAAACAACCTGGCAAATAGATAAAGATACTTTTAGCAGATATATCCTGCAAGTCAGAAGAGTTTTCATGACACTCTTACATCTAAAATGAAGACTCTGCAGTTCATAAATGTGTCAGTTGCCCTAATTGGCGTCCTACGTCGGTTCTTGCACCTGGAGAGCACTAAAGCGGAGGAGCCATCTGGTTACACCGGTCCAACTCGGAGGAATGCTCTATTGGGAAGCAGGCATCCAGGCTGCTCTTCGGCATCCTGCTTCCAACACTACAGGATCCCTGAGAAGAGCTGGTAATCCTCAGACCACGGAGGACTTACTGTACAGGGCCTAGCTGAGCTCCCAAGAAAAACTTGTTGGCACAAACAACAGTCTTCAAAAACAATTCCCATCCAAATTCAAATAGGTCACTCTCTCCGGAAATGTACTATAGTGAACTCCTTTATGTGGTTTTACAGTATTCTTAAGGTACTCAGACACTGTGAACAAAGAAACTGAAATGGTAGAAGTCAGATAAGTGATCAAAACTCGAAAAATGATTTCTAAACAAATGGGAGTAAGTTTTGTTTCCTTCTAAATTAGTGTCTCTATCATAAGGACAGATGTCCACTATAATATTTACCACTGGACTCCTAATTTTCAGAAATAAGTTGCTGATAAAGTTCACTATTTAATTATTCTGAAGAAACAATTGTAAATAATCAGTGTCATCCAACATTGTACAGAGTGCTGCAAATATTTTTGGTTGATACAACTTTACTTGTGTAAATCTCTTCTCTTTTTAGAAATATAATACAGGGGCTGGGGAGTTAGCTCAGCAGCACAGAGCCTGCCTGGCAAGCACTAGGTCATGAGTTCGATTCCCAGTACTGGAAAAAAACAAAACAACAACAACAAAAAAAGAAATATATTACAATGCAGATATTCAATATATAACTTCCAGAAATTCTTTTTGCTGATGAATTCATATCTGATCTATATACTGTAATAAAAAGAAAATTCAGTTGAATTTCAAATATATTTTAACTGGCTTAATTTTCATATTTTACTATTTAAGCCTATAAATAATCAACTACCAATATATATCAATATTATCATTCTTTATAATTTATACTATATTTCAGCATAAAACTAAAGTTAGTATGCTCATAATTAAGGACACAACTATCTTAATGTGGGAAAGCTTAGATAAAATGAAATCACCTATTCTGGAATTCCTATAACCATAAAAAATGCTTCTTCCAGAAAACGTTTATAAAAGATGATGTTTTTATTCACTTAAAGAACTTTTGTCTAGGACTCTAAAAATTATTTTAAGTATGCTTAATATTATTTATGGTGATGCTTTCTTCTATATCTTATGACCTTGATTTAAAAAATATATTTCAGGGCATTTCTTGGAGAAATATGAATTTAAAGATAATCTTAGATGCACTACCTGAGGACATTGTGAAGGATTAAATTAGTACAGGGAGTACACAAGCACATAAGGCACAGTTCATCTACCAAACACCAGTTAGCTATCATGGAAATATTCTTTTTATAGATGAGACATATAAAGCTTCACAGTTTTGGTTTACTCATTCCATTTCTATCAGTACCACATGCAAACTGATGGCACCACCGGAGCATCCTACTCGTTCAATTTTTAGCACAAAGCAAAATACTGCAAGGCTGTGAGCAAATTCTAATCCTAGACATCACCTTTGAAGTAAAAATAGATATGAAATTGTACACTGGCACTAGGCATTTTCCCTTCACCAGGACAAAATACCTGACACCTTTTCAAAAGCATGAGATTTTGAAGGACATCTTAACACAACAATGTTTTCCATTAAGAAAAATATTTGAAAAATAAAATACACTTGAAACTTCAAAGATACAGGATTTTAAGTCAGAAAGTTTCCAGATATCTAGGATAATCCCAAAAAGAGTTATGAGTCCTTTTTTAAAAACGCAGTTCCTATGTCAGGCCCACCATAGTGCATTTTTTCCTAAGTTCTTCTCAGTGTTTAAAATAGATATAATATTTGGGTATAAATTTCACAATTTGGTACTCTTAGCTACCTAAAATATACAATTTGAAAAATAAGGAAGCAAAAATTCTAACAGGAAAAATTAGCTTACGTATTTATGAAATAGAAAAGAAGAAGAAATGTAATAAATATATTCTTTTCAGTCCCAGTAAATGTATGTTTACAATAAATCTTAAAAAGCTTATTTGTATAGTCCCAAGAGAAGCAATTCCACTGGAATAGATTATAAGTTTAAAATACTATGATGCATAATATCATAACACTAGCAGCCATATCAAACTTAATGTTCAGGGCCGGGGATATAGCTCAGAGGCACAAGTGCCTGCCTGGCAAGTGCAAGGTCCTAAATTCAATTCCTTCTACCAAAAATAAATAAAAATAAAAATAAAAACTATATGCTCAGAATAAAGAGCACATTTAAGTGGAACTCTGATAATGAAATTTATGTGGGTTAAATGACATACTAATGCCTTGTAAATAAAGGCTTTATAAATAATTTCTCATACATACAATAAATGAAAATTTATAGATGCTCTGTGATGTGTCTGGTTCTTTTAGAGTGAGGAGATACATCTATCAAAAAGGAACTAATTCTCAGGCAGCTTATAGTTAACTTCCGAGAGGAAGAAAAATGTTTCCAGAGTTGAGTATGGTGGCACATGCCTATAATCCCAGCACCCAGAGAACCGAGGCCTAAGAGTTTGAGGCCAACTTCAGCAACATAGTTGATGAGTTTCTCACCTCATTGTAATTCCTGCGGAGTCGCTATGGCGCTGCCCACTGGAGGTCATGTGCTATGGCACTGAGCCAGTATGGTGCCTACCCACTACAGGCCATGCGCTAAGCCCCATCTTTCTTCCTCTGAGTGAAATTACTACTTCCCTTTTTGTAATATCCTGTTTCCTTTTCCCACATTCCTGCCCAATCTTGTCTGTCATGTCAGGCAGTCCCCCTAAAGCCCGGCTCCAGCCTGGCCCTATTTAACCTTTGACCCTCGGCCTGGCCTTCAGAAGCTCCACATCCCTCCTTTCTGCTGTGGTCTTCTCCATGCCCGCAATAAAGGCATGTTTATTTTTGTTCTATTTTTATCTGTGTCAAAAAACCTATCAATAGTGAGTTCCGACTCAAAAAACCAAAAACCAAAACAAAATAAAACAAAACTGGTCTGATGGAGAAAATTCACAGAAGATTTCAGGGTGTGACACCGTTGCTTTAGATAAAATTTACTTGGAGATCTAAAACATGACAAATAAAAAACTTTTAGGTAAAGTTCTTTCTTTTGGGGGGCAGGGTACTGGTAATCGAGTTCACAACTGCACGCTTACCAGGCAGGTGCTGTGTTGCTGAGCTATATCCCCAGCTCCAGGTGAAGTTCTACTGAGAAATGCATGAAGCAGAAGGAAGAACAAATGTAAAAGCCCTGACTTTAGACATGAGTTTGAGGGCTGGGGATAGAGCTCAGTGGTACAAGCACCTGCCTAGCAAGAGCAAGGTCCTGAGTTCAATTCCCCATACAAAAAAAAAAAAAAAAAAAAGAAATGAATTTGGAATTTTGGAAACAGAAACACCATGAAAGACAGGAAGACTAGGCAATCAGTAAAGCAACAGGAACTAGTTCATAGCTAGAGGCCTTCAATGACAAGTGTGTATTTTATTCCAAGTGTGACTTTCTAGGCACTGGGGGATTCTGAGCAGAAGAGTGAATTCTATGATATTATTTAGATCTTAGGACGTTTTAGAAGTGCTAAGTATTACAGTTCACTTTGGAAAACAGGTACAAATGATATCCTTATGGAAATCATAAAAATACACATGGGAACCAACAAGTTAACACTACATTTAACATTATAAACAGGAAAGAAAACACTTATGTAAATTATTTACTCTATTGTCAAGGACAAGTTAACACTAGATTTAACATTATAGGCAAGAAGAAAAGAAACAAGTAAATTATTTACTGTGTTTGTCCATGATTAAATAGTTCTGGAACTGAAGATCTGATATTAGCACACTATGTATAATTTCACACATCAGCTATGACTGTTGGAGCAAAATACTCTGCAGTCATATTTGTGCGATATTCCTCTTTATTTATCTTATCTAGTCTAGTCCAGGCATTTAAATATTTTGGGCTTCGTCAGATGTTTCATGCTGTGTTTCTGAGTAGAAATTCGGAAGTTATTGGTTAGCCCACAACAGTGTGCATTATATAAAGCTTTTGGAGAAAATGTCCAACGATGCAGAATTCATGATGGAACATTGTGAGTCTCAGTCCACAAACAGCAGACAAGCTAAAAATCTCAACCTTTATAACCTTCATATGTAAAGGAGACATGCGGTCCAGTGCCATCCTCGGAACTGGGGTCCAGCAATGGTCCAGCAAGGAAGGTTAATTTTCAGGTCACACCACGTGATTATCTCTGGGAATCCCAGGTCCTGTGGATTGTTCTGTCCAACGTGACTGGGCAAATTAAGACAGGCTGATGTGTTCTGTTCAGCCAAGTCCTTGCATAATGAGTTCTGACTGAGAATACACACAGTATTTACCTGCCTAGGGTCAGAAACCATTCTCTAGTTGGGCAGAAATTCTGGACAGGAAGACCAAGTAGACCCTGAAACAATGCTTACTTGTTCATGCTTGCTCTTAAATTACCTAAGTCTTTAGCTTCAGGCTAGTGAAAAAAGCAAAGCTATTGTGGAACAAAATTTCAGTTCTCATTTCCTGTAACTTTTAGAATTTTATTAATTACATAATAGCTCAGAAGTTAAAAACAATACTTCATAAGCTCTCATGAAAAATGTTAATTAACCTTTGTATTATCTGAGATGTTTGGATAATGAAAAGAGAACACAGAGTAGTATCAGGTTAATAACCCTGAGTTATTGCAGACTGCTCAGGCCCACAGTCTCCCAAATAAGTGGATGGCAAAGGCTTAAATAAAAGAGACAATTGAAATGATTTTAGGGCTCCAGGAAGATCTATCTCTCTTACAATATTTGAGATTGTCTGGGTTAAGACTTTCTGAGTTAAGACCCAGAGTTCCCAGGGCAGCCCAGATTTATTGTATTTTCAAATAAAGGAGAGGAATACTGAAAAAAATTCAGGAATCTGGGCAGGATTTGGGAAACACTTTATGGAATTCTCCAAGTAATACTTACGTTAATTTAGGAAAACTATGTTAGCTACAGGAAGGCCTTCACTGAAAGAGTGAGATCCTTATAGCTATAGCCTCCTTTTAGTAAATTGGAGTTGAAGCCAAAACTCCTCAGCTGTGGCCTTGTCTTGACCTTTGAGGTCTCATGGCTTCACCCACCATTACAGGCCTCAGTAGGGACCAGTGACTCACAAGTAAACATGGAAAGCCAATTGGTTAATTTAAGTCCTGCTCAGAGCTGCTACATAGTGGTCTCCATCAGAGTAGTAGATAATATGTACAGGTACCAGTTGTGACCATGTGACCAATTGCAGATATAAGAACTGCATTGCTAAGATTATTATTTTACTATATATTCTCTCTCTCTCTCTCTCTCTCTCTCTCTCTCATACTGGAGACTGAACTCAGGACTTTACATGCTGAGCAAGTGCTCTCCCATTACCTAGATCTTCAGTACTTTTTATTTTATTTATTTAGAGGCAGCATCTTACTAAATTGTCCAGGCTGGCCTTGAACTCACAATCTTCATACGAGAGACTTCTGAGCAGCTGGGATTACAATCATGCACCAGCCTTGTTAATCAGTTTTACATGTCAGTTTGACTGGTTGCAGAATAGTGAGATTAAGCCTTGCACCTTAGTTGTGGTGTGTGTGCAGAAGGGCATCTAAAACTGTGAACTGAGTAACTAGATTTCCCTTCCTGTGTGAGTAGGCTTAGTCTACACTTTTGAAAGTCTGAACAGAAGAGAACATTGAAGGAAGAGGTTTCCTGCTCTTCCTAACACACTGCTTTGCTGGAACATGACATTTCTGCTCTCTTCAGGCCTAAATTGGAATTGCACTCTTGGTTTCCCTGGTTCTCTGAACATTAAACTCGTGGTGAATTACATGGCTGGGTTTTCTGGCTCTCCAATTTACAGACTGGTGATTATGGAACTTCTGTCATTCAATAATAAATAAAAATTTATATCAACCAACTACACAGGATGGATATGATGACTCAGGCCTGTAATTCCAGCATTCTTGGAGACTAAGGCAGGAGGATCACAAATTTGAGTCCAGCCTTGGCAACTTTGTGACTTAGCAAGAGCTTGTCTCAAAATAAAACACAAAAACATGGCTGGAGTTTTGGCTTTGTGTGAAGACACTGGTTCAATCACCAGCGCCATTCCCCCAGTCCCCAGACAGAGAGAAAGAGAGAGACACACAACGAGAAAGAATTGTAGCGCTATGATAATTTATTCAGTCTTCTGTGTGTTGTATGTGTGTTTTTTGTCTCTCTTAATCTCTTATTATGTAATATGACATATTATATCCTATGGTACTATTTTTCCAGAAAACCTTATCTAACAGAATGCATCTGCTCAAGGCAGCATATCTTAATTGGGGAAATAATTGGGTTATGATCTAGACCAACTAGTTTACTTAAATTAACATGAGAACTAAATTGATTCCACAGCTTTTACTGAAAAATAAATGCTAGAAAGACTTTGGGAATTGCACGTGAAACACTTGAAAGAATCAACAACTGGGATCTCATCCTACTGAAAAGTTTCTGCACATCTAAAGAAATCACCAGCAAAGTAAAAAGAAAACCCACAAACTTGGAAAAAA
>NW_004955474.1:11102398-11133336 GCF_000276665.1 Chinchilla lanigera | reverse complement strand
TCTGTTTGTAACTCTGTAATGTCTGTACTGATCCTATGCTATTTTGTAAAATGTTGTCGGTCTATTAGTACTTTCCTCCTTTAATTTCTAAAATAAAAAGAAAGACTTTGGGAAAAGAGGAAACTGTTCCAAAAGAAAAAAAAATTATAAAGTCATATTATATTGTACCACTGGAATCATTAGTATCATTATATCATACCATTGGAATTCTAACTACTCCAGGAAAAATGCAGATCTTTTAATCACAACTGGTTATGATACACTTCTTTTTAACTCTCCTTTAAATGAGAATTTTGGAGGAAATCTAGACATTAGTTATCATATATATCTTAACACTTAGTTAAAATCTTTCTAACAGAAATCCTGAGTCTCCATTGCTGTTCTGGGCTTTTTGACAGTTATAAACATCTCCCACCAAGAAAAGGGAAAAACTGCATTGGATACCCATTTCTGCTTTACAATTTGTGTCACAGTTGTTAAACAATATTTATAGAAAGCTATTGATTTTGTCTCATCTCTTCCACAAGGCTCTAACAGAACAATCTGAACTCAAGTCATTTATGATAAAGTTTCATGTAACCAAACTGAATCTCCTTATCTGATCTTCCAAGAAACTGGGACAGGTATGGTAGTGAAATCTCCAACCAGGCAGTTCTAGCCAGAATAATAAGTCCCCTCTGCCTTATGCTTTAAGTAACCTGAAGTTACCTGACATTAACCAATTCATTTTTATATTTTTTTATTTCCATTTTAGCTGTTTTATAAAACAAAATACTTAGATCATTCCCAGTGTACCATCTTTCTATTTTTAGATGAGAACGTGTCCTATTCATGAATATCTAATAAAAGTAAATTAAATCTCTCAATTAAATTTTATAAAACTTTTATCTTTTGTTAAATATTAACTACTTTGTTCCACCTTGGGGTTCTGAATTTTTTATCTAATTACTTTCAAAAATATTAATGTACAATGTAGATCCCAAAGAAAAGTATACCTAACTGTGTAAGATTGTAAGACTGTTATGGTTATAAAGTAGGCATCAAGTAGATTTGTGTTACTTATCTGAATTTACTTGTTTTTTGTTTTGTTTTGTTTTGTTTTGTTTTGTTTTGTTTTCTGTCTTTTTGAGATAGGGTCTCGCTATGCAGTTCAGGCTGGCCTTGATTTCATTTTGTAGCTCAGGCTGGCCTCAACTCAAAATGATTCTCCTGCCTCAGCCTCCCAAGTGCTGGGATTATAAGCACACGCCACCACACCCAGCACAATTTGCATTCTTAAACCCCAAGAGAGCAACATACGTTCTAAACTGTTTTTGCAAAATCCTACTGCTATAAAAACAGTCACCAGAAATCCAGATCTTGAATTTCCTCCCAAGAAGCGAGAAGAAGATGGTATGTTAGAGGAGAAGGAGAATTGCTAACAACCTAGGGAGAAGAGGACTTGTTGAGGTCAGTCGCAAATCAAATAATGGCTATTTTGTACATGTTTTTGTGTAAATTGAACATATTTAAATTGATTCAGTTAACATCCAAAAGGAAAAATATATCAGCTATTGAAGTGGTGTTTGATAACAAACAGGTCAAGAGTACTTGCATTTCCCAGACACAGCCAGGAAAAGGCAAACATTTGCATTTATTGGCACACAAGCATAAAAAATGTGAATCAGAAGTGCTCTGACCGAGGCAGAGGTAGAAGGGAGTTTCTGCATATAAAAGAATTAAGGATTGCGTACTATCCTGAGACATGCATTACCCATGTTTATGGCAGCATAAAGCAAAATAGCTAAGCTCTGGAAACACCCTAGATGCCTATCTTTTTTTTTTTTTTTTTTTTTTTTTTTTGGTTTTTCTCCGGTACCGGGAACCGAATTCACGACCTTGCGTTTGCCAGGCAGGCGCTTGATGCCTGTCAATAGTTGAATGGATAAAGAAATGTGGCATCTACACAGCATGAAATATTGCTCACCCATAAAAATGAAATAAGGTCATTTGCGGGAATATGGCTTGAAATAGAAATCATCATCTTCAAGATTAGCTAGGCTCATAAAATTAAATGTCACACGATTTCTCTTCCATGAGAAACCTAAACATACAATAATTAGTAAGTAAATAATTAAAGAAAAAGGGGCCCAGAAACAATTCTGGAGACAGGGAAAGAGACAAGCCAGGTGAGAGAGGAAAGGGGAAAGAGTTAATGGAACTGAAATGAACTAAGACATATTCAATGCATCTGCCAACTTCCCAAAACAAATCCCATCATCATGTAAGATTAACATACCTGATAAAAATTTTAAAAATTCAAATTCTATATATTAGGCTAAAAGAAAACAACAACAACAAAAAATACACTTAGAATTAAATTGGGATAACACCTAGTAGTATTTTATAGTATCCATTGCAGTAAAACTTAGGCCATTTCTAGGATGAAGAAAGTACCAGCCAACTGTCTTACAAAAGTAACAAAACAGAAACAAAAACTGATGTTCCAGATCAGTTATTTTCATCTGATTAGTGTATTATTCCTAAAAACTTTTTCAGACAATGCACTGCCCCCTTACAAATTTGAATTATTTCCTTTTTTACTTTAAGTAAGTAAAACCAAGCCTATAAAAACAAGAGGGTTATTAAGCGCTATACACTTACTGATGAAATGAATTAAACTGACTCGATTTTAAAGTGAAGTTCTTTGCACTCATATTCATTGAAAACTAAAAGAAAACATCCTCTCAAACTGTCAGTTTTAGGCCAAATTTGTTAAAGGCTTGTCTTTAAGGTAGCTCTCTTATATAAGACTAAAACACCTTGAATTTCAGTTTACTATGTCATGGCTAAAATTTTTTTCTGGGTCCTTTTAGAAAATAAGATTTGGAAAATGAAAGAACAATTACTAGTGTTGACTAACAAAGTGCTTTATCCTTTAAATTTCGCACTATTCAATGAAGCTCTACAGACTGTGTGTGCACAAATGCACATCCACATACATGTGCACACACACATTAATGCATAACTGTATAAATATTCACTTGCTGTAGCATCATTACAGCAATTTTAGGTTTACCTGAGGTGGAGACAGAGAGAGAGAGGTACTTGCAGTGGAGGGAACCAAGTTTTACTATGCCTGCAGGCTCAGAGGAGCTGAGTACTCCAAAGTCTCAGCCTCTAACTAGCATAGGAAGCTACTTTTACACCATTTATCAGGCAGGGTGCGGGTCTTTTGTGAATGAGCAGAGCTGTACAAATATGGAAACAAAAACAGGCCAGCTACAGCTTGTACCTGGTACATGTTGTGGTTAGCAAGCCTGTTTAGAGAAATGGAAGCAACACTGCCGACTACTGACATATTTGCTTTTGAAACATTTTGAATAAAAAGTTCTTCTACCCAGAGAAAAACCAAAAAAAAAAAAAAAAAAAAAAAGTTCTTCTACAGTATAAAGGCTGAGTTCTGGTTTTCAAGGAATACTGATGAATGCACAGAGCATGCAAATCATAATTTTGGACAAGAGAAAGGACAGTTAAAACAATGAAATATTCACTGATGTGCTATAATAGTTAAGTATATTATAAACATGTGCATATATAACAGTAGAGGTGTATGGCATATTTACAAATATATAAGTGTTACGAGAAAAAATAGTTGTGCCATCAGAAACGGTTATGAGGCCACTGCTTAGAAGGGTCATGGTGGTAACATTATCAGAAAAGTCAGACTTGATTTGAAAATATGTCAAAGCAGCTAGGACACACAGTTATGGATGTGTAGTGTGTGGCTTTATAGACAGAAAAGTCACAGGTGGAAGCTATAAGACTGGAAACACCTTGGCTGATGCAAGGAAATGAGAGATTAATGACGTTACAGAGCAGAACAGGGAAGGATCCTCAGAGATGATAGGGCCAGTTCACATACTTTTTCTGTCTCTTTACCTGTAAGCTAAGCTTTACAGATCCTGATCCACAACCCACCTTTTTAACATGCCACTTTGTAATTTTACTGCAAAAACCATGCATTTCATTTTTAAATTGTTGGAAAAGTCAGTGACACAAAGAAAAAATTCTACTGTTTGAAAAGTTCAGAAAGGATAAAGCCCCTGCATGGTTCAGCAGTTCTCACTGAGCAAATGTCACTCATACTGACTGTGCACCTCCACTTGTTATAACAGAAGAGATGATGGCTGCTTGCCCTGGAATTGAGCTGAGGCCGTGCTCAAACCACCAGGGATAATAGTACCTAGGTAAAATGCGGGAAACTACCAGTGAGCTGTGAGGAACAATGTTCTCAAATATTTGAAATAATAAAAGCCAGTTTCACTAAGTACTTTATGTAGTCCTAGGTATTGCTCTGATTCTTTACATGAATTATACATTATTCTCCAACTTAACTCTTGTAATTCACAACAGTTACACAATTTCAGAGATGAGTCAACTGAAGGAAACTATATGAAGAAATGGATGAAGTTTCCATGGATGTGAAATAGTGCAGGCAGGATTCCAACTCAAGCAGCTGAGGCTGGAACTGTGCCAGTCACCCCATCTCTCTTTACTAATTCTTTTGGTATCCTAAAATGCTGAACAGAGATTGATTTCCAGCCATGATTCCAACTGCAGTAATTCCTTTCAATGACTGCTGGTAAGCTTTAGTAGTCCTTCCTGATAATACCCCACCATGCTGGCAGATAAATACTGGTGAGCGCTGGTTCTGTCCATGATTCGGCACCACCCTCTGAGCTGTGAAGTGCTGTAGCTAAATGGAAGCAGTGCCCTATGAGGTCTTCTCAGGCAAGACTCATCACTAGATGGATTCTAGAGTGAGCCAGGTGTTCTGCTGAAAGAGCTGGGCCCCTTGCTGGGTCCCTGCTCCTCTTCCAGGGCTGACATTGAAAGTGGTACGTGGTGAGCCAGTAACATGTAAGGTAAAGAATTTACCAAGATGGGAGCAAGAAAGGAGAATTTTAGAATATAGTTCACTGCCATGGAGCAGAGCTGATGTCTTGGTTACTTTCCTCTTGTTGCTGGGACAAAATACCTGATGCCCAAAATTAAGGAAGGAAAGGTTCATTTCGCTTACAGTTTGTGGAGGTTTCAGTCCATACTTGGCAGGTTACAAGGCAGACTGGCACATGGCAGAGGGCTACAGCTCATGTCGACAGAACACAGCAAAGCAACAAACACACACAAGGGAGGAAATGGCCGCAAGCACCCTCTTCCTCTCCCTTACATATGGAAACTATCCACCCCAGGGCGGGTGTAGCTCTCACACCCATAATCAATCAAACTCTAAAAGCCTGCCCTGTGGCCGCTTGAGGCTTTGGGAGACACCCAGACACAAACCATAACAGCTGGCAAGTTCTCAGAGAGAAGGTCACCCTCCCTGGGAAAGACAGAGAGACTTTCTAAGGGTTTCTTTATCGGGTTAATAACATCCCTTAGTTATTGCAGACTGATCAGGCCAGCAGTCTCCCAAACGAATGTACAGCAAAGGCTAAATAAAAGATGCAAATGGAATGATTTCAGGGCTCTAGGAGGATCAAAGTCCTCCCACAGAGTTTGAGGTTCTCTTGGGGCTAAAATTAACACCTCCTCTGGGTGCCCCATATTTATTTATCAGAACAAGGGAGGAGAATCCTCAACAAGGGTGGGACTGCTCAAGGACTTCTCCAAATAAGGAATTAAATTAATCCACCCAGGAGAGAGATGTCTGAGGCTACAGTCTTTATCTGGTTAAGGTTGGATCTAGGTGTCCTTGGCTGTGATCTTGTCTCATCCTTTGAGGCTTCATGGCTTCACTTGTCATTACAGGCCTCAGTAAGGATCAGTGACTCACAGAGGTTCACTTCTATGAGTCTAATACCCATCTTCAGTCAAGAAGCTTAGGCTCTGAACAGGCTCACAAGTAAACCTGAAAAGCCAGTTGGTTAATTTAAGTCCTGCTCAGGGCTGCTTCGTAGTGGTCTCCATCATTTCTTCAAGTTAAAAATGTTGTAGATAAGGTATGCAAGTATGGGAAGAGACTGTTAGGGAGGATTTAGGTAGGGTATTATGCTCCTTTTCTCCTTTAGGCTGACATTGTATGTCATCCTCCTGATAAGATCTGAAGCCAGGGCTATGGGACAGTGCACTTGTCACACTTGTTACAGGAAGGAATGTTCATGGCTACTTTACAGTAGGTTTCTGAGACAGCTCATTTTGAATCAGAGTATCTGACTCTGGGGTAAAACCTATTGGAATATCTGAATGGAGGCCAAAGAGGGCTCTCCCTGGTTGCTTAGCACTCCATAGGGTTCACATCAAGATCTTGATCCTCTGTCCACATTCTGAAGCAAATAGTGTGAGTTGGCTAGAACCTCTTCCATTCAAACCTTGCAGGGTCTATACAAACTTGAGCTGTCACTGGAGGGCAACAAGGTCGCCAGCCCACTTGGAGCTGCCTGCAGCATTCAGTTCAGCCCACTCGAGGCCGTGCTTCAGGCCACAGCACCCTGCAGGGATGTCTTCCCCACAGCCACATGGCTGCCACATAAGGGGGTGACCCAGTCTCCCACAAGGAGAGAGCAAAGGTGCAGTGGAGTGGCCATGCCAACCTGGTCACTCCTGTTCTCTTGGCTGGATCCTCATTTTTCTTCTGGGCTTAACTCCCCCGTCTGGTGCTGATTGCCTGAGTTGCTCCACACAGCTGAAGGGAAGCCAAGCCCTGGACCAGACTATTGCCGGTGCTGCTACCTCACTCCAACTCTTCCCTTTCCTTGTCCTTTGGAGAGGCTCCTGAAACATTTGCCCTGTGCTGAGAGACAGTGATGAACTGGGATGCAGGCACCACTGGGAGAGTCAATAACTGGAGAAGGCGCTACGATGTGCTGGGGTTATCTGTAAGATGCTCCTTTTACTCTGGCTTTGACCTCCAACCCTAGATGCCTGTGATTTCTTATTGAGGGTGGTTGTCCATGTCTTGTCTGTTTTTTGATTTTTTTGTTTGTTTTTATTAAATGGGGGCTATATTAAATGGGGGAAATAGGATAGAGTGTGCTGGTTCTGTCTTACCTGCATGTGGATGCTTCTGTTTATCTTTTTCAATTCTGCTGTTCCTTTTATATTATATTGCATATTGCTTATATTCATATATGTATGAACATTATGATCTTCACATCAAAAGATGGGTTTAACCAGGAGTAATTTCAACTTACAGGCATTGTAAATATGTGACATTGATAGGTAATTGTTCTTTATGATCCTTAGATTGGATGAAAATCATGTATAAAAAGGGAGATCTAGTGAACCTACTGGATAATTTAAAAAATATTTCCAAGTTATTCCTGAATAATTCTCAGATTACCTAAGCAATATTTTTCCTGCATAGAATTCTTGACACTTAGTGCTAGGGTAAACTATTTCACTCTTCTAATAAGTACCTTCTTTCTCCATTTAAATAACTACATTAATTAAAAGGTTTTTAATTAAAAGCATGGGATAGTCAATTTTGTCTCTCAAATAATCATGTTTACTCATTTGTTCTGTGTTTATTTCATTAAATCTTTACTGAATAGCACCAACATTTGGAGGTGCATTGTATTTTACTCTTAATTTTAAGATGTATGCATGTTTCCAATGTTTTACAAGTATGCTTATTGCCTTCCTATAGTTTTTATCATAGTCTAAAATCATTTCCATAGAAATATTACCTAGTGGGTATTAAAGAACTAACAGAATGTTCCAAAATTAAAATTTATTTTTTGAATATCATTTACATTAATATTGGAAAATTTTTATTACTTTCATATGTAGAAAAACAAGTATTGGGGCCAGGGATATAGCTCAGGGGCATAAGCACCTGCCTGGCAAGCACAATGTCCTGAGTTCAGTTCCCAGTACCAAAAAAGAAAAAGAAAAACCAATATTTTTCTTTTTTTTTTTTTTTTTTTTTTTGGTTTTTCTCCGTTACCGGGAACCGAACTCACGACCTTGCACTTGCCAGGCAGGCACTTTGCCGCTGAGCTAAATCCCCAGCCCAAACCAATATTTTTCATAATAAATATTACCTTCAGCAGGCACCTATGTGTATGAAGGAAATTGGGTGCTTAGTATTAACATAAACTTCTTCCCTCTTCTAATAAGGACATTCTTTCCTCATTGAAATAACTACATTAATTAAAAAGTTTTTAAACTAAAACTTGGAAGAGTCAATTATTTCTAATGGTATTTTAGAAAAAATCTTCAGTGTTTTTCATCATGAAAATAATTATCACTATGATCAGAAAACACTGCATGGCAAAAATAAGAAAGAGCACAGAGATATAAGACTATCATTTTGCCTACAAATTAATTTTGTCTTTTGCTTTCTATAAATTGCATAGGAAATAAGAAAAGAGGAAAGAAATATCCACATGATCTTCCTTATCTTTGGTTGCATATGAAGGTATGAGAATTAACTCAACTGTCAACTTGACTGGTTTAAGAGCAGCCTAGAAGACTAACACAGCACACCTCTGGGTGTGTCCAGGTTGTGTTGTGGAAGTATTCCCTTAGGTACTATATCTGGTCCCTGGCCCCTTTCCCTCTGGCACTCACCTGCTCTCCTTTCCAGTCCCTTTGACATGAACAGTTTTGTTCCACCATGCACATCTGCCATGACTTTTTTGCCTTGGAGCTAGCCCAGTAAGTAATGATACCTCTGAAACCGTGAGTTCAACCTTTCTTCTTAGAAGTTGCAAGTGTCAGGTATTTCGCTTAGCCACCGGAATACTGCTCAACACAAAAAATTGCTACTAGATGGGTAAGGTCATTGCTGTTACTATACCTGGCCATGTGGTTCAGAAGTCTTTGGAAATGATCTAGGGTAGAGTTTGGGAAGGTTAGGAGAAAAGGATTAGAGAAGCCTACAATCTTGTTAGCAGAGATTGACAGAGAATTCTACTCAGAGCTCATAAGACCAGAATGCTTAAAGAAACGTAGAGACAGAGGTCAGGTTTGTGAGGTTTCAGATTGGGTTGAAGGCTCTGTGGGGAACCGGACTCTGACAAAAATAAAAAAGTCTACATTTTTCCCAAATTGTAATAATTCATGTGAGGCTGAATTTAAAAGTGATTAACTAGTTGATCTGATGGAGGACATTTTGAGGCAGCCCAGCATTCAGGCTGAAGCATAGGTACTGGTGGCTGTTATTAGCCAGATATATAGTAAGAATCAGGAACAAAAGCAGAGCATAATGATTTCAAAAACTTAAGTTTTGACCTGCAAAGAACCACATGTAAATTTGGAGCCAAAGAACTTGTGGTTAAAAGAATAACACCATAAACTGTAATAAAAGCATCAAGTACTTGTATTTTTTACATTTTGTTTTGTTTTATTTTGTCTTTTTGAGACAGGGTCTCACTGTGCAGTTCAGGCTGGCCTTGAGCTAACTCTGTAGCCCAGGCTGATCTCGAACTTGCAAGGATCCTACTGCCTCAGCTTCCGGAATGTTGGGATTACAGGCATGCACCACCACTCCTGGCATGACGTCAAGTAATTTGAGTTGAAACAAAAGAAGGATATTTTGAGGACATTTTAAGAATCACCAAGTCACCACCTTTTGAAAGCTAAAAGGTATGGGAGTGTAAATTGGGGACTTGAGAGGACAGCCCTTGGAGACCCTGCTCATAAGGACGCACAGAGGATTGGTTCCCTGAATTTCATTTGAACGTGCTCAGCCATATGGTCATTCAACACTGCGATGCTCCAAGAGGGATTGGCAACTGCATGAGTTGCCAGTAGGCCATGGGAGCATGCGCAGATGCTGTTTTCTCAGGAACGCAGAATGCAAGTATTGTGAGATGATAAAGGCTTCTACCCAGATTTCAAAGGAAGTGCTCCAAAGCTGGGTAGTGTACCCTTGAGAGGTGGGTACATGAAGCCGTAGGGATGAAGCCAAATGTGAAGTAGGAATCCCAGGAAGGTGGAAACACAAAGCGCATGGAACATGTGCCGAGGGAAGCTGTAGGCATGAGGGCAGCTTGCTCTAAAGAGAAGCTCTGTGGGCTGCAACCCTAAGGCCACTAGGGTGGGGCCACTCAAACCCTCTGAAATTCATAGCTAAGCACCATGTGTTTAGCATACTGAATGTGGAATTATGGGACTAATGTTGGCCCTGATGAGCCTTGGTCTTACTTTGGTCCCACTGATTTTTTTCTATCCCATTATTCCTCCTTTCATTGGAATGAGAATGTTTACTCTATGCCATATTACTTTGAGATTGTATAACTTGCTTGTTGATTGTTAGAGAGTCTCAGGGAAATTTCAGAACTTGATTTTTTTCTTTGTTTGTTTTTTTGGTGTCAGGAATCAAACTCAGGAATTTGCAATTGCCAGGCAGGCACTGTGCCACACTGAGCTATATCCCCAGCACAGCCTTTGAATTTTGAGTGACCCTGGTCCTGCAGGTTTCAATTCTCATACTCTGTGAGCATTTGTTCGTATATTAGGTTGTGTCATTTTCTCAGTTACAATGTAAGCAAAATTTTATAGTCTCTGTGTAGCCTGGATAATTTACACTCCAATAAAAGTACAATTACAATCCAAATAAATGCACCTTGTATTTACAGCCATCTCTAATTTCCTGTGGATGCAATTAAAACTCAGTCTTCAGGTATTTTTACAAGTGCAGGTGCATCTACATTCCAGGAGTTGTGTCTTCTTTCTTTACACCTTACATGCATTCTTTTATGTTCACATTTAACTTGAAACATGATTATTGTCCACCTCGCACACCTATCACTTGAGCTGAATAATAAAAAGTATGAAAGGAGGAAAAAACCCAAGAGTTTCTTTTTTGCATTTGTCTCATGTTAAAGTTTTTATTTTCTTTCCAACAAATCTGCTGCATCATTTCACACTTTTCATGATTTCCCAATTTCCTCCTTCCTATCCTTTTCCTTATCCTCAATTCCACACACATCCTGCATTCTGGAGAGATCCTAGAAGGGTTTGCATGCTGACTTTTACTGCAAGGCTAACCAGTCAGACTCTGTCCATCTCTAAATCTGTTGACTACCTAATAACCTGTAATGCACTTATTCTGTGAGTCAACTACAAAGAATAGATTTTTGTTTTTCAATCAAGAATGATGTTACAGGACTCAAACTATGGATGATATTTAATTTAATTAAAAAAAGCTACAGATATTATATGTTGAACTAGCCATTTTTAGAAAAGTTCTTGTTTGCCAAGTGTAGGATGGTGTTTTAGTTACTTTTCTCACTGTTCAAACAAAATACCTGACACCCAAATTTAAAGGAGGAAAGGTTTATTGTGGCTTACGCTTTGTAGAAGTTTTATTTCATAGTTGGCTGGTTTCAAGGTAGGATGATACAGCAGAGGGGCATTGTAGGGGAGAAACGGTCCGTGGCTGGCGGAAGGCAGCAAGGAAGCCAGGCAGGAAGGAGTGAAATAGTGAAGCAGCAGCAACAGCAGCCTGCTTCTCCCTTTTATCTCTTCCCTTTTATCTCTACCTACCCTTTAAGTGGTGCCACACATACCCAGGGTAGTCCTTTCCATTATCCACACACAAAACTATGCCAAGCCAATCAGTAGACTAATTAATAATCACACAGCCTTAATCCCAGCATCACAGACACACTGTAATCCCAGACACACCCTAGATCAAGCAACCTCTGAAAAGCTCCACCTATGATTACATGAGGCTTTGTGGGCGAGCATGTCTAGACACAAGCAATAACAGATGGGAAAAAAATTGGTGGGGCATTTTTCCATGTAAATGACTGATTAAGTTGAGACATTTGACTTTAGGGTAAATTATTTTTTTTAAGTTTTTTGGTTTTTTTCTGATACTGGGAATCAAACTCACGACCTTGCACTTGCCAGGCAGGCGCTGTGCCGCTGAGCTAAATACCCAGCCTTGTTTAGGGTAATTTAAATGGGATTATAGTGTAGAGTATGAGTATAACTATACTATACAGTTTAAATTCACCATAGAACTTGTGAGCTGAAGTAGTTCCTTTATGAAGAATTATTTAATTATTTGTTCTCACTTCCTTGATGGTATGTCACATCTTGGTACATCTTATATTCTTTCTGCTCGTATAGAATTAGTAATTTAATATGGAAAATAGATATGTTCTCTGCACTGTTGTGCTTACTAAGCCATTTACATGAGACTATACATGAGCCATACTTTTATGTGTAATTGAACTTTCATGACAAATGAGGAAAGTTATGATTTCAATGAAATATTTTCTTGCTACTGCCTTAGCATAACCTCTCAGTGTGAGTTTTGTAGACAAAAATGTGAAATGAGCACTTTCTCAATGCCTGACTTTTTTTCTCTGTGATTTCATCCCAGACCAGTTTCTTCATGTTATTTTTCCCTAAAAAAAAATCATGATTTTAATATTCTGTACACAAGGGTCATGCATCTCACCCTAGGCATCTACTCACTAACAGGAAAACTTTGTTGTCTTTGAAAGCATTAGTAATTCCAGCCCAGGACTATGGGAGGGGAATCAAAAATGTTCCTTCCTGTTTGCAAACCTGGGCAGAGTACTGACTGGCACATCTCCAAAGCAATTTCTAAATTATGCTTCCTGCTTTACATAACACATCAGTATTGCTACCTAGATTCTGGGAAATCATGGAGTTTGATCTCTTAGTACTGCAATATTTTCTCTTACTTTCTCATTGAGAATCATCCAAGCTGAAAGTTGAACTGTCTTCAGAGACTGAAAAATTACCAGGAAGCTGTTCTTATACTGAGAAAAATCTATTATCTATCACTGCTCCTTGTTCAAAAGCTTGAAGAAATAAACTCATAGTTAACAGTGGTATACTGCTTACTATATTCTAGGAATTATTCTAAAAGCTTAATATGTAGTGACTTACTTGAAAAAGCACAATAGCCCACCTATCTATCTATCAATCAATAGATAATTATTAAGCCAATTTCATTGGTGAGGACTGGAGGTATTACAGCATAATTCAGAATAAGCACATTCTCACTTTCACATTTCAGCACCTACTTTTCTCTTCTTGATGCTGTATACAGCCATACAGTCTTCACAGAATATTTTTATTAGAAATCTATTACTATGTTCTAATAGCAACACCTAGGACAGAGGTTAATTGACACATCGTGGGATAACTACTAATAATTATATTTTTATTGCCTCATCTGTGGAATGTTATTAACAAATGAAAATTTTTAAATTTCAAGGGCTGTTTGGAGTCATCTCACAATTTACATGTATATAATTCGAATTCTTATGTTTTCTACACAAGAAAATACTTCTTGAAGTCAATTAGATATGATACCCAGTTTTCTTGGCATGACTGGTGATAGATATAGCATTGTTCAGAATCAGAACCTTCTTAGAAAGAGTGCACAGTTTAGAAATAGAAAATAACCAATGGAAATATGTAGCAGAACACCTTAATTCTAAGATTACCTTTATATTAATTTGATATTATTATTATTATTACTATTTCATTTGTCTTTTTGAGACAGAGTCTCACTATGCAGTTCGGGCTGAACTTGAGCTCACTTTGTAGCCCGGGCTGGTCTTGAACTCACAATAATCCTCCTGCCTCAGCCTCCCGAGTGCTGGGATTACAGGAGTGCACCACCATGTTTGGCTTTTTTTTTTTTTAAATTTGAGATTATTGAGAAATAATTCTTGCTGAATGAATATTAAAGTTTGACATTAAAAGATGAGGAACATTTGGAAGGGCAGAAAACTACCAAATGCCTTTCCATTTCTAGAAGGTGCATATTAATACTTATTTCATTAAAGATTTTAGCAATTTGATTTCTATTTTTTTGTCACTTTAATTAAAGGTATATAAGTTTTGCTCATAATTTAAAAGAAGTAGGTTTTTTGTTTTATTTATGTTTCTTACCTGCCTTTCCCTATTGCTTGAATTTCCTACCTTATCAATATTACACTTTTTATTTCTTCAATTTGCCATAGTTTAATTTTCTCTGTATCTGTTGTCATGGACAATTGTCTTATCTATTTAAGAACTTTAATATAAGTGCTCAAGTTGAGCCAGTAGTTAAAACCTAGCAGTTAACAGAGAAGCCCAGGACCTGATAGATTCACTGCTGAATTCTAGGAAAACTTTAAGGATGTTATAACATCAGTACTCTTCAAACTCTTCACTGAAATTGAAAGAGAAGGAGTGCTTTCAAACTCATTTCTGGAAGAAAGTATTAATCTGATCCTAAAACGAGACAAAGGCCCTATTGGAAAAGAAAACTACAGGCCAATCTCCTTAATGAACATAGATTCAAAAATAAATCCTCAGCAAGACATTGGGAAGAAAATGCAATATAATCTATAGGATCTACATCATGATCAAGTAGGTTTCATCCCAGGTTGCAAGGATGGTACAACATACGCAAATCAATAAATGTAATACATTGCATAAACAGAAGAAAAGAAAAAGAAATCAAGGATCTTCTCAAGAGATGCCAAAAAAGCTTTGGCAAAACTCAACACCCCTAGATGATAAAAACTCTGAATAAAGTAGATATAGAAGGAAATTTCCTGAATTTTATAAAAGTATTTTATTACAAATCCATGGCCAACATCATTTTAAGTGGGGAGAAACTGAAAGCTTTCCCTCTAAATTCAAGAACAAGACAAGGATGACCACTACCACTTCTGTTTAACATAGCACTTGAAATGCTGGCCAGAGCAATCAAGACAGAGAAAGAAAGAAAAGCGATATGTATAGGAAAGGAAGAAATCAAATTATCATTCTCTAGAGATGACATGAGGCTCTACACAGAAGATTCAAATAATTGCACCAGAAAACCCTCTTAGCACTAGTACTCAATTTCAGTAGCTAAGCAGGGTGCAAAATCAACACATAAAAATGAATAGCATACATGTACACCAATAATGAAGTCACTGAGAAAGTAATTAGGAAAACAATACCATTCACTGTAGCATCAAGGAAAAGTAAATACCTAAAATTTAATCTAAGCAAGGACGTGAGAGACTTTTACAACAAAAATGATAGTACTCTCAAAAAGGAGATTGAAAAAAAAAGTGGAGATTGAACAGGACATCAGAAAAAGGAAAGCTGTCCCTGGTGCTTGGATAGGAAGAATGAATATCGTCAAAGTGACCACCCTCCCAAGACTGATATAGTGATTTAATGCAGTCCCAATCAAAGTACCAACAGCATTCCTTGTAGAACTAGAGAAACCATTGTGAAATTCATGAGTGTAGGGCCACTGAGATGGCTCTCCCTGAAAGAAGACAATTGGCCTCCACTTTGGCTCACCTTTGCCCTACTTCCAAGTGTACTGATATGCACAGAGCTGGCTAAGAAAATGCTCTACCCCCTCCTCTGGCTTTAGGCGATGCAAATGGGTCCAGCAAATGGGTCGTGTAGCCTTTGAAGCAAAGTGACAGGTCTGTGATGCCCCGCCTATAGCTCCCTATGACTAAGTGTGAACTAGGCATAGAGACCCTGTGCTGTCCGCTGAGACTGAGCTTTGAAAAAGAGGCAGTGCGATCCCAGGGCAATAAAGGTCAGCATCAGAGCTGAAGCAGCTGACCCAAACACAAGGTACTTCCTCAAACTGTGTTATGCAAATTCCTGGAAACTTAGAGGCTGCCTGTTACCAGAATCGGTGCTCTTTCGGCATACCTCCCTCTGCATATTGCAGAGGTGCCTCCTACCTATCCCAGCTCAGGGCACTCACCCTCGAGCCGCTCCCCTCTTCACAAATTAATAAGACCCAGGTTTGGCCCTTGTTCCAGTTAGCCTTTTTTTTTTTTTTTTTTTTTTTAATTTTTTGGTTTTTCTCTGGTACCGGGAACCGAACTCATGACCTTGCACTTGCCGGGCAGGCGCTTTGCCGCTGAGCTAAATCCCCAGCCCCCCTGACTTTAAATTATACTACAAAGGAACAGTGATTAAAAACAGCATGATACCAGCACAAAAACAAACACGCGGATCGGTGGAACAGAATAGAGGTTACAGATACATCCCCAGACACATGCAGCTATTTGAGCTTCAACAAAGGGGTCAAAGGCCTATACTGCAGGAAAGATTGTCATAGCAGCTGAGTTAGGTAGAAATATTAAAAATATTAGAAGCAGTCAGACAGGGCCAGGCCCTCGAAGAGGCCAGTGCGGAGGATGAGATACTTTGCAACTGTAGGGGAGACAGACACCTCCAGCTGTGGACAAAAGATTAAACAGATGCGATGGGCCCCCATACTTCCCCAGGGATGGACATCAGGCCTTAATATTCTAAATAGGTAGCGATCACCTTTAAAAAGCCAAAAAGAGACCCTAATCCAACCCCCTACAGGAAAGGCCCCTATTCTGTATTCATGACTTGCTTCCCCATTTGATCCCAATTTAATTACTTTTACCCAAACAATTGTAATTGTAATCTTATTGATTGACCATGGTTTTGTCCCACCCCATGCCCACCTGGTGAGTTCCCATGTTTTCCACCTTGGACCTGCCTCATCTCATGGATTTGCTCTATAAAAGTCCCTACCTGGGCCCTCTTCTGTCCCTCTCTTGAACAGAAGCTTTCTTTCCCTCAATAAATATATTCTGCTCTTGACCTCCGTTGTTCCTAAAACTCATTCTTCGATTTTAGAGACCACGAAGTCATCCCAGATATCTTCCAGGTTGGGAGTATTTTCCTCCTATGTCAAGATAGCCCATTTAAGAAATGGTGATGAAAAAACTGGCTATCTCTACTACATTTTGTAGCAGGGTTTCTATCAAGGTAAAGGTAGCAAAACGACTTTGGCAGCACTAAAATGGAGTGAATAATATTCAAATGGAAGAAGGAGCCGAGCGTGTGGGAGCAGAGTGGAAGGATGCTCTCTAGTTACTTGTCTTCTTATGTTAGCCACCTTCGCCTACAGAAAATAGAACAGCCATAGACATCTGTAAGCCCTCCCGAACCAAGGACAAGGATGTGGACTCCTGTGCAGGGATGTAGACATGAAAAGTCATCTCCGTCTTGACCACAATGCTAATGCATGGGGTCGTTTGCTGTGTTTTTTTTTTTTTCCGGTACCAGGAATCGAACTCACGACCTTGAGTTTGCGAGGCAGGCGCTGTGCCGCTGAGCTAAATCCCCAGCCCGGGCGTTTACTGTGAACAGGGGCAGAGATTGCACTTCCCAGCGCCAGCGCTGCAGGAGAGAGAGAAGCCAAGTGGCATTATTGAGAGACAAACCGGAGGATCAAGCCTGCTACTTATTGAAATTTGAGGCTGGGGATATAACTCAGCGGCAAAAGCGCCTGCCTGGCAAGTGCAAGGTCCTGAGTTTGATTCCCGGTACAAAAAAAAAAAAAAAAAAGAAAAGAAAAGAAATTTGAGTTCAGTGTGTCCAAAAGGCATGATATCCTTTCAGGAAGATGAGAAATGCTAAAAAGGTCACAGGCAAAACGCAAGCTCCTAAAACTGTTAATCACACTAGTTTGTTGAATACCTTTTTTTTATGGTAGTCCAGAAACAAGCATATGACTCAGAGCTGCTCCCTCTTGGGACTTATAATATGAGGTGTAATTTCCTTAAAACTGATATGGTTAAGGGAGATGTGAATTCACAATGTCTGATTCCTTAATATATTATTTCCTTACTAATTTTTCTTTCTTTTTTTTTTTTTTTTTTCTCTTTTTGAGACAGGGTCTCGCTATGAAGTTCAGGTCAGGCTGGCCTTGAGCTCACTTTGTAGCCCAGGCTGGTCTCCAACTTGCAACGATCCTCCGGCCTCAGCCTCCTGAGTGCTAGAATTACAGGCGTGCTCCACCACGCCCAGCCTTATTTCCTTATTCTTGAGAGACAGATTGCCTCATAAGCCCCTTCACCCAGAAATGCCCATTCTATTTCCTTTTCTTTTCAAACATGGAAATGAATATGTCATATTTAACACTTTAATAAAATCGTGAGTTTTTAGAGAAATCTTAAAAAAACAGAATTATTGAGGAGTGATAGTTATGCCATGATCATTATTATCAACTAAATTAATAACATTCAAATAGTCTCAATTTTTTCAATTTCTAAATTAAAATTTAATTCCTATGTTATAAAATTTTATGGCTCTACATATACTTTCAGATAATATTTTTGGACACTAACAAAGGCAATCAAGTTTTGATATACAGATAATAAGCTTAACTAAAATTAAGAGTTCAGAACTTAGGACAGCCAGGTGTGGTGGCCCACGCCTGTAATCCCAGCACTCTGGGGGTTGAGGCAGGAGGACTGCTGTGAGTTTGAGGCCAGCCTGAACTACAAGGTGAGTTCAAGACCAGTCTGAACTGCAGAGTGAAACCCTGCCCCAAAAAGACAAAAAAAAAAAAGAATTTAGGACAAAAACCTCAAGAAACTAAAATTTGGTAAACTAAAACTAGAAAACAAAACTATATATGTCTTGTGAAGCAAATAAAGTTATGTACACAAGTATGTAAATATGTAATTATTTGCTAAGAGCAAGACTATTAATGGAAAAATATCTACAGCATAGCATTGAAGTCAGCATGGCCTCTGTTGACCGCTTATAGGAAAAACATGTGAAAAGAGAGACAAATTAAAGGTAGAATATAAGGTGAGTGGCCACCGAGTCCCTTTGTCAGGGGTAATTCATACAGCAAAATACCAATGAGGGTACAACATAGGTCAAAGTGTAATCAACCCGGAGGTAAAGGATAGCCACTCAGCTAATATCGGGAAACAAGCCATGTAACAAGGGTATATGGAAAGAATAGAGGCATTTTTGGAAAGGCAAGGGAGTACCGGTGCAGATGTTCTGGGCGCCTACCTGTGTGTCTGATGCCTATCCGGACCTACCAGGCAGTGCTGATCACAGTATAAACTCAAATTGCCATTTATCTCACAGGCCTGTCCACTGAGGCCTGATTCTTTTTAGATTTGCCTCTAGCAAAAATTTTGATTTTATTTTTTGTCCTGACTTCCTTGAGGGGCAATCCCTCTCTAACTGTGTTTTAGTTTCTAGCTAACTTAGCTGTCCATAATATTCCTCCTTCTGAGGAGGTATCCCTAACTGCTGTCTGCGAAGAACAGGCAAAGTTTCAATCTAGCTGCTTCAAGCAGTACAGGGCCAGTGTAAGGGAGATGGCAGTCAGTGATTCTATCCCCAGAACTAATCTAAGGGACCTTAGATAGAAGTCATGTTGGAGGCCGGGGATATAGCTCAGCGGCACAGTGCCTGCCTCGCAAGCGCAAGGTGGTGAGTTCGATTCCTGTACCAGAACGGAAGTCATGTGGGGTTGCCTCTATAATACTGCCCAGGTTCATAGTCCATGGGGAGTCAGACCCCTGACTGTACCATATACACTATACTATCCCAGAGATCCCACAAGTGTACAGCTACCAGCATCCAGCTCCCAGGTGGGACAAACACAGGCACAGGACAGAAGTCTGTTGAGCTGCAACTTGGGCTGCTTCAAGTAAAACTGTGGATACAGGGTTGCCTGGGGCTAGAGGCCCAATCCTCTCTCCCAGTTTTTCCACCAGACTAGATATGAACTAAGGCAAAGAAAATTATTCTGAGGCCTCCATTTTAATGTTTCCTTTGTGAGGTTTTAGATTTATGTGGGAAATGCTACCCTTTATTTTTTTCCTGCTGCTCTCTGTTAGAATGGAAATGCTTCTATGATGCATGTTCTTCTTCAGTATTGTGGAAACACACAACTTGTTTGATTTCATAGGCGCCATGCTGGTAAGAAATTTGCCTCACGATGAATTATACCTTAAATCTTACCCGTATCCAATTTAGATGCTATTTACATGAGACTTTGCACTTAGATTTGAAAAGTTGATGCTGGAATGGGTTAAGACATTTGGACCTATAGAGTAGCAATATATATATTTTGTATTTAAGAAAGGTGTGAATGTTTTCGGCCAGGGACAATTTGTCTTGGTTTGAATTAATACAATCCGCATTAATTTGTTGAAATTTCAAGCCCATTATGATGCTGTGAAGAAGTACAGTCTGAGAGAGCTTTTCCTCATGAGTAGAATTAGTGCCCTGGGAACTAATACAATATCCTCGGTAACGAATGAAGTCACTGACCACTCAGATTCATAAGCTCTTGGTTGTTTTGTTTACAGCTGACCAAATCGAAGAAGGTCATTTATTTTGATAGAGAAAAAAAAATTTATGCAAAGGCAGCTCTGAGGAGATGGAAGGGCCCATATCTCTCAATCACCAGCTCGCTGTATAGGTGGGCAGAGTCTTTTACAGTAAGGAAGCGAGGGGAGGGGGAGCACACAGAGAGAATGCAGACCTCCACACCTGCGTTATTGCTTCCAGCCATCCTCAACTCATTGTCCCTCGTGTGAAAAGGACACTGAGCTTCTGCTTCCTGGGACCAGCATCTACATGTGCATATTCTGTCCATCCATCTGGGCCGAGGAGAGGAAGGGTTAGCTGTTTATTCCCTACGCCTGAGGGAATTTGGAGAAGCCACTTGTCTCTAAAGGAAGGAAACCTAATTTTTAAAGTTCCATTTTTCCAATCTTGCAGGGCCGGTTACAATTAGACCTTTTCTCCCCTTTCATGCTTTCTACCGTTGGAAGATATAACACTACCGAGGTGCATTATGAACGTGGAGGCTAAGCCCTCACTACACACAAACTGTTAGTGGCCTGATCTTGGACTTCAAGTTTCACACAGAAGAACTAAAGTTTTACTCTTTAAAAGCCACCAGGTCTAAAGTACATTATTATGGGAGAAAGAAGTGAGACAGTAGTACGTAGTAGACTAAGATAATTTACTTTGTTAGGGTGACATAAGAGGAAATTGAGTTATTTCTAAATGGCTGTAGTGTACTCGTAATTAAAAATGTTTCCTAGCAACTGACTCTCTCTTCTATTGTAAAATGGAATTATCCAGGCAGAGTAACATCAAAATGCTCATGATACATCAGAATCCCCAGGCAGACACAAGTTGGTGTTAGTAGGCAGTGACATTGAGCTTCAGTTTTATAAATCTAGGGAGCTACCAACCTGGGAAAAAATTTAAGCTATTATTAATTTTTGCCCCAAGTAACACATTTTTGACTATAGAATCATGAAAATTGTATTGAACCTTAACTGGGATGTGTGGTGTCAGAAAGTCAAATTCAGAGTACTGTGGTTGCCGGGTGTGGTGGCGCATGCCTGTAATCCCAGCACTTGGGAGGCTGAGACAGGAGGATTGTTGCAAGTTTGAAGCCAGCCTGGGCTACAAAGTGAGCTCAAGGCTAGCCTGAACTGCATAGTGAAACCCAGTCTCAAAGACACACAAAAAAGATTTCTGTGATCGTTAACTCTGTAGATGACCATCGAATAATCCTCCCTGCCTATTAACATAGAGCTTTGAGTTCAAACCCTATATTGTCCAGTTAAACTTAATTCTGGTCTCATGCTCCAGACTTTCCTCACCTCCTTTCACAGCTTGTCAGTTGGAAGTTATGAAGCTGAGGAAAGAAAGTTAATGCCGTTGCGTTGACATGCTATTGTTATCTTCTACCACATGAGAATCTTCTCCCAGTTTGCCATCTTATGTGAAGACATCCTCTCTCTCCCAAGAGGAAAAGCAGTACTGATCTTAGTGTTCAGAATGAATTTTGTATGCCATTAAAAGATAGTATAGCTATCCAGTTTGGCCAAACTTTTCCACTTCTCTGTGATTAAAAAACCATTGAACATTGTCAAAGCACAGCCTTTTACATTTTCCACTATTGTTCTCTGGAGCTGATTATATCAAAATCCATACAACAGTTTGAGCTTGTTACTATTGTGCATAGACAGCGATGAGACTGGAGATTAGGGGGTGGCAAAGGGTGGGGGAAGTGGGTGTGACTTCTCAACCATGGAAATCCTGGGCACATGTGCAGAAAAACAGTTCCCCTAACCCCGAACCCGGGACCAGTCATAAAGGGACATCTTCGATGTTTCTCCTGAGAAATCAAGCAGTTTTTGATAGAACAGCTTGGATCAGATGTCGGCGTGAGGAGGGGAGATACAAAACATAGCAGCCATTAACCTCGTGGCTGTTGTAAGCTTTCAGGGATTTACTCTGCAGTCTATAGAATGAACTTCTTTTCCTATTTTTAATTGGCCTGCACCCACTCTGCAGAGCAGGTTTCTTTTAAGACCTTTAATTCCCTTAATTAATGTAAATCCTTACTAGCTTTTTCTTTTCTTGCTTTCTTGCTTTCTTTTATTTCTTTTCTTTTCTTTCTTTTCTTTCTTTCTTTTCTTTCTTTCTTTTCTTTCTTTCTTTCTTTCTTTCTTTCTTTCTTTCTTTCTTTCTTTCTTTCTTTCTTTCTTTTGTCTTTTTAAGACAGGGTCTTACTATGCAATTCAGGCTGGCCTTGAGCTCACTTTGTAGCCCAGGCTGCCCTTGAATTCACAAGGATCCTCCTGCCTCAGTTTCCCAAGTGCTGGGATTACAGGCGTACACTACCATGCCTGGCCCTGAGCTTTTTTTGCTTGTCTTGACCAATTCTTTGTTCAGGACAACAAGAATTTAGCATCTCTAGAAGGAGCCCGTGGTACCGCAGGACCCCAGTAACAAATATAGCACTGACACATGAAGAAATTGGGGTACAGAGAGAGACACAACTGCTAAGAGGCAGGGATAGATGCAGGAATATTTTAGGAAGGTCAGGGGGCAGGCTATGGTGGACAGGGACAGCAGTAGCAGTTGGAGGCAACTTCTGCGTCCCACACTGGCCCTTTGCCGTACTTAAGGAATATTTCCCTGTGCCAGGAAGCATTTTGGATCATATTTTCCTCCAATGATGTCAGAATTTCTTGACGGAGTCCTTACTATTTAAAATTGTAGTTGTGGCTAAAACCCTCACACCTGGGCTGCAGAAGGCAGCCAGCTAATTGTGTCTAAAATCAGGCAGTGATTTTCTGGCCAATTGAGTCATCTGTCTGTAATGCTTTATTTCTCTCACAGTTTTTTTTTCTCCATTTCCTCTTCTTCCTCCACATCTCAGCACACTCTGGTTCCCTCTCTTCCCACTCTCTTCCTCTCCAGCCTCACCCCCTACCCTCTGACCACCCACACCCAGCTTCCTTCTCAAGACTGGAAATCCATCACACCCGTCACAATTTCTTTACTCCACCCTCAGCTCTTAGGGAGACTCACTCATGCATTGTTACAGCTACCCGGTAGAAACAAATAGGAACATCCCCCCAAATCTCTTTGAAATTAGACATTAAGTCATTTATTCTAATGGTTACCCATCCGCTCATCAATCTGCTAATTTTTGTCTCTATATAAATGTTGCATGAGATAGCCGGGCCTGGTGGCACACACCTGTAATCCCAGCACTAGAGGGGCTGAGACAGGAGGATCATTTCGAGTTTGAGACCAGCTGGGCTACAAAATGAGCTCAAGGTCAGCCTGAACTGCATAGTGAGACTCTGTCTCAAAAAGAAAACATAAATAAATAAAGAAATATTGCATGAGGAGAAGTTTGCCTAGTATTGGAAGACAAATGGGTTTTGATGATACTGTCATTTCCTGCTCAAATCTTTGCAGAGCTGAAGGAACTGTGTAGGTTAGCTGGAGGTTTGCTCCACTTAATAACAAACTCAGAGTTATACCTAAAGGAGACAGGAAGAAATGAAAGCTACAGCAGTGGTCACGGACATGTCATCCAGGACTCATTTGGGGCTGGATTTGCCTCCCGTCAACCAGGGTGGAATGCCTTTCCTCTGATTGGTACAGTTAATAACTTGAGGTCCGAAGTTTATTTACTTGGCATGCCCCCTGTCCCACACTAAGCTAGAGGAGTTTCATGGTTCCATTTCGTCTTTGTTTATTTACATATTTATCTTTTTGTCTTTTTGAGACAGGGTCTCGCTGTGCAGGTCAGGCTGGCCTTGAGCTCCCTTTGTAGCCCAGGCTGGTCTCAAACTCACAAGGATCCTCCTGCCTCAGCCTCCCAGGTGCTGAGATTACAGGCATTCACCACCATGCCCCGCCCCATTTCATCTTTGGAATGTGGTACTCATGAGTAGTGTAAGCTGCTGGGAGGTCACAAGACTGCGTCTCCTGCAGTTCCCCATCCTATCAATGTTCTCCTGAACTGCCTTTTGGAGATACTGGTGTTATACTTTTCCCAGCACTCACACTTACATTGAGAGTGGCTGTGGTGGAATTCTGTGAGGTTGAAAGGGACTATCCCACAGGACTTTTATTTCCTAAGCCTACTTTGCCTTAGCATGAGAGAGATTATGGCTTGTTCATTTGCTTTCTCAAGCCATTCTTCCACACAAAATATATTGCAACTTTCCTTCAGTACATAACAGCAAAATGTACTTTGTAGCACTGGTAGATTGTACTGCAAGCCACTGTATGTCTGCGCTCTTCTTAAAGGAGATGTTAAATGGAAAGGGTAGTAAAATGTGTTCTCATCTAAGTGAGGATTCAGGAGACCAACTCAATTGACTGGAGACATTCTGACTAAAACTGAAAATCAAGAGCTCCGAAATATGTATCAACAAGTGTTTATTTCCGGTATGTGATATATCAACAAGTTTTTATTTCCAGTATTTGATTATTGTTATGATCCAAGTGACATTGTTGAAGTTTATAATCTAGACAAATATATTTGTTTCATTTATTAACACCTGAGTAATATTACCATGTCCTGGGATGGCTAAAATACAGGAGCACAATATTTCTTTTTTTTTTTTTTTTTTTTTTTTTTTGGTTTTTCTCCGGTACCGGGAACCGACCTCACGACCTTGCGCTTGCCAGGCAGGCGCTTTGCCGCTGAGCTAAATCCCCAACCCCAGGAGCACAATATTTCACATATAAAAAATAACTTCAAGCTGGATGTGGTGGCACACACCTGTATTCCCAACACTCAGGAGGCTGAGGCAGGAGGATCGTTGGGAGTTTGAGGCCAGCCTGAGCTACAAATTGAGCTCAAGGCCAGCATGAACTGCATAGTGAGACTCTGTCTCAAAAAGACCAAAAGAAAAAAAAAAATCCCTGAGTTCAATCCCCAGTACCACATTAAAAAAAAGAGGAACATGTTAATCACCTAAACTTGTTATTTATTGTCTTATCTGAAAAAAATTATTACTGTAGTAGTAGATTCATTAAGAGGAACATTTAAATACAATGTGATTTTCCTAAGTAGAAAGAAAAAACACATTTTAATTTTCTTAACAATATCCAGGGCAAGAGATACAGCACTGAGTTCAGGTCAGAAAGAGAGCTGGCCCTGCTCCCCGAAGTCCAGCAGAGTCACATAGGGACAACTCCCCTAGCTCTGAGGTGCCAGGTCCCTCAACCGGCAGGGGAAGGGGAAGGCATGGCCCCGAGCAGCCCAGCTCCAAGCCACCCCTGCCCGGGAGGCCACTGCTGCAGATCCTCACCCTGGGCTATCAGGGTGGACCCCAGGAAGGACGGTGGTGGCGAAGTCCGCGCGCAGAGGAGCCGAGAACGGTCCGCCAGAGGCAGCGATAGGTCCTGGAGCTGATCAGCAGCCGCACAACCCTGAATCACCAGGCCCAGCAGAAGCAACGAGGAGCCCCAAGCAGTCGCCGAGCCAGAGAGACAATCCCGGAACGCGGACCCTGAAGTCAGAACCAGGAAAGCAAGCCAAGGTGCCAAAAGCCCAGGAGCCGTGAAACAAGCTGACTTTGTCTGCAGCAAGTCTCTGCGGATGACCCAAGTGAGCCTAGGCAGGGGCTGCACAGGGGACCTCCGTGTCGCAGCAGAACTTGGCAGCACATCAGCTGGAGAGAGCCGGTGAAGCCAGCGGAGTTCAGCCTTGATGGAGTTGGCCGGAAAGAACTGTCAAGCTTGGAGCGACATGCCCCGGATCATAAAATAGGTTGGCAGCGCGCTGACGAAGAATGTCCACTCCCTGGACCGAACACTTAGTAAAAAAACTGCCGATAAATCACGGCAGATTGTGCAATTTAAGATTGATTTTATCACCAAGTTATGACCATCTCGGGGAAGAGGACGGAAGCAAGCAAAGCGAACACAGACAGCCGTAACCCTGGGCCGGAGGGGCCTCAACAAAAACCACACTGAAAAAATCCAGGAATGAGTCACTGTGCCAGGAGCACGAATATGAGCCTTTCAGAATTCCCTGGGCAGAGAGGCCCCAGACAAGGCAGAAAACAGAAATAAAATGTGGATTTGTAACTCAGACACCTGGAAGACCAAAACCGAAGCCATCCCAGGAGCACGCAGGTTTGCCCTTCCGCTAAAGATCAGCCTGTGTCTGACCACCGTCTTCTCCTTCTGCGTTGCTAGGCCTGATATTTATGATTATGTAGCGTTTCCAAGCTCAGCTACAGTACAACCTGATTCCCTGAAGACATCTACTCTTACGGAGGGAAGGAAGGAACATGGTAGGATTCATCAGTCCATACTGCTTCCAAAAAGAATTTTGTTTTTTTAAATTTTGTGTCTTTTTGAGACAAGGTCTCGCTATGCAGTTCAGGCTGAACTTGAGCTCACTTTGTAGCCCAGGCTGGTCTCAAACTCAGTGATCCTCCTGCCTCAGCCTCCCAAGTGCTGGTATTTCAGGCGTGTGCCACCATGCCCAGCCCAAAGGCAATTTTTAAATCTTTCCACTGGGCATCTGTATCTCAAACCCCTGCACAATGCATTGCCAGCTTAATAAAAGGTTTCAGACATGAAAAAAAAAATCATATCCATGTTGAGTAGTACTTGACAATAATAACAAAAGAAGGCTGGTTTAACTTTTTGAACTGATGGTATTCCGAGAGTAAAATTGGAGGTTTGTAAAAAGTGTGTTCTTTTGTAGCAGGAGGGATAGAACTCAGCCTCTTGCTGTACGCCCACACCGCATGCACCAGCCCACTGGGTCACACCACCAGCCCACATTGGGTCCTCTGGGTGAAACAAGCTGTAAAGAGGCTTAGCAGGATAATTTATTTCTATATTAAATTCAAGTCTAGTAAGGGTTTAATTTTCGTAGCAAAATGTTCCATGAACCAGTGATTGCAATTCAAAACAGCTTTTCGTAGAAGGTGTCCTTTGGAACTGTAAACATCTCTTCCATCCTTTTTCCCACAATCCACAGTGAACATTTTAAAAAAATATTAGAAATATATAAAGCAAGGATGTCTTTTTTTTACTTTTTTTTTTTTTTTTTTTTTTTTTGTGGTACTGGGGATCGAACTCAGGACCTTGCACTTGCCAGGCAGGTGCTTATGCCACTGAGTTGTATCTCCAGCCTAAAGCAAGGATGTCTTACGTGCTTTCCTTTGTTTGCTGGGATGAAATTCCCAAGCCTTGAGATTCAAAGAAGGATAGGCTTATTTGGGCTCATGTTTCAGTCCGTAATTAACTGGCTCCACGGCAGACAAGAACTGCTCAGCGCACTCCAGCTGGGAAGCAGAGAGCGGAAGGAAGAGCTAGGGAGGGACATAAACTCTTCCAGGACACACCCCAGGGACTCACCTCTGACCAGACCCACCTCCTGTAGCAAGTCAGCTACAAATCCCCTTAATATGTTGAAAAGCCCCTGTAAGTGCATGAGGGTCCGGGGACATCTTAGATATAAACTGTTAGCACGTGATACACAAAATAAACCCTAGGATCTGACCAAAAAACCTGAAGCTAAAGCCATCATGGCTTTATTTTTACAGCTGTGAGTGATTTCCATAAAGAAAAGACAACCACTGAATTTTCTTTTGTATAGTCTCAGTTACAGGTTTCAGTTTTTCTGAGGATTTTTTCATTCGTCATTCCACTACCATGCTCTTGACTTTTGTTCCTATTTTCAATAATCTTCAAAAAACATGAAGTCCTGGGTAAAAACAGAAAAATATAAAAGTGAGGAGTCAGAAAAAAGCATCAATTCTCAAACACAGCTAAGAGAACAGATCACACACAATAACTTTTTTTTTTTTTTTTTTGAGACAGGGTCTCACTATGCAGTTCAGGCTGGCCTTGAGCTCACTTTGTAGCCCAGGCTGGTCTCAAACTCCCAAAGATCTTCCTGCCTCAGCCTCCCGAGTGGTGGGATTACAGGTGTGTGCCACCACGCCTGGCTATAACATATATTAAAAAAGAAAAATTAAATATAATATGTAAACTTTTGAAAAGTCTGTTGGTATGTAAATTCTTTCATCCACTTTGAGTTACTAAATTCTTTTTTCCTAAATTCTATACTTATCTATTGATACCTATATGCATTTCTTTTTTTTTTTCAGTAAAATATAGTTTTCTTCTTATTTGGGAACACTTTGTTTTGTTCCCTATAGATTTATTTTTTAAAATTTATTTTAAAAATAAAAGAAGGAAAACATATTAACAGACAGACATCCATTTACAAAATAGCATAAGGTCAATACAAGCAATACTGAATTACAAAGTGGTACGAAATTAACAATGGTTGCTGTATTACGTTTGACATCTTCCTATAGGCATTTCTGAATTCCCTAGCAATTTTCCTAAACAGCATTTTTTATAAGCTCCTGAAATCTTTCTCCTTCATTCTGTCTGCCTCAACTTTTTGTATCTCTTCTCTAGTACACAACTTCTCTACGGACACGGTAGGAGTTCCACGCACAACTCCTTCCAAGATAATGACAGCCATGCTGGAGGGACGGCACATTATAAATAGAACACTGTGGGCCAGGTTCAGTCTTTTCCTTCGGAACCCTTCTTTGCCCCAGCTTGCTTCACTCCTTCCCTGACCTGACCCATCACTGTCTCACTAGACCGTGACCAATTTTGGAAAGAACAGACTTACAATGAGAAAACATGCGCCAAGCATCACAGCTTTCATTTTCACATCAAGGTCCAAAGGGAACTGGATCCCGAAGTTGTCTGCATCTGTGAAAGCTTCTCTGAAGAACCCAGTCCAGTGCTTGGAAATCTTGCCAACTGTAGATTTTCCATCAAGAGATTTAATCTGTATTGCAAAAAATAAAGTCTTAAGGATTTCTACAAAACTCATAGCAAAGCTACATTCAAAGGTTTAGTAAAATTAAACCAACACCATATTAAATGATACCTACATGTAACTATGATCTATGCCCCTAGTTAGATATTCATTGGCTCCTGTATATAATTTATTTATTTATTTTTTTCCGGTACTGGGAATTGAACTCATGACCTTGTGCTTGCCAGGCAAGCGCTGTGCCACTGAGCTAAATCCCCAGCCCTGCCCTGTACATAATTTAAGAGAAGTGATATGCTTTAAGAAAGGGTTTTATAGGACAAATAAATTATATGAAAGCAATTTTAATGAAATAACATGTTCTATTTTGGATTAAGACAGAAATAATAAATTATTTAAATTGACCCCAAACAAAATACAGGCAGAAAAGAATAAATAAAAACATAAATTATTTAATATAATTTCCAGAAACAAAAGAGTGTACAATGACCTGCAAATTTAAACATGATGGAAGGCTTACTTTCCACCACTATCAGAAGGGGAACATGAATTACTAAAAATTGAAAAACAGTGGTTGGTTTTGCAGTCCATGTAAACTTTATGCTTCTCTCAACACAGAAATCTAAGCTGGGTGTGGTGGTGCAGGCCTGTAATCCCAGCACTTGGGAGGCTGAGGCAGGAGGATCGCTGCAAGTTCGAGACTTGCTTGGGCTACAAAGTGAGATCAAGGCCAGCCTGAACTGCATAGTGAGACCCTGTCTCAAAAAGACAAAAAACAAAACAAAACAAAGCAAACCCCCCAAACCCAGAACTCTAACAGAGTTTTGCTTATCCTCCTGATGGCCTCTTGCAGAGATGACGAAGAAGCATAATTAGGGATTGTATATCACAAACACAGTAGTTCTTCCTTATCGGTGGGGCTCTAGTGAGGCCTGAAACTGCAGCTAATATCAAACCCTGTATTTTTCTTATTCATGGACACCTATAAGGTTTAATTTATAAATTAGGCACAGAAAGCGATTAACTATAATTATTAACCATTAAATGGGAAAATATAAAAATATGACTATACTGTAATAAGTAACACAAATTTGGTCTCCCTCTTTTACTTTCCAAATATCTTCCTCTTCTCATCCTTTTTCTGACAATGTGAGAGGATACACTGCCTACGGAGTGCAAGGGAAGTTTCATGTCGGCATTACACAGTACATTAGGCCGCTTCCTTTAGGGTTACTTGAATCTAGCAGCGAGATAGATACCAGTATAGTTGATCTGATGATCAACCATTACCAAGAACGCTACCAAGCGACGACCTAATGAGGAGGCAGCACAGCTGGTGAGATTACTCTGGAAAAGGGCTCTCTCATGTCCAGGCTAGAGGGAACGGGATGGGGCACATGATGCATTATACTACTCAGGATGGCATGTGATTAGAACTTAAAGTTATTTACCTATGGACCATCCACTTAATGTTTTTGGGCTACAGCTGACTGTGGGTAACAGAAATTGTGGAAAGCAAAACTGAGGAAAAAGGAAGTTCTTCTGTATTAACCTTATTAAAACAATCTGCCTAATTAGGCTTTTTTGTAGGAAGTCAGATTTTCTGAACATGGCCCAGAGCACAGGTTACCCTGTACAGCAGATTAAGGAAGAATTCATTAGCTTGGACAAACAGATTAAGAGAGCAAGGATAAAGTTCTATTTAAAATGAATGATAAAAAACAAAAACAAAAGTAAAATTAATGATAATGTGGTGTCACTATAGAGAAGACATCACTTTTTTTTTTGTCTTTTGAGACAGGGTGTTGCTATGCAGTTTGGGCTGGCCTTGAGCTCACTTTGTAGCCCAGGGTGGTCTCAAACTTGTAAAGATCTTCCTGCCTTAGCCTCCTGAGTGCTGGGATTACAGGCGTGTGCTACCATGCCTGGTTATCAACAATGATATATTTTTGGGGCTGGGGATTTAGCTCAGCGGCAAAAAGCGCCTGCCTGGCAAGCGCAAGGTCGTGAGTTCGGTTCCCGGTACCGGAGAAAAACCAAAAAA
>NW_004955474.1:11084389-11102298 GCF_000276665.1 Chinchilla lanigera | reverse complement strand
AAAAAAAAAAAAAAAAAAAAAAAACAAAAAAAAACAATGATATATTTTTTTTTTGTCTTTTTGAGACAGGGTCTTGTTATGCAGGTCAGGCTGACCTTGAGCTCACTTTGTAGCCCAGGCTAGTCTCAGATTGCAAAGATCTTCCTGCCTCAGCCTTCCAAGTGCTGGGATTACAGACATGCACCATCATGGCTGGCCAACACTGACTTTTAATCAGAAGAATAAACATCCCTCTGAGTGATGTTAAACATGTAAGCACATTATTTCTCTCCTGGATATCAGTACAAAATGTTTCCTTGATATATTTGTTAATGTTCTGTAAAATTCTATTCCTTTTACATCAGGAAAGTAAATCTATAAACATCATGACCTTTCTTACCTTAAAATCAATATCTGTACAGCACTTGCACAGAACACAGGGGCCAGTAATTTTTAATACATCTTCTCTCCTCGCATTTTGAACAGTATACTTCGGCAGACAGGGGTGCCATGTCTGAATAACGTAACCTACTGGAACACCGGGAGGAGCCTGGACTTCAATCTACAATAGCAAAAGAATGTATGTAAATGTCATGATAATCGAAGGTCTACAGTTCATGAAGGGGTGAAAATTCTTCCTGAGGTATTTTACAAACTGCCCTGATAACTGCATACTGACCTCCTGAAGGCAGCCAGGGAAACAACAGTCATCACATCTCAACGGCCTCTGCATGGTTATGACTTCGCGGTTTAAATGATCAAGAACCCTCAAGGTAAAAGGTCTCACTGATCCACAGCAGTTTAGGGTGCAGCAATCAGTATCTTCTACTGCAAAGTAAATTCTCTGCCCGAGGCTGTTCTTAATTTCAAATCTGTTATTTGTTTCGATGCCTGTTAAGACTAAAAACATCAAAGGGGAATTTATCATCACAACTTTGTTAAAAATAGTGACTATAATATGCTCTTTAGCTATACCAGGTTTGGTAATTTTTTTGTCTTTTTCAAACAGGGTCTCACTATGCAGTTCAGGCTGGCCTTGAGCTCACTTTGTAGCCCAGGCTGGTCTCATACTTATGACAATCCTCCTGTCTCAGCCTCCCAGAGTGCTGGGATTACAGGCATGCGCCACCAGGCCCGGCCCAGGTTTGGATGATACTTCAAGAAACACACAAAAAAAGAAGAAATGTATTTAGAAGTGATCTAGACTGAGGAGAAAGACAAAGGGAAAGAAAGAGAGGCTATTCTGGTCAGAAGAAATTTTTGAGAAGACAGACATTTATAAGTAGCCTGGTTGACTGTCCCATAGGTCTGCCAGTGTTATATTTGTGGTGGCAGATTTGCCTTTGCTTGCAAAAACTTGTCTTTCTAGGCCAGGGATATAGCTCAGTGGCACAAGTGCCTGCTTGGCAAGCACAAGGTCCTGAGTTCAATTCCCAGCACCCCTGCCCTCAAAAATCCTTCTCTTTCTAGAAATATAATACAGTGAATGCATACCTTCCAGAAGTTCAGTTTGCTGGTGAATCAGAATCTGATCTATCTATTACAAGAAAAAGAAAATTTGTTCATATCACTAATTATTAATGTTTAACATTACCAATTTTAGGTTTCTATTAGGCTTTCATGTTAATAGCTAAAGCATCCTTTGAAATTTTTCACTTAACGTGAGAAACTTCAGGTCAAACAAAACTGATTCACGATGGAATTCCTAAAGCAATTTTCTTTCTAAAAGAGGCTTGAAAAGAAAAAAAAAAAAAAAAAAAAAGAAATGATCATTGTTTTATTCATTTAAAAAGCTTTTTTTTCATACAACTTTTAAATTGTAAGTGTACTTGATATAATCAGTTATGATAGGTGGTAATTTCCTGTATACATTTTATCAATTCCTACTTTCAAAAATGGGTATTTAAGAGTACTTTTTTCTCCAGAGTACTTTTTCAACAATATGGTTATGACTAAATATCTTACATCCTGGTTGAGTGCACTGTGGAAAATAAAGTTAGTAGGATATGCTGGAGATGCACTTCATTTACTTAATACTGATTTGATATCATAACATTTGTCAATATGTTCATAGGCTGGAGACATAGAGCTTTTTCTCCTTTTTTATATACCTGATGTCTTACACCAAATAAATGTTAAACTACATATACCAAACTTCACTATCCTACTGGTATAACAAAATACTGGCCATTTCCTCCCTTGCTGTGTTTTATAAATTATTGGCATTTATAAAATTGAATCTTCCAAAGAGGAAAATGAGCATCATAAATATGTAGTTGTAAAAAAATGAGTCATATTATACACAAAATACTAACTTTTTGTTTCATATCTCTTGATGGAGACCACTGCAAAGCAGCCCTGAGCAGGACTTAAATTAACCAATGGGCTTTCCATGTGTACTTGTGAGTCTGTGCAAGGCCTAGGACCCTTGTCTGAAGATGGGCATTGGACTCATAGTGAGTGAACCTCTGTGAGTCACTGATCCCTACTGAGGCCTGTAATGACAGGTAAAGCCATGAAGCCTCAAAGGATAAAACAAGGTCACAGCCAAGGACATGTGGATCCAATATCAACTAGATAAAGACCATAGCCTTCGGCATCTCACTTCTGGGTGGATTAACTTCATACCTTACTTGGAGAAGTCCTTGAGTGGTTCTGCTCTTCTTGAGCACTCCCCTCCCTTCTTCTGATAATTAAAGAAATCTGGGCCACCCAGAGAAGGTCTTGGTCTTAGCCCCCAGAATCTTGAATTCTGTGAGAGGGCTTTGATCCTCCTGGAGCCCTGAAATCACTCCATTCTCTTTTATATAGCCTTCACCATATACTTACTTGGCAGATTGCAGACCCGATCAATCCACAACAACCAAGGGATGTTATTAATCCAATAACCATATATATATGGTTTGAGACAGGGTCTTACCATGTAGTTCAGACAAGTCTTGAATTCACCATGTAGCCCAGGCTGCCCTCAAACTTGAAGCAATACTCCTGCCTCAGCCTCCCAAATGCTGGGATTACAAGCATGGACCACCATGCCCAGGTTCATACCACTTATTGAAACTAAGCACTAAACTTTATTTAAAATTTCTTTCAGGCCAGGGAGACAGCTCAGTGGCACAGCAGCTGCCTGGCAAGCACAAGGTCCTGAGTTCAACTCCCAGTATCAAAAAAAAGCAAAATTTCTTTCAAGGAAAGTATTCAGTTTGGGGTTGAAATAGTACTGGGTTCAGAACCAAAGTCCAGATTAAAACACTGCCATAGCTTTCTGACCTTGAGCAAACTTGTTTAGTTCCTCTTCTGAAAAATGGTGATTACTGTAGCACCTATATATCAGATTTTTCTGTAAGGATTAAGCAAGATAATACATAGATTATGCTCAGGACAAAGATTATTTAGTGACTATTTGCTAATGACTATTATCAAAGGTTGAATTCAAGATTATAGAAAACACAGTTACCTCATTTATTTGTATTTTGCTTAAAAAGTGAAACTGACCTAGAAGAATCGAAGTAATCTGTTAGCAGATAATATTTTATTATTTCAGGCTTTGGCAAGTTATTCCCTTCATTACTCTGATTAAGTGAACTGGTAGCACAGTTGTGCCTTTTTTGAATATTTTATGCATTTGTAATTACCTGACTTAAATATTCCAGTCCAGGTGGGCAGGACAGTGGAGGTGATGGTGCTGGTGCCCACAATACCCCTATGGGTCCACCTGGCTGATGATTATGTTCTGGTTGATTCTGTATAGGAAATCCGGCTTGGACAGCCCCTGGATATTTGGGTGATGGGACTGAGCAGTCAGTTGGGGAAACTGGATATGTATCCTTGGGTATGCGATGGGGAGGACGTCCTGATCCTAAAATAAGAACCAGTGAAATGATGTATACAAATGGAATGAACACATTTTTAATTACCCTAGGTACTACAAACTGGCCACCTAGAATACCTGTATCTGTGAAGTTTAAGGTGTTTTTTACCTTTTAAGATTTTTCAATGCACTATTTGTGGTTCCATAACCACTTCTATTTTGACTGGTACCCGTGAATAGAGGTAGCATATAGCCAGTCCTTCAAAAACTCAGAAGAAAAAGTGCGCTCCTTACCTGAGAAAGGGTAAGAAAGCCAGCTATGACCTGAAGTCAGTAATATAAACATTTAGACATGCCTTCAGAGAAAAGAGAGATAGTATCAGGTAGAATATCCAAAATAAAAGCTCTAACCAGTATTTCAAGGATCCCCACTCCTGGTGATAATTTTAGAAGTCTAGCAAATGATAGCTCCTGCATGTGTAAACCTGGAAGTGGTTTTCTTCTTTCTCCCCAAGGGATTTTTGAGATTTGAGATGTTTTTGTTTATCAGAACTGCAGAGGAGGGCAGTTCTATCATTTGGTGAGCAGAAGTCAGTGATGTTGCTAAACATCTTAAAATGCCTAAAACAGTTCCCTGAAAAGAAAAATTTTCCATCTGAAAATATTACAGTATCACTGCTGAGAAGGCTGGGTGTAGAAATAAGGGAATGTCAACTATTCCAGCACAAATTACATATCTGGGTCAACAGTTTGCCTGGAGTGGTTCCCCTCCACCAGTATTAAAGATGGAACCCAAGTTCTCCCTACCACTGAGCTATAGCCTCAGCAATGTTTACTTTTCATTGTAAAGCAAAATCTCATTAAGTTGCCCACTTTGGCCTTGAATTTGCTATTCTCTTGCCTCTGCCTCCTAAATAGCTAAGATTACAGGTATACGCCACTGCACCTAGCTTGCCTAAAGTTCTAATCCATGGAATATTCCTTTCCTATGTCTGTATCCATGAAAACATATGCAATATTTGGGTTAGAAATTTAAATTTCATAATTTAACAGCCCATGGTCTCTGAAAAATACAGTTTGAAAAGTAAGGGTGGCAAAAGTTCTAAGAAGCAAAATTCCTTTAAAAACTTGATTAGAGCAGAGAAAAATATAACCCTGAATACTTTATAATCTCTGAATGTATGACTACAATGAAGTATCATAAACTTATCTGTACTATATTAATTCTATATGAATGGAATATATTCTAAGAAATGTGTTCTATAATATTTCAACATTAAAAACTACATAGCAGGATGTAGTGGGACATGCCTATAACCCCAGCACTAGGGAACCTGAAGGCAAGAGATTGCCATGAGTATGAGGCCAGTCTGGGCTACACGTTGAGTTCAAGGCCAGCCTGAACTCCATACTAAGAACCTGTCTCAAAAAACAAAGATGAATAAACAAAAATGCATAGAAAAACCTAAACAAATGACATAGAATAGGCAATATATAAGTATTTTCACATGAAAACATTTCTGAAAAAATTCACATCCCATTAAAAAATAGGTCTCATAACAGACCAAACTTTGTAACAATGCTTTTAATATACTTTTATAATTTATTCCTTCAACAGCTAATAAATAGTTATAGGTAATAACATGTCACTGGCTGTGTTGTAGAACTACACCAGACACTTATCAGAGAAGGAACATGCTCCTGTTGAGCTTATGGTCAACTTCTGGGAGACAAAAAGAAAAAGATTTCATATTAGTGTGACAGAAAAAATACATGGCAATATCAAGATTCAAGGCAGTTACTTTAGATACATATAACTTTTTTTTGTCTTTTTGAGACAAGTTCTCGCTATTCAGTTCAGGCTGACTTTGAGCTCACTTTGTAGCCTGCGCTAGCCTCAAACTTGCAACGATCCTCCAGCCTCAGCCTCCCGAGGGCTGGGATTACAGGTATGTGCCACCAAGCCCGGCTTAGATACATATAATTTACTTGGAGATCAAAAAATGACAAAGGAAAGCTTTACATAAAGATATGGTGAGAAAAGCTCTAGGCAGAAAGAAGAACAAATGAAAAAACCTATGCTTTGGGAATAAACTGCATATTTGGAAACAAGGAAATCATGAGAAAATAAGAATGGCTGTCACCGAAGGAACGGGACATAGTTCCTCTCTGGAGGGTCTTGGAGAGGTGTTTGTTTTACATTCCAAGTGGCAGGTGTTGGAGGATTCTGAGTAGAAGGGTGAGTTCCATGATGTCACCTGTACCTCACAAAGGTTTTAGAATTTCTGAGCACCGGGACACACATGAACTATGTACACCCTTTGTATGTTAAATATACTTTAAATGATCCCTAAATTTCTTGTAATACCTAACTTAAATAGCTGTCACAATACATTGTTTAGGGAATAGTGCCAAGTCAAATGTCTGCACATGTTCAGAAAGGTGCATTTTAATTTTTAAATATCTTTCTGCTGTGGTTGGTTATGAGAAAACTTGCAGAGCTGACAATGGTTACTTCCTAAATACATTGTGAGATTAAGTGTGTAAACCCACATGATCTTCACATTTAAAACAATGCCTAGAGTGCAGTGAACTCTTGATTTTAAGCTGACTTTATTATTAACATCATTATCATCTCAGGGTGAGTACTATAGATCGCCCTGGTTTGGGGAACCAAAACAAAGCTATTTTTTCTAATAAACCCTCAAGTTTAATTACTCCTCAAGTTAGTTTTGTAGGCCTAGTTTTAGGTAGCTGTGGGATGGATTATTCTCTAAGTTCTCTGGGTAAATATTAAGGCTTGCTCTTAGTTATCTCGCTGAAAACAAATTCTGTAAGAATTTACAACAGAGATCCTCACCCTTGGCTTCACATTAGCATCACTTAGGATACTAAAAACTGAAGTCCTTGAGTTCAGAGGTCTGATTTAATTTTTCTGGGATGGTGCTCTGGTCTGAGCATTTTTAAGGGTTTCTGCAGGACACTTAAGGTAGCCATGACTGAAAATTACCACCTTAGAACCTTGTTGCCGACCTGGATAAGTTCTAGAATTCACTGGAACATTTTAAAGACAGTTAAATAGGCTGCTCAGCCCCCAAGCAAATTGGTGTGCTCAGAGAAGAAACCAAAACGGATACACACTTTTATCTATACCTGATCGTCTTTGATCCTAAGCCCCTTTGATATTCTTTCAATATATGGTTATCGTGCATACTTGTAAACGTGGGTATACCAAAACGTTTGCCATCTCCAAGGGTCTAATTATATTGAGAACTGCATTATGTTTAAGGAAAATTTCTGAATTCTTTTAAGCATCCGTTAAAACAAAAACACGTTCCCTACTACAGAATAGAATGATTCATACTTTTCTTAATGAATGCAAAGCATGATTCAGCGTGTATACAAAAATAAGCTTTCACGTGTTACAAAACGTAAATGAGAATTAGTCCAAGGTAGCCTCATTTCTATTGATTGCAACTTCCATTTTTAAGCAATTTTATCATTTTTTTCTTTTGTTCTCATCAAACACGATCTCAAACATTGCCTAACTCAAAAACAGCTATGGACACATGTCCTGTCCTGTCATATATGATCAGAATTTTCAGAACAGAGGAATGAAATGATAAGTACAATATTTCTCATTATCTAAGGTTTGAGGTTTAACTATATGCAGTTTGTATTTCAGTTGCTAATGTACACTCTATTGATTCTATTAGTTCTGCTTTCTACTTTTTATTGTCTTCTGCATTAAAAATATATTAATCCTGTAGAATATACATAGTACAAAACAAAATGAGCAATAGCTAAGCTCCCAAATTTTACTAAGTACAGGTTTAATACTAACTACTAAATGGAGAAACACATTCTTTTCCCCTCTTCTCTTGCTCTATCTTGGGGGTATCAATTAATTACTATTACTTTTCTTTTTCAGTCACATATTTTACCTTGTAATGTTGCTGGTGGATTCTGACTGGTACGCCCAGGTGGCAAATTTGTTCCTGGACGAGGAATATCCATTTGGATGTCTGCAATTCAAGGAGAAATAAATACATGTCCACTTAAATAAAATTATATTAGAAAGGAAAACACATTGTTAGACAATTTTCACTTGTATGGTCTTAAACAGTATTGAAATAAGCAAAATAAATTCACTTCACATTGGTTGTACCTATTATCAGAGCTAATCTGTAGTAAAACCCTGTTTCTAACCATTTTCCTTTTTAATAAAATGAGACAGCTAAGTGACTGGGGCTACATTTCTAGTTCTTCAAATATGTTTATGAATGTTTAGTCCCCTCCTTTTATTTTGTGCTATTAGAAAAAAGAGCTTTAGAAGCAGTATAGACTATGAACAAAGCAATGAATAAAAGTAGCTGGATGTTGTGATGCTAATGGTAGGATTATGGATGGTTTTAAACATACCTATAACCCCTGCTGGGGGAATCATTTTTAAAATATTTAAAACAGGGCTGGGGATGTAGCTCAGTAGTAGAGTTCTGGCCTTGCATGCACAAGGCCCTGGGTTTGATCCCCAGCACCACAAAAACAAACAAATAAAATATTTAAAATAATGCCTGTATTTATCTTTTTTGTGCTCACTCTGGACCTACACTAATCATGTTGAAGAATACGAAATTTCTAACGTACAATTCATTCTGAGCTAAAAAACCATAATATTTAATTACACTAAGCTACCATATTAAACTTTGTTATCTACTAATAATTAGGACAATGGTTCACTTTCTTAGTTCTTTATACTCATATGTCTCTAGTGATACATTTATCTACCTGAATCATTTTTTTTTTTTTTTTTTGTCTTTTTGAGACAGGGTCTCACTATGTAGTTCAGGCTGGCCTTGAACTCACAAGGATCCTCTTGCCTCAGCCTCCTGAGTGCTGCTGAGATTACAGGAGTGTGCCACCACGCCTGGCTTGAATCATCTCTTATGTCATGGGGCTATAGTGGTTCTGCCTTCACAGAAGATACACTTATACTTTCTCCTCTATTTTCTTATAATTTAATATTTATAAGTACAAAATCAATTGCTTCCTAATCATGGTGATGGCTCATCACATGAATATGAAAAAATTTATTCAAACTTTGAGTCTAATGTTTTGTGTAAGTGTTGCTGGTATAAACTTTCAAGTAAGCCTCAGTTTAATCATGTGAGTTTATCAAGAAGGCTACACTGCATGCCCTCATTTCAACCATTGCATAGTAACTCCCTCAGAATGCAGGCCATACAAATTGAGGAAATTCAAGTAGCAAAGAAACTCTACTTCAATGTGGCCTGTTCCTTGCACAGAAAGTACACATCCACCAAATTATGGCAAATCTAAAATACCATAGGTCAGGCCATCTAAATCATTCTCTGCTGTTTCTCACCTGCAGGTGAACATTTCTCTGCCTGTCAAGATCCTGTTGTGGCCTACATCACAAATCTGATCTCAAAACAACAGGATCAGATTCAGATCAGATTTCAAGCACACATAGTCCAAATCTGATTTAAAACTCTCCCCTTGACTGGCATGTCACATGCTGGCACCTCCTAACAGCCACTATTATTTCACTAATGTAAAACACATACACATTTTTCAGGAGCGTAAGAATTCAAAAAATCAACTGCTCATAATACCTAGTTTGTGTACCAGAGCAATGACCCCAGATTCAGGAAGTCCAGGATGAATTCATGCAAAGAAAAAATAAGTTGAGCAGGTAGATGGATGTTCAAATGGATGAGCGAGTACATGAATTACAGGTCAATTTCTACACATTGAAGTGCAAACTAAAAAGCATATGGCTGTCACACTACATTTAAGATATATTATTTTTAGTTCTTTATATATGTATAGTATACATCCCAAGCATATTTATATATAAACACATTATTCCTACTTATGCACAATATACATATACAAGCATACAATTTTACATACAAAACTGAAGAGCTAAAAGATGACTATGATCATGGTAAATGGACCTTCCTTTGTTTTCTAGGTATTTTTTGTTAGTACATGTGTGCAGTACGTTACGATTACATTCATTGTGGGGCGTCAGTCCATGGACATCCCATTTAAAATGCTTTTTACTTCTCTTTCTTTTTTCCTCTCACCCTCCTCCCTCAGCTCTAGCTCCCTTTCCCATATCTGTTGCTTATTATCCTTTATTTTTCTAACTCAAGTTAAATCATATTAAAAATTTCCATCACATCAAACAGCTTAATTACGTATAAATTCACATTTTAAAAGCTTTGAGTTTTAAAAATAAAACTCAGTCCACACCGCTACTCACAGATGACCCCAAAACTTCTTGTCCAAGGGACAGGAGAACAAGGAGTAAAAAGGGAAAAATGATTAACACGTATGTACAGATTTGTAAAAGTGTTATTTGTTCACACATGCTCTTTTTCTTCCTGTTTGTTACATTATTTTGAGTCTTAGAATAGAGTGAGAATAAACACCTCTCGACATAACTAGTGTAGAATGAAATCTGGATACTCACTGCACAATAGTTTATATGCAACAATTACATAATATATCAAGGATTAATATTGGTATTTCCTAATCTCTGGTGCAAAAAATTAAGTGGTCCTTAATCATGTCACATGTGCTAATTTAAATGAAGCACTGTGTCTGACGGATAAAGTCATCTAGCTTATGGATGATGTCTGCTTGTCTTCTGTGTTGTCATAAGACCCTTTGGCTTTCTTAACCTTTGTGGATCGATTCCAAGATACTCTACAAGAAGTGACTGAAAACTGGTAAAATTAAAGAAAAAACTTATTGCAGCAAAATACACATTGCCAAGAACTGTCAGATAAACTTGTACAAGGTGAGAGGGAATATTCTGAGTATTCTAGGGGGATTAACGGTACTTTGTGACCACTTCTTCTTGATCTACAGTTTTGGGCAACTTCTGTCAAATGAAAACATTAAGGATGTGTTTGTCCACCACTCTCCCTGGATCTGGCAGAGTGTGACTTTTGGCTCTTCCCCAAAGTCGAAATGCCCATGAAATGTAAACATTTTAAACAGATTCGGGACAACCAGCCAGCCATGGCGTCACAACTAAAGACAAGAAAGAGGACTTCCTGAACTGCTTCAGAGTGGCAAGTATGATGGGATGAGTGTGTTTGAAGCAAGGGGGAATAATTTGAGGGGAATTAATAGCAATGTATTTTTTTACTATAATAACTCTTTTAAGTTTTAAACTTTCATTGTATTTTTCCATCATAGCTTATATACTGTATAACTCAATTTTGGGAATAATTAGCTATGTCACCAGTTAACTTAATTAGTTCATATGTTTAACATAAATAGTGGCTCCTATAATTCCTATCAAAAAGAAAGTTCCAGAAAGACATTAGGAAAAGAGGAAATCATAGTTATGATGTACCCAACAGGCAAAAAGTCTAATAAGTTAGTCATACTATAGGTAGTTATCATTGGAATGATAACTAATCCAGAACAAATACAAATCTGCAGAATATCTGATTCCTACACTCTCTTTCCTAAAATGAAAACTTTGGGGGTGGGGGTTTGAGGTGCCTGTCATATACTATAAAAGCACATTTCTACTAATGTCATTCCATCAAAAACTATAAGTTCCTGCCAATGAACCACTGATACCCCAAACTAACAAGTAAACCAAAGAGACAAAGGGAAAAAAGCCAATCTTTAAAGTGAGTTATTTTCATTGGACTGATGTACTATTTTTGCAAGGTCTTTCTAAACAACCCCGAGCTCCTTGGCAAATCTGAACCTCTTCCTTAAAACAAGGAAACTAAGCCCACAGACAAAAAAAGCTATTTAACATTCCACAGCTCACTAACTGGCTGAATTCAGATGACCAGTGACTGGGTCCTTTATACCCATTTCCTTATTTCATTGAAATTTTAAAAAAAGGACTGACAACTTTCAGCGTAATTTGGTAGAGATTATCTTTCAGGTATCTTATATGAAACAGAAAAGCCTTGAATTTCAATTTACTCTTAAAGCCATATGCTTTCCCGAGGCTCGGTAAGTTTTTAATAAGCGTTTAGTCAGATAAAACTTGGAAAAAGAAAAAAATAAAGTGCCGGTTTTAAAATCAAGAACTACTCAGTGTAGCGCTAGAGAATATATGTGTGTGCGCACACATGTACAGATATAGAGACATTTCCTACATAGATATTCATTTCTTATGATACTTTTGTAGCTGTCAAGGAACACTAATTTCAAGGAGAATTTATTGCATGTATACAGCACGTAGAGGTCTATATGACAATGAAGACATCTAAATATATTGTTTAAAATGTTCAAGTAGGGGCTGGGGATTTAGCTCAGCGGCAAAAGCGCCTGCCTGGCAAGCGCAAGGTCGTGAGTTCGGTTCCTGGTACCAGAGAAAAACCAAAAAAAATAAATAAATAAATAAATAAAATGTTCAAGTATTATGATTAAAAGCAACAATGCTATAAGAACAGGTTTTGTGGATACTGGTTTAGAGGGCAGTAGCATTCTCGGGAAAGTTGGATCTGAATTGAAAACCGCGAGGTCAGCCACACAGAGGCCTTGGCCTATGTTCTGAACTGCGAAGCAGCTGTGAACAAGAGACCCTCTCAGGCAGATGCAGTGAGGCTGTAAAGACCTTGGCTTGCTCAAGGTAATGAAAGGCCTGTACAGAGCACAGGAGGGAGAGACCTGAGGATGGAGAGGGGTCATTTCACACACCTTTAACATCCATCCAACCACCTCCTTCAGAAATCCAATGGAGCCTTTCTATCATTTTTCACAGGCCCAGAAGTGCTAGAAAAGCCAGAGCGGTATGAAATGAAAGTTCAGCTGTTAGAAAAGTTCACGAAAGACAAACAGCGCGATCCGCCTAACACTTCTCATTGAGAAACTATCACTCTTACTAACCATAGATCTCCGTTGCTTAAATGAAAGAAAGAAATGACTGCTTGTCATTGGCCGTGGAAGTGGCCATGCTCAAACTACCAGGAATAACTACATAAGTACAACCCATGAGACCCAGAGAGTGAGCTCGGAGTAGCAATGACGTGAAAAATATTTGAAATAACAAACGCTAACTTATTTTGTTTTGAAAATATAATAGTGTTTAATTTTATTAAAGTTCTAATACTGAGTTCGGAGCACTGTCCCCAAGCTCCATGAATCCTTACAAGTCCCTAGGAGTAATATTAATATTAAATTCCCCCTCATTCCTGGGGAGCAGGGGGTTGGTAAATAACCAATTTCCAAATGAGATTTGGAAGGGCTTGTTCCTGAAAACTAAGTTCTCCTGTCTTCTGTCCTATTGGTGTAGAATCTCAGACCCAAACTCTCCTCTCTCTGTACTTCCTCAAAGAGAAAGATCAGAGGTGTCATTATCCCCTAAGCTCTTGAGATTCCAGCTGTGGAGAAATTAACCTAGTTGGGGATTCAGGTTGAGCGGCCCTTAGAAAGATGTGGACAGGGAGAGGGAAATACAAAAGAAAAAAAAACCTACTAAAAGGCACTTAAGACACAAGATTGTGCCAGATATGTGTAGATTTTTAAAGTGGTAAAGCTTTTTCTTGGTACCAGGAATTGAACTCAGGACCTTGTGCTTGCCAGGCAGGTGCTTGTGCTGCTGAGCTATATCCCTGGCCCCTAGATTGTTAAAGTGAAATTTGCGGACAAGAAGGTCCAAGGGACAGGAGAGAGAAGAGTGGAATGGGAAAATGATTAACGTATATGTACCAATTCCCCAGGATGAATGTACTTATTCTACCATATCAAAAACATACACTAATTCGAGACTAGTTTTTTAAAAAATGAATGTCCATGGATTCCTTCAAATGACTTTTTTTTCAGGGCTGAAGAGGAACCTAGGGCTTTTTACAGGTTAGGAAATCAACCACTTTACTGCTAATTTACATTCCCAGCCCAAATAACCTCTTTTCCTGATAAAAGTAAGAAAATCAGTGTAGGAGAAGCTTATGGTGCACTAGAAGCAGTATAGTACTATTGAGGGCTTTTTTTTTTCCCAGTATAGGGAGAAATAAGCCCACCTAGCCAGACTCTTGCAGGAGGATGGAACCCTGTGAATAGCAAAGGAAATACACCCAAGAGTATTCCTATCCGGTCCTAGAGAAGACCACCTCCAGACAACTGGAGGCGAATGGAGAATCTGGAAAGCCACTCGATAAGTAGAATAGTGTCCACAAAGGGTCAGAAAGCAGAAAAATACCTGGGCATGAGGTAAGCCAAGAGAGACAGCTCTAATTTACAGAAGATAAAGTGGAGGGATGACAGAAGATAAAGTGGAGGGATGACAGACTGCGGGCACCCCTGTAGCGGAGGGACCTTGGGCCGTTCAGGAGGTGTAACTACTGGAATTGTGCTCAGAAAAAAAAAAAAACAACAGGGAAAGTGCGGTAGTGAACAAAGACAAGATTCACCATAGGAAAGAAGAGTAAATGAGTAACAGAACTGGGAGAGGAGCTAAAGGGAATGCTTTAGAACTCTAAAGTGGAAAGGAAATTGAAGATTGAAAACATCTTGAATGGCAGAAAAGCTGCGAAGTGTCAGAACATATGCTCAAGGACAACAAACCACTCACCCGCCACAATAAGAGGACTCGGGAAAAGGCTCTGCCACCAAACTGAAGAACCATCAGCAAGGTGGGCGCGTTTAGTACATTTAATGGGAGCAGGAAAAAAAAAATAGCCTCACGGATAGTAAACTGAATCTTCCCGCAGGATGTGTAAGGTACTTTGGGGAAGTCATGAAAAGGTGCAACCTCAAGGATGGAGCAACTGTAAACACACACACACAGAGATTTAGTAGGCATGGTGGCCTATTCCTGTAAACCTAACCTTTGGAAGGCTGAGACAGGAGGATCGTGATTTCCAAGCAAGCCTGGGCTACAGAGCAAGACCCTGTCACAAAATAAAACAGAACAGGTAGTGATTTCCTTCACTTGTGAAAAGGAAATGCGTGTCCATAGTGTAAAGATTTAGACTTCATTTTTAGTAGATCCCAGATGTGAAGGCTGAAAAAAAGAAAGTGCTTTCATATTTATGTAATTCTGGAAACACAACGTCGGCTTTGCAGCCTGGAAATTGTGGGGCTGTAACTTCGGCTACTGGACCTCAGATCAGAGAGACCTGGTAAGGAGAGAACCCCCAAACGGGAAAGGAAGTGTTCAGGTTGGAGATTCGAGTGTGTGCTCCCAGTGTGGGGGAGCCAGGGAAGGGGAAGGAACTTAGAAATTGAGAGAAAAATCTCAGCGTTGGAGCTTCCTAAGAAGCGGGTGCTCCGCCCAGATTTTCAAAACTAGAGAGACCACGCTCGCACAGGGGCAGTCCTGGAAAAGGCACGTGCTCCCCAGAATAGGATAAGAGGTAATAAAAACTGAAAGCGCCTTACCAAAACACAAGGCAACCACAGCTTGGGCGGGTGCTGGGGGTCTCGGGGACCACAAGCCAGGGTCTGACCCTGCCCCTTGACCTTTCCACCGCAATACCCGCTGCTCTGCCCTGACCTCAACTCCCCCTCCCACTTGGGGGCGGCGCTGATTGGCCGCAGCCGCCGTCACTCTCCCGGGCCGTCTCAGCGATTGGGTGCGGTTCTAATGCCCGGAGGGTTCTCAGCTGCGGTCCCCTGGGACTGGGCTAACCAGGCAGGGCAGGCGGGGAACCCGAGCCGAGAGGGCGCCTAGCTGCAGCTGCGCAGTTCCCGGCCCAACCGACTAAAGCTAACTTTCAAGTCCTTTCTGCAGTGCTGGGTACTGCTGTGAGAAATTACATTAATGCACGTAATACTCCGCTTTAACTCTTACAATTCTCGGCATAGTTACATAACTAAAGAGAAGCAGCAAACTTATTAGAAAAACCTCGGGCAGGCACACAATATTAGAAAACGTGACAGGTGGGGCTCTGCAGACGCACTTAGAACTAGATTTCTAGGTGATGCTTGTACAGGCTGCAGTTTGAGGACCACTGTTTTACCACACCGAATCAGATCCTGAATTTGAGGCAGGCAGCCCCTAGGTTTGAACCATCCCTATAGTTTCTAAATAAAGACAGTACATTTCTTCACAGACCATAGGCAGTGAAAGTCAGGGTCTAAGGACGTGAGCGAGTGGAGGCAGGATGCAAACCCCGCAACCCTGCTCTGGAACCAAGGGTCTCCGACACCGCGCCTTCTCGCCCCGGCCTTTCCCCTACCCCTGGCATTCTGGGACTCACTGCGCTGGTATTCTGGAGTCCCGAGCATAGCTTGGGCTACAACGAGAATTCCAATCAATACTATTCAACGAAAGCAGGCTTTACTAGCCATTCCTTCTAACACCCTACTACGCTTAAAATGTGGGGAGTCCAGCTCCTGCCCGGGTTCAAGGCTGCCCTGCACGAGCTGTGATGCAGGGAAGCAGAGCCCTGGGGGTCGCTCCGGGGCGGGGCAGGTGTTCAGCTAGAAGAGCTAGGAAGCCTTGCTGAGCCCGTGCGCCTCTTCCTGCCCCTTCCCTAAAGCTCTTGAAGCCCTGTCCCCAACCTCCACCGCACAACTTCCATCCCCAAAGCAAAGAAAATCTGTAGGTCTTTGTGCACAGCCTCCTCCGAGGCCCAGGCAGGTTGCCCTGGGATTTGGGGGTTGCAGCCTCGCAGAAGACACCGCAACTTGCTCACCTGCAGCTGCCCGGGTTCTGGTGCAGGAATCTGCTACACCTGCGGGGGAGTCTCTGCTCCCGGGAGGCCCTGGGGAAGGCACAGAGATTTGCACCTTCCCTGAAGTTAGCGCAGAAGGAGCCTGGGAGTGAATGGCACCCAAAAAACTCCAGCTGCTTAAGTTTTCGTTTCCTACAGTTCAGTTAGACACAATTTCCTTTGCCGCCCTCCCACTCTCCCACGCCTATGCTGGGAGGAGCTGCTGCCCCTGTCCGCCTTCCTGTTCCTTCGAGGGGCCTCAGAAACGTGCCCTAGAGGAGATGGATTGAGATGTGTGTCTCCACCTGGAGCTGGGAAGTCATAAACTAGGGAGTGACCTTTTCTGGGAACTCGGTTAACTCTGGCCTTGGGTTGCTGTAAGTTAGATTACAAGTGACTAGGCACTGTGATTTTTTTTTTTTGTTTTTGGTGCCTTTCATTTCTTGCTCTCTTGCTTTTTTAACCACATGATGTTTTAAATGTGTTTCAGAAGTCTAGTTGTTGTAGGTAGCTGAGTTAGATAGAAATATTATAGGTAGTCAGGCAGGGCCAGGCCCTTCAAGCCTGGGACAAAAGATTCCTTGCAAATGGAGGAAGAAGTACTTCTGTGTCCGGCCAGATTTCAAGACAAAAGATTAAACAAATGCACTCACAGATCTCTATAGGGATGCACATCAGGGATTGATATTCTAAATAGGTAGCGATCACCTTGAGTCACTGATCCAACCCCTTACAGCACAGTGAGCTGGCTGAAACCCATTGTGTATAAACCTTGTTGGTTTTACACCAAATGTGTCAGTTCTGGGGGGGCAAAGAGAGAGCCATTTCCCGCGTCCTGTAGTGAATCCAGCTGCAAGGCTGCCAGGCACAGATGTTGCACACACTTTCTGGTGGTAGGCTGAAAATTGTCCTCAGAGTGCCCTCCGGCTTCTGATTTCCTTCCCTAGATCCTCACTGTGAAGTGGTTACCCTTCTCTGCTCCTTGCTGGTACCTGGGGTCTTGCATATCTACGGCAGGAAGGCCAAACTGGAGAGGGTAAGCCCTCCATGGCCTTCCCACTCACCCAACCCGCCACCCTCTTTCTTGTTCCTTGGAGAGGCTGCAGAAACATTTGCCTGGCATTGGTGAATTAGGATGTGGGCACCCCTGGATAAGTTGCTAGTTGGGGAGGGACCTGCTCAGGGTGGGGTTGTCTACAAGATGCTCCTTATACCCTACCCTCCATCCCTAGAGTCCTGTGACTTTTCATAGAGGAGAAATGGAAGATTGATTAACATGCCTTTTATTTTCTTTCAGATTTCTTAAGTAGCTGCTCTATTTCCTGTTTAGGTCTCTTTTTGCGTTACATGGAAGAAAAGACAGAGTGTACCTGTTGTGTTGTATTTTACCTAGACATGGGCACTTTGGTTCCTTTTAAAAATCTATTATATATATATATATATATATATAT
>NW_004955474.1:11031449-11084289 GCF_000276665.1 Chinchilla lanigera | reverse complement strand
ATATTTCCTTTTCCTTTTCTCTTCCTTTTTTTCTCATTTTCCCATTTCAGTTTCTCTTTCCTTTTGAACAGTTTCTTCCCATTTCACAGTATCTATTGTACCTTTTGGATCTTATTTTCTCTTTTGGCTTCTTATACTAGGGATATAATATGATGTTTACACATGCAAGACTGATTTATTTCACTTATGAGTGTGGCTTTCAGTTGCATCCCTTTACCTATAAAAGTCTCAAATTTAGCCTTTTTTATACCTGAGCAGTATTCCATTATATAAAAATACCACATCTTTTTTTTTTATATTCATTCCTTGGTTGATGGGCATTTGGGTTGTTTCCAAGATTTAGGTATGACTAATTGTGCTGCTATAAACATGGGTGTACATATATCACTGTGGTATGATGTTTGTTATTCTTCTGGGAAAATACCCAGAAGGAGAATAGCTGGGTCAAATAGGATCTCTAATCTTAGTGTCTGAGGAATCTCCACCCTGATTTCCTCAGTGGTTGCACCAGCTTACTACACTCCCACCAACAATGGAGATGTGTTTCTATTTCCCTAAAGCCCCTCAGCATTTGTTATTGGTTGATTTTCTGATGGAAGCCATTCTTTCTGGATAGAGATGGAATCTCGTTGTTTTAATTTGCATCCTTGAATGACCAGTGTTGTAGTTTAGGGTTTTGCAAGGGGAACAATATAATACAGGACACATTTTATAAGATTATTTTATAATAGTTACCCAAAGAATCATATACAAACAGTGTGAAGGAAATCTGTCCACACACTAAAGACCAAAGAATCCAGCTAAGGTCCTGGATCCCATAGAAATGTCTGTATGAGTTAAGCTGAGACCTAGAGCCTATAACAATGCTCCCCCCCACCCCCCCGAATCCATCTGGAAGCCAAGAGCTCACAACAGTGTATCATGCAGGCCTGTTTCAAAGATGTATTGGGAAGGCCCAAAGGTCAGTGGTTGAAGCTAAAAAGTCTATGCCAGTGGAAAGGTTTGTGCTAGCAGGCTGAGGGATGTGTACTGGAGCCAGGAAGTAATGCTCAAAGTAAGAACCAGAGCTTCCCCAAAAAGTACCGCGGCCATCCTCAGCAACAGTAAGATCCCAAGCTCCTCTGATGATGAGGAAAGCCAAGTTCTCATCAGGAAAGCCAACACGACAAGCTTTTCCAGGAGACTGAGCAGTGCACCATCTTCCCCTCTGGAGCCAGGAAGTGATACTCAAAGTGAAGGACTAGAGCGGCCCCAAAATGAACTGCAGCCATCCTCAGGGACAAGGAAGTCCTGAGCTCCTTCTCCAATGAGAATAGCCAAGTTCATCAGGAAAGGCAGCATGACAAGGTCCTCCAACAGAATAGCCCAAGAGAACCAGAAGCTCCCTAACAGCTTCCTAACATTTTCCCACCATCCTCTGCTCTTCTCCAGTTCTACCTCTTATGCTGCCAGCAGCAATCCTCAGCTGAGCCTCCCACACCCAGCACCATGTTGGTTCAGTTCAGCTGGGTGTTACAAGTTGACCACCAGTTGTCAATCCACCACAATCCACCTCTGGTCAACTTGATAAATATATATATTTCTTTAAACCAGTTTCCAGACACAAAGACATGCATATAATTGCGTCTAACATATAACTATCCTGTGTGCAAACTGAAGTGCACTAATTCCCTCACCAAACAGAAGGTAAGTTTTCTTTGGTTGGTGTTTACACTTATCATTTCATAACTTCAACATTATAACACAGGTTTATTTTTTTTTTAAATTTTTTGTCTTTTTGAGACAGGGTCTTGCTATGCAATTCAGGCTGGCCTTGAGCTCACTTTGTAGCCCAGGTTGGTCTTGAACTTGCAATGATCCTCCTGCCTCAGCCTCCCAACTGCTGGGATTATAGGCGTGCACCACCACCCTGGCTATATAACACAAGTTTAACAATTATCAAGAACCAGATTTAAGTCTATCAATATTGTATTATATTTGAACCATATAAGGAAGAAATAGTGCAATTATAATCCTCTTTTCTGTAGCATATCATGGAGTCTTAGCTTGTATTTAGAACTACCTTCTTCTACTACTCATTCTGTATTCTCTTGACCTTCAACAAGCACCTCAGCAGATCTTGATTCTTTCCCTGAGCAGTGACCCATACCTTCATTCCTGAAGGCTCTGGGCCATTTGTCATTGTGCCTGTATTAGGTTGTTGTAGTTTCCCATTGACTTTAATAACAGGACATGGTAACATTAAGAGGCTCCCTAAAGGATCTCCTGCATTCCATGTATATTCTTCCTTTCCTCCATTGTGGAGTAGTCCAATTTCCCCTTGACAGTTGGGGTCAATCATCCCAACAACACTGTGACTCCCTTTTTAGCTTGTTTCCTTAGAGGCATGAGGAGACCAAAATGACCAGGGGGAAGTCTTCGCTTCCAGTTCAACAGTATCATTGTTGTGCTTCCTGGTGCAAGACTTCCCATTCTCTGGAACTAAGACTTCTAAGCCAGCAGAACATAAAGTTGGGGAGACAGGAAGCAAAAATTTTACTAGTGGATCAGTAGGAGTAATGGTGAGTGATACCATCCCTACTTCCACCCCTTGATTCCTGGACCATGAATCCTGGTTATGGGAGACACAGTGCCATATAGAGGGTGCTGATTCAAAGCATAAACAGCCTTTTGAAATACCTTACCCCAGCCCTGCAAGCTATTGCCACTGAGCTGGCACTGTAAATGACTCTTCAAATGACCATTCCACCTTTCTATCAATCCATCTGCTTCTGGGTAGTGAGGAACATGGTAAGACCAGTGAATTCCACGAGCATGAGCCCATTGCCTCTCTTCTTTGGCTGTAAAATGTGTTCCGTGGTCAGAGACAATGCTATGTGGAATTCCATGATGGTGGATAAGGCTTCTGTGAGTCTAGGGATGGTAGTTTTGCCAGAAGCATTATGTACAGTGAAGGCAAATCCATACCCAGAATACATGTCTATGCCAGTGAGGACAAAGTACAGTCCTTTCCATGGTACAGTATAATCAACCTGCCAGGTTGATCACCCTGAGGAACGGCACCATAGCACAGGCTCAGTGTTGGTCTCTGCTACTGGCATATTGGGCGTTCAGCAGTGGTTGTAGCCAGATCAGCCTTGGTGAGTGGGAGTCCATGTTGCTGAACCCATGCATAACCTCCATCCCTGCCACCATGGCCACTGTGTTCATGGGCCAATTGGGCAATGACAGGGGTGGCTGAAGAAGGGCCCATGAGTCAGTATACAGTTGCACATCTGGCCATTTCTCCTTCCAGGCAATATGTACTATGAAGTGCACTGCCTGAAGTTCTGTCCACTGTGATGATTTCCCTTCAGTACTGTCCTTCAAGGATGTCCCAGAAAGGGGCTCTAATGCTGCAGCTGTCCACTTGCAAGTGGTGCCTGCATAGTGTGCAGAGCTATCTGTAAATCAGACCCTAACCTTCTCTTTCTTTGACAGCTGGTCATATGGTACACCCCTCTCCTGGTACCAAATTCTGTCTTGGTTACTTTTTTCTCATCACTGGGGCAAGATACTTGATGCCAAGAATTAAGGAAGGAAAAGTTTATTTAGCTCAAAGTTTGTGGAGGTTTCAGTCCAAAATCAGTGCTGGACTTTGTCCAAAGCTTTTTCTGCATCTATTGAGATGTCATGTGATAGTGTCTCTGGCTCTGTTGATATGATATATTACATATATTTATTTATGTATGTTGAACCATCCCTGCATTCCTGGGATGAAGTCCACTTAGTCCTGGTATGTAATCTTCTTGATTGCATACTTGTATTCTGTTTGCTGGTATCTTACTGAGGATTTTTGCATCTATGTTCATTAGGGAGATTGGCCTGTAGTTCTCTTTCTTGATTGAGTCTTCCTCTAGTTTTGGTATCAGGGTAAGACTTGCCTCCAAGAATGAGTTAGGAAGTATTGCTTCCCTTTTAATTTCATTGAAGAGATTGAAGAGTATTGGCATTAAATCTTCTCTAAATTTCTTCTAGAATTCAACCACTAATCCATCAGGACCTCACTTTTCTTTGATAATTCGGTAATTATCTTTTTGGTAATTTTTTTTGACTTATTTTTTCTTTGTCTTTTTGAGACAGGGTCTTGCTATGTGGCTCAGGCTGGCTTTCAGCTCTCTTTGTAGCCCAGGCTGGTCTCGAATTCACAATGATCCTCCTGCCTCAGCTTTCTGAGCTTGGGGATAGCAGGTGTGTGCCATAACGCCAGACCTTTTTTGTCTTTTAGAGACAGGGTCTTGCTCTGCAGTTCAGGCTGGTCTTGAACTCACTTTGTAGCCCAGGCTGTCCCCAAACTCACAGTAATCCTCCTGCCTCAGCCTTCTGAGGGCTAGGATTACAGGCATGAACCACCATTCCCAGCTGGTAAGTTTTAATTACATTTGTGATCTCATTAACTGATATTGGGTTATTCAGAATTCTTATATTTTCTTGACTCAGCTTTGTTCATTCATACATATCTAGGAATCTGGCCATTTCTTCTGTGTTTTCCATCGCATGAGAGTAAAGATTTTTGAAGTAGATATTGATGATCTTCTGAATTTCCACAGGATCTGTAGTGATTTCACCCTTTTTATTCTTCAATGCATGAATTTGAGTCTTTCCATTCCTTTTTTGGGTAAGGGTTGCTTAGGCTGTATCAGTTTTATTTATTCTTTCAGAGAACCACCTCTTTGATTTATTAATTCTCTTTATTATTTTCTTAGTTTCCATTGTGCTAATTTCTGTTCTGATCTTTATCATTTCCTCCCTTGTATGGGCTTTAGGCTTGTCTTTTTTCCTAGAATCTTGAGGTGCAGCATTAGGTTATTTATTTGTGCTTGTTCTGTTTTCCTGTTGTGAGAATTCACCATTATAAATCTACTTCTTAGCACTGCTTTCATTGTTTCCCATAAGTTCTAGTGTAGTGTATCTGTTTGCTCATTTAGTTGTAGATATTGTTTAATTTCTTTAATTTTATCTGTGACCCATTTGTTGTTCAGGAGGGTAGTATTATTTTCCATGTGTTTGTGGAGTTTTTGCAGTTTCTTTGGCCATTAATTTCCAAATTCATTGCACTGCTTCAGATAGTGTGCAGGGGATAATTTAAACTCCTTTGTATTTACTTAAACATTTGCATTTACTGGGTTCCTGTTGCATGGCAGATTGTTCTGTTGGCTAGTCTATGGTCTATTTTAGAGAACATCCCATGTGCAGCTAAGAATTGTGTGCATTCTGATGTTGTTGGATGGAACACTCTGTAAACACTCCGTGTCCACTTGTTCACAGGTTTCATTCAGTTCTTATATTTCTTTACTAATTTTCTGTCTAGTTGATCAATCTCTTTGTAACAATGGGGTATTAAGTTCCCCCATTACAATTGCATTATTCCTTATTTTATTTTTCATGTCTATTAATAACTGTCTTATATAGTTGGATGCTCCCTTATTTGGTGCATACATATTTATGATTGCTATCTCTTCCTCTTGAAGTTTTCTCCTAACAAGTATGTATTAACCTTCTTTATCTCTTTTGATCATTCTTCATTTGAAGTTCAAATTTTCTCTAAGGAGAATAGCTGCTCCTGCTTTTTTCTGGGTTCCTGTTGCATGGCAGATTGTTTTCCATCCTTTGACTTTCAGTCCATGAATTTGTTTTTGAGTTAAATGTGCTTTTTGTATACAGTATATTATTGAATGCTGTTTCTTCCGTTTGGCCAGTCTGTTTCTTTTGATTAGTGAATTGAGGCCATTTACACTGATGGTTGTAACTGATATATGTTGGCTTATCTTTGTCATGTTATTTTCCTGCTGCTGGTTCCCTGCTTTTTCCCTCTGTTTAATTCCTTTCCCTCACTGGTGGTTTCCTTCTGTTATTGTTTTTGAAATTGTAGCCATTTTTATCTATCTGGAATATCTTTCAGTACCCTTTGTAAAATTGGTTTGGTGGTCATGAATTTCTTCAGCTGTTCTTTGTCATGGAAGGATCTTTTTCTCTACCAATTTGGAAAGACAGTTTTGCAGGGTGCATCAATCTGGGTTGGAAGTTGTTTTCTTCAAGGAATTGAAATACTTCATGCCAAGCTCTTCTTGATTTGAGGATTTGTGTTGAGAAATCTGCCATGATTCTGATGTACTTTCCTTTATAGGTGAACTGTGTCTTTTCTCTAACAGCTTTTAATATTCTGTTCTTGTGCTGAATTTATAGAATCTTGGTTATTATATGTCTTAGTGTAGTTTTATATTGGTCATGGCTGTTTGGAGTTATATATGATTTATTTACTGTATGTCAAAGTTTTTAGCCCTACTTGGGAAGTTTTAGGCCATTATTTTATGGCATTTATGCTATCTTCAGCTTTGTCATTGGCCTTGTTCAATCTTACATTATTCTTTTTTACTTCATCTTGTAGATGTTGGAGTGCTTTTTCATAGTGTCTTACTATTTTAAAGATATCTTTCTTTTCATAATCCCTAGCTGCAATTCTATCTTCAAGACCTCAAATTCTAATCTCTCCTTCATTCAATCTATTGCATATACTTTCAATGGAGGTTCTCATCTCTGAGATTTCTGTTTGGATCTAATTCATGGTTTCCATTCCTTTCCTATGTTGGACATTTTTTTGTTTCCTCCATTTTTCTAAGCCCATCTAAAAATTATAGGCAGACCAATCAGGCAAGACAAAGAAATATAAGGAGTATGCAGATGAAAGTAAGAAGTCAAACTATCTCTATTTGCAGATGATATGATGCTTTGTACACATGACTTAAAAGTCTCTTCCAGAAGACTTTTACATATGATAATTGTCCAAATAATTCAGCAAAGTACAAAAATGCAGAAATAAATTGTGTTCCTATACTTCAACAATGAACTCACCCAGAAATAACTAGGGAAACAATTCCATTTACAATTACCTTCAAAAATGAAATGGCTAGAAATCAACTTACCCAATGAGGTGTAAACAAGGAACTGTGAGACCTCTATAATGAAAGTTACAGAACCCTGAAGGACACTGGGAATTGGAAGACACCCCTTGTTCTTGGGTGAGAAGAACAAATGTCATGAAGATGGCAACACTAATGAAAGCAATTTATAGATTTAATGCAATCTCTATTAAAATACCAGAACTATTCTTCACATAACCAAAAATAATTTAAATTTTTAGGACCTAGACAAGAAACAAATAGATAAAGCAATTCTGAACAAAAGGAGCAAAGCAAGAGGCACCAAATACCAGATTATAAATTATACACAAAGCTAGGGTAACAACAACAATATGGTATTGACACAAAATATCAGTGGAATGAACAGAGGACACAGAACCAACCCTTTGCACCTATAGCCATTTGGTTTTTGACAAATGGCCAGAAACATTTGTTGGAGAACAGACAAACTGGATATCCACTTCCAGAAGATAGAAACCATACTTTTATCTTTCACTATTAAAGTCGAAATCAAAGACAAGATATGAAAACTTTGAAACTGTTGGAAGGCAAGACAGGGGAAACAGTTGAAGTCATAGGCACAAAGACTTCCTGAGTAAAACTCTGACAGCATAGGAAATATTAAAAACCAACAAATGAAATTACATGGAATTAAAAAGCTCCTACATAGCAAAAGTTAACCAACAGAGTGAAGACACAATTTAAAGAATGGAAAATGTTTTTGCTAACCACTGTCCAGATAAAGAATTAATATCCCAAATATATAAAGGTGGCAAAAAACGAACCCACAAAATACGAGTGACCCAAACAAAAAAGGACCAATTGAATAGACAATTCTCAAAAGGTAAAGTAAAAATGGCCAATAACTATATGAAAAAAATTTCAACATTCTGAACTGGAATGGTTTATATCTGGATCTCCCCTCCAGAGTCTCTTGTGCTTGTAGGTGATGCTTTAGGAGGTGAGGGATCATAGATCCATGACAATCTTTAGTAGGTTAGCCTATTGATGGGTTTACACCTGACTTGTTATTAGGAGGTAGGTCTCTGTGGGCTTGACCTAGAAAGGTGTATCTCTTCCCTTATCTCTTCTCTCTCTCTCTCTCTCTCTCTCTCTCTCTCTCTCTCTCCGCTTTCCTACTGCTGTGCCTTGAGCTGCTTCTCCTCTGCTATGCCGCTCTGACAAGCTGGCCTACCTGAGAGCCGGCTGACTATTGACTAAAACCTTTACAATTTGTGAACCAAAATAAATCTTTTATCACTTACTTTGCAGGCATTGGGTATTGTGTCTCAAAAATGATAAAAGAAACTAAAATATTGGCTGTTAGGGAAACTAAAATAAAAATATCTTTGAATACATTTTATTGCAGACAGAATGGGTGTCATCAAGAACACAGAAGACAATGAATTCTGACAAAGATGTGGTGGAGGAAAGAAACCTTCCTAGACTGTTGGTGAGGTATAAGGTAGTGCAGCCACTATGGAAGATATGAAGATTGCTCTAAAAAGCTAAACAAACAGAGACCATTTGACCCTATAAATCTGGGTACATTCCTCAAAGAATTAAAGATGTCGTACTATGCTGGTACTTATAAGCATGTATAACCATGCTTATAGCAGCACAATTCACAATGATAAGCTCTAGAAACAGTCCAGATTTCTGAGAATGTATGAGTCACTAAAGAAAATGTGGGTGCATATACACAGTGTTATATTACTCAGTTGTGAATTAGCCTGAAATCATGTCACTTGCAGGAAAGTGTATAAAATGTGAGACTACCATTCTAAGCAAAATAAACAAGACTCAGAAAGTTAAAAATCTTGTGATTTCTTTTATCTGAGTAAAATAAATATTACTGGGTAGACTGTTGGAGATGGTGCTGGGATCAGAGGAGAGATGTGTAAAAGAGGAGAAGAAAGAGATCGAAAATGATGAAGATATATTCTGTGCAGGTACCAATTCCCTAAAAGGGATATCACAATTCTGTGTTATAAACAGCCACTTTAAAAATGTTAAAAATTGGAAAAATTTGTACATAATGTCAGATTTGTTCATAGCCATCCTTTTCTGTTTAGAGGCTGTGCATTCATTTTGTTTTTATTCATTAATCAGTTCACTAAATCTGACAATAGTTTATGATAAACCTGAATATATTTATTCTTCTGTTTCACTTTATTATTTGTTTTCATATGGTTAAGAAATCCATGGTTAAAAATGAACTTAGATTGATTAAGTCAAGTTAAAAGCCTAGAGAAATTTTAAATTGCTTCACTGTGCTAAAGGAAGTTCTAGATTTTTTTATTTTAAAGAGAAAAAAAATATTGAAAGGAACAGTTAGTGCTTAATTTTTTTTCTTGACCAATTTTGCATGCTTAAATCTGATAATCTGAACAAATATTTTGAAGAGAACAATATGCAATATAACAACCATTGCTGAGTTTGTACCACCTTGTTTAGTGAAGCTCTGTATCATTTCTAATGATTTTTTAATTATTAGTTTTTATTCTCTTTGTTTGATCAATCTTGCATTCTTACATCTGGTAATCTGAGCAACTTCACTGAAAATAAGAATGTGTAATATAAAGGAAGTTCTAAAGAATCACTGTAGCTAGGCATGGTGGTGCATGCCTGTAACCCCAGCACTCGGGAGGCTGAGGCAGGACGGTTGTTGCAAGTTTGAGATGAGCCTGGGCTACAAAGTGAGCTCAAGGCCAGCCTGAACTGCATAGCCAGACCTTGTCTCAAAAAGACAAAAGAAAAAACAGAAGAATTTTAAAAGAATCGCTGCAACTTGATTTAACAGATATATAATTCTTAACAGGAACAACCCTGTTAAATCTTAAAGTCAGAATTTATTCAATGGTATTTAGCATCATTTGAGGGCTATAAGATATATTATCCAGCAATAAGTAGTTCAGATAAGTATGTGTGGGACTTATTTTACTGCTATTCATGGGATAAACATACACAGAAAATTTATGTAAATATATGTGGATGCATATCTACATATAAATATGTATAAATATATATAAATATATATATTCTGGAGAGCAGGTTAATATTGATTTATATTTAGGCAATATTTTTCAAGTTTCTACTATAATCAAGAACTGTACCATGCACTAAAAAAAAATTTAAAAGACTGCCTTTACAGTGGGAAATAAAAACTTTAAAATCACTCATGTTTACAAGAACATTTTAGTATGGACACAAAAGTTATTTGACTATATATATGATACCACTTAAATCTTTAGAAACATTAAATACTGCATAAAATTTAGACATGTTTATGTTTCTAAATGTGTGAAATTTTGCTTTTCATAGCTACATATTTTTTGAGATCATCATGGACAACCTTCTCTTTTTTCTGATCTTAAAAGAAATGCTTTTTGATTTTCTACACTTAGTGCAAAACTGGTTATGGATTTGTAATAGACAACCTCTTTTGTTCAGGTGTGACCCTGTAACACCTAATTTTTTCAGGACTTCTAACTGAAAGAGGGTGATGTATGAATGATTTGTGCACTTAATAAATGATTGCTTTATATAATTCATCGCCAAAATTTATTTTACTGTCACAGCTAATATGAGTGGAGACTTAAAAAGTTACATGGTACAGGTAGTATTCATGGAAGTGTACAAATTCCTATTGGCTTGTAAAGCTAGTAAATTAAACTCATTTTTATTAAACAGAGTCAGTTAAGTTCATTTTCAAAGTGAATGTAGTTAGGGAGAAAGGTGTTTGTGTCCCTGAGCTCACACCATGCAGAAGGGGAAGAATGTTCTGGGGTACTCATTGCACTCTGCTGGCAATAAAATAAGTAAGGTCCATGTGCATTTAACTTGAGAGTGTTTAGAAGTGCAGACATGAGGACATTTCAACATACCATTAAAAAGGCCTAGGGCATGTATGCCAAAAATGATGGAAGCAACTAAAGATTGAATTTGAGATTTGCCAAGACCCTGTATTTACATATATACCAGAGATTCTAACTATTTCAAACTCTTATTTTTCCTGCTGACTTAAAGTCAGAATCAGTGGGGCTCATAGATCATTTGGCCCACTCCACTAGAACGGAAAACCAGAGCCAGGGATGATGGAAGGTTATTTCCCGATGGTCTGTGTAAACTGGCTAGAGTAATAGTTCCAGCAGCAATTAATTAGAAATTGATTACCTTTGTTGGTGGTATTAATGCAGAACAATGACTATCAGCCTCAACAAATTAATATATTAATGGGAAAAAAGCTGCATAAAATTTGCATCATCTATTTTCATTGGTGTATTATTCAATTTGTGAGTTAAATAGAAAGTTTGTGCCTGAGAACTTGAATTCTCGAGCACCTGGTGCTCACTCCTATTTCTTTTTATGTTTTTACTGCTCAGTTGCAAAGATAGGGAGATAAGACCCAAGTAGATAAAACTGAAGGTGAAAATGAGACATTACAAACAATACTACAGAAATACAAAGGATAATCCAGAATTTTTTTCTTGCAATAATGTACTTGCTTGTTTAAAAAATAAAACTGAGTGTGATCCTACTCCACTTGGGAAGTTGGGGTGGGTGGATTGCCACAAATTTGAGGCCAGCCTGGGCTACATAATAAGTTCAAGGCCAGCCTGAACTACATAGTGAGAAAAAGATACCAGAGATTCTGTCTGTCTGCTGTGTGATGATATGGTGATACCACAGTCTCCTGTGAGATAGGAATATGGTCCCCATAAGTAATCAAATGTGTTGGCATCTTGTTCTTGGACTTCCTGCCTCCAGAACTGTGAAAATTAAATGTTATCCAGGTAATGGGTAGTATTTCATTACAGCAGTTTGAGCTGACTAAGAAGACTATTTGAAGAAATACGATACCACGGAGTTTGCTGATGAATATTAAAGGGAAGGAAAGAGCAAGGTAGGGAAAATATGTTAGAGAATGTCTATATCATTGTGAAGAGGTTGGCAGTTAGACATATGGAGTTAAGGTCATAGCAAAGAAGGACTCAGATGAATAGGAGGAACTTAGTCTGTTATTGAAAACTGTAGGAAAGAGGTTCTTTCCCATATAGTCCTGGATAATAATTCTGTCCTGCAGTAACTGGGAAGTTGCTACTTTAATCTCACGTAAGTAAATATCTTATGAAATATTTTGGAACATGTAAACATACTCTTAGTCTTCACACTTCCAACTGCTAATTTTTTTTTTGGTACTGGGAATCAAACTCATGACCTCTCACTTGCCAGGCAGGTGCTGTGCTGCTGAGCTATAACCCCAGCCCATCCAACTACTAATTTTTGTAACCATTAAGGTTTCCTTCTTGGAATCACATTATTGTAATGATTGTCAAAGGATAGCTTTCTATTTCCAACATATTTTCTATAATTTTTCTTGGCATCTTCTGAAAAACAAACAACAAAAATTTTTTTCTTGGTCTGTTTTAATCCTTCCAAGAAGCATCCTATCAAAAAAGTTCATTATTATTTCCATCTACTGAATGATGGTAAGCTATTGTTCTCATACTCAGAAAATAAATATCAAAGGGTATTATGAAAGACACTAGATTTTAAGTTATCCAAATTACTAGACTGACATTCTTTATGGTTTCTAACTGTAGTTTACTAATACATGTGTGTAGTAGATAATGTTTATAATCTTTGTGGAAAGTTGATACTTGTATGTAACACATCTTAATTTCTTTTTCATCCCCTCCACCCATCTCTGAAAGAGTTCTTGGTTTGTTTTTGGTGCATATTTGCCATACATAATGTTTACATTCCTTGTGTGGAGTTGGTATATGTACATAACACATTCTACTTAGTTTTATTTCATACCTTATCCCTTCTCTCCTTCCTTCTCCTTCCATCTCTTGATCTCCTTCCCTGATGACAATTATCTACCTCCCTACTTTCTATTATCTGTCTTATATTTTACCCTTTGTTTTCACTCTGGGTATCTCATGTAAGACAAACAATGTTATATTTCAGCTTTTGTGTCTGATTTATCTCACTTACCATTATGGTCTCAAGGTGCCTTCTATAACAATCTACTCCAAGTGCCCAACTACTGCTGTAAATATGTGGGTAGCATGCTAAGAGGATATGTACTGAATTTAGTTTCTTGCATACATCACTTTTTCAGGTGCCTGGTCAAAATAATCCTCATAACCTTACAGAAAGGTTTAATGTGGCTTGTATGCTATGAAGGTCCAATCCATGCTTATCTGGCTCCAAGTATCATGTGGAAGGGTATGATACAGTGAGCTGTTCATTTCATTGTCACCAAGAGTAGAGCACGAGAGCTGCATCAGAGACAAAGGCATCAGGGATCTAATATAACACCCTAAAGCAAACTTTGATGACCACTAAGATAACCAAAAGTATATTTAATAAGTTCACTAAGCAACTCTGGAGCCAATCAAGCTGAAAGTCCAATTTAACTGTTAGTTTTCAACCACTTTTCAATTTGATTCCCTGACACATCTCCTTAAACTGCACTAAGTCTCCAAATAATTACAAGATCACAATTGCATTGGCCTGACATAATTTTCCCATGAGCAACCAAAAATGTACTCATGCTGCCCCCAAACCTCAGCTGTTCAAAGACATCTCAAAATTCCAAGTCAAAGGCTCGACTGAGACTCAAGGCAAACTCTTAATTGTAAATTCCTATACAACTGAAAAAGCAGGTTACTTCATCCCAAAATGCAATGGCAAAATGAGAGGAATAGGGGGGACACAAAAGAATCAGACAAAATCAAGACCCAGTCTCACCAAGGCAAATGTTCAGTCTTTTTCCACCACATCCTATCTCCCAGACAGATATTAGAGTGATGTTAGTTGCAAAGGCCTTGAACAGCTCCCTTCTTATGATCTTGCTTGTTACAGCCCACATAACCTACTTCTTGGGCTAACTCTGCTTGTTGCTTGTAGTTTTCCTTGGCTAACATCACACAATTTGGTATGCTGACTTTTTGGTGTCTCCACTGTATCCTCTACTTCATTGCTATGGCTTCATGTACCCACCTCCTAGGTACAATTTACCTCACCTCACAGGCCTTCCTTGAAATCTGGGTGGAAGCTTCCATGACTCCACAAGTCTTACATTCTAGATGCCTGAAAAATCAGCACCATGTGGACAATGTCAGCTCAATCAGAAGACAGGTCTCTCTGTACCATGACTGCAGAGTCCTCTGAATACCTGGATGCCTGAGCATATTGAAAGGAATCCTGGGGAAATAATTTCCTATATAGCTTTCTCCAGGAAGGGGCCCAGGGCCTCTCTCCACAAATGAAAGACTTACACATTTATACTTTTGAGCCTACAATATGTCAGGTATTGCTAATTCCTGAGACGCCCTCAAGTCATCTTTATTTTTGTACCAGTTAAAAGTATTTTTTATCTTTTAATATTGTTAATCTCTTCAGCAATCATGCTATTCTTCATTCCAGCAATACATGCACTTCCTCTCTGGCTAAACCACACATTTTAAAGTCACTTAGTACTTCTTTTTACTCTTGACTCTGTGTACCTGGATAAAAGTATCCAGCAGTAAACCATCCATGCTAAGCCCTGCTGTTGAGCACCCTTGACATTTTTCCAAAAGATTATTGGTCTACCACTTTCAAATTTATCCTTATACAAAGTCTTAAGACATGCTCAAAATGCAGACATTTTCTTTGCCAGAATGGAATACAAATAGCTATTAACCTGATTCCCAATGGGAGTCCTCTTTCTGATATTAAACCTCGTGAGCCTGGCCTTCACTGTACCAATTTCTGTCTATATTCTGGTCTTCAAGCCCCAGTCAGAATTGTTCAGTTGTTCTCTGCTTGTAGCATTCTCTAGCCTATCTCAGCAGACCTTTCCAAACTCCTTCCATAAACCCAATTTCTCACAATATCCTTCTGCCATCATAATATCCTTTCTGCTTTGGAGCCAGCTGACCATGAACTGAAATTCTGAAAATATGAGGAAAATTGAGCCTCTTCCCTCAAACATTGGTGTCTAGCATTTTGTACCAGCAAAGGGATTGCTAAAACCAGAAAATTGGTTCTGAGAAATAGGGTCATTGCTGTGTCTAACTGACCATATGATTCAGAAGTCTTTGCTTATGGGAGAAAGTTGGAAAGGTCTGCTAGGATATTCTGTGAATAAAATCTAAGCAAAGTTAGAGGATATGCCTGGCTTCTTGGGACTATGTATAGGAAAAATATGTGAAGAGGGAAACAAATTAAAGATGGAAATTACAATCAAAAGCAAGGCAGAACTTTAGAGTTGGAAAAATTCCCAGCTTATGAAAAATGCATGAAATTTTGTAACTGGAGAGAATACCAAGGACATGACCAAAGGAATCTTTGATATGATCAGTATGATCATAAAAAAGGCAGGTGCTATTTTAAAAACAGTGAAGAATTATTCTGACTTCATTTAGAGACTTCTCTGGCTACTACTTTTATCATAAACCCAGAGTGCCAGGTCTCTGAGGGAAGAATTTCTTCCAAAATGGAGCTCAGGGAAACCATGGGAACCTGGAATTTGCAGCCTAGCAGTAACTCAAATCTCTGTTCTTTAATTCTGGTGCAGTGTCCCTGGGCTGACCACCTGTGGCTGGTTATCTGGAATCTTAGAAGCGAAGCCTCTGCCCAGTGTGTCCGGCAGAGAGGACATATAGCCAGAGAAGATTATTCTCAACCTCCAGACTTAGTGTTTGCCTTGTTGCCCTTGTACTAACTGGGGAGCTGTTAACCTTTTACATCTTCTTATATCCCATTTTAGGATGGGAATGCCTACCCTCAGCTTTTCCTATGACTACATTTTAGAAACACAGAACTTACTTGATTTCATAGGCTCACAGTTGGAGTGGAATTTTCTTCAGAATGAATCATATCTTAAATCTTACCCGTATCTATTATATATGATACTTAGATGAGACCTTGCACTTCATAGTTGATGCTGAAGTGAGTTAAGATGTTTGGGACCATATGTCAGGAATGATCATGTTTTATAGGTAGGAAAGACAAGAATAAATATGCCTTCTCAATTTATATGTTGAAATCTAAAACCCAACATGAAATATGTGAGGTGCATCAAAATATGGGCATCTGTAATGAACAGATACTTCTCAGAGGAAGAAGTACAAACAGCAAATAAATATATGAAAAAAAATTCAACATTGCTGGTCATTAGAGACATACAAATTAAAACAATGCTGAGATTCCATCTCCAGGAAGAATGACTAATCAAGAAGTCAACCATAAAATAAGCTGCCTAGGCTGTGGGGAAAAAGGAGCCCTCCTCCACTGTTAGTGAGAGTGTAAATTGGGCCAACCACAGTGGAAATCAGTATGGAGATTCCTCAGAAAACTGAAACTAGAGATTCTGATTGACTCAGCCTTTCCCCCTTTTGGTATCTTCTCAAAAGAGTTAAAGCATCACACCACAGTGATACATGTGTATATGTGTATCATTGTTTATAGCAGCACAATTTGTAATAGCTAAATCTTAGAAACAGCCTAGATCCTCATCAACAGATGAATGGATAAAGAAAATGTGATTTTTTTTTTTAATACAATGAAGTACTACTCTGTCATAGAGAAAAATAAACTTCAGACATTTTTAGGTAAATGGATGCACCTTGAGATCATACTTCTAAGTGAAATAAATTGGACAATGAGTGTTTTAATACTGTGTTGCAGCTGGGTGTGGTGACATACGCCTGTAATCTCAGCCCTCAGGAGGCTGAGGCAGGAGGATCATTGTGAGTTCAAAATGAGCCTGGGCTACAAAGTGAGCTCAAGTCCAGCCTGAACTGCATAGTGAGACCCTGTCTCAAAAAAAAGACAAAAAAAAAAAAAAACAAAAAACTGCATTGTTTCTGTTGTGTGAGAAACCAAAAGAGTAAATAAGGACTAAAAAGGATGACACAGACCATCTCTACAGAATTCTCTTCTCAAAAATCAGAATGTAATTCCAGTACCATCATAATGCTTCCTTTCCACCCTTCCCCCTTAGTCAGGGGACACTCTCAAACCATGTCATAAACCACCACTCCCACTGAAATTACAAATTAAACCACATGCTTCAGTTACTGGGATTAATCTTCATTTAAAAGTTGATTTTCTATGTCGGATAGTTTTCATCAATGTGAATTCTGAACTAGGTGTTTGCCTTGTACTGGAATTCAAATGGGCTCTGATGATACTGTGCGGGTTTCTGCATAAATCTTCTTTGCAGAGTTGAAGTAAAGAAGACACTGTGGATCAGCTGTAGTTTACAGCCACCTAAGGAAAGGTATACGGTTCTACATGGGGAAAAGAGAGAAGAAATGGAAGTTAAAACATAGCTATCGCAGAGATGTCACTGCTTCTAAGTCCATATTGTGCTGATTTTGCCACTGTCAGCCAGTTTGGAATGACTCCCGTTTTCTAACTGGCTTAGCTAATGGCTTGAGATCCAGTTATGCCAGAACCTCTGCTTTACTTGGCGTGTTTCTTTCCTAGAGTAAAGCACAGGTAAGGCTTGTGGTTCCATTTCATCTTTGGAATGTGGCACCTGATGAGTTGTTTGAACTGCTGGGAAGTCGTGAGACTTGGCTTCTCCTCCACTGCTCCTGTCCTACAAGTGTTCCCCTTAACTGCCTCTGGGCTTTACTGGGGTTGTGAAGTGCTGTTAGCCTTCACACCTATGATAAGAATAGTGGCTATTGGAGTTCTGCTGAGGATGAGAGTCTCCCACAAGAGTTTATTTTCCATACTGGTCACACAAGTTTTAGTTCCCATCAACAGTGAAGAGTTCTTTTTTCCCCTCAGCTGCTCCAGTGTGGAGATTACTCAAAAAACTAGGATTAGAGATCCCATTCCACCCAGCTGTTCCCCTTGTGGGTATTTTTCCAGAATAATGAAAACATCATACCACAGTGATATATGTGCACCCATGTTTATAGCAGCACAATTTATCACAGATAAATCTTGGAAACAACCCCACTGCCCATCAACAGAGGAATGGGTAAAAAAAGATGTAGTATTTTATGCAATGGAATACTACTCAGCTATAAAGAAAGATGAATTTGAGACATTTGTAGGTAAATGAATACACCTGGAGACCATACTTATAAGTGAAATAAATCAGTCTCACATGTGTAAACATCATATTGTCTTCCGAGTGTGAGAGGCTCAAAGAGTAAAAAAGATCCAAAAGGTACAATAGATATTGTGAAATGGGAAGAAACTTCGAAAGGAAAGAGAAACTGGAGTAGGGAAAAGGAGAAAAGAAGGAAGGGAAAAAAAAAAATATATATATATACACACACAAGATAATTAAGATAGTTATACTACTAATTGCTATTAGCTCAGTGAAAGGAAAGGTATGTGCCTATATTGCTTGATCAATTTTCATGCCTGTATCTTGTAATATGAGCAACTACTTTGAAGATAACAACACACAATGTATTAACCATTGTCACTTTCCTACAATCTTGTTCTGAAATTTTATACCATTGTTTTTATTGTTTTTTCTTTTCTTTAAAATAAAATCAAAAAATTGTAAAAAGGAGTTTCTTTTCCAAGACTATTAGATTATAGAAGCTAAACATTTCATGTGTAAGTAATAGCTTCAAATATTATATCCATAATAAGAAAGCAAGTTTTTAAAACGAGAATTTCTTCAGGAGGGAGTCATCATTCCTTTGTTCACTGAAAATCTTTTAAAATTGGCTGTTTGTTTTTTTTATTCAGTATCACAATAATACTTATAATAGTAGATTATTTAATGGGAATATTTAAATGTAGTGTGAATTCCCAAAGAGAGAAAACACTTTACTTTTACTTAAAAATGTCTCTATTGAAAAATATTAGACCATACTGGCAAAGGAAATAAAAGCTGGCTATTTACAATCTTTTTAACACATGGTATTTTCAAAATGGAAAAAGCCTCTTGTATGAAATAAATTATAAATAAATTTCATAGAGTAGTTTGTTTTTATATTTATCTTTAGTGAGGCTTTAATTTTGGCACTAAAATTAAAAATAAGCCACAGATTATAATTCTCACCAGTTTTTATAGGAAAGTTCATTAATAAATGTAAAATCTACTGTACCCTTTTTCCAAATTCACAGTAAATATGCAAAAATGTGTATATACTGCAGACATAATCTCCACAATTTGAAAGCAAAATTGTACAGCCAAAGCTACAGGCATCACAGTTCCATTCACAAAGAGTGAATGATCTCAAAGAAAATAAAATCACTGTTTGACTTATACATAGCTCAAAGTGTAGACTTCAGATTTTCTGAGGCTGTTATGAATCCACAATTACATTCCTATTTTTTGTTTCTTATACTCACATTTTCAAAATATATGAAGTCCTAAATAAAGACAAAAATACAGAAATGAGTTTTTAGCAACACGACAGAAAATTTCCTCAATTCTCGGGTAGAGAAAGCTAAGAGAACAGATCACACAAAGTAACATTGCAGCTACACAAACTATTAAATATGGAAACCTGGGGAAAATCTATACAAACTCTTTCTTCACCTTTCCAGTTTAAAAGCGTTGAAATTCTTTAGTTTTACTTATCTGTTGATACCTCTACTTAATTTATTTAATTGCTTGGCAATTGCTCTAATATTGCTTTAGTATCTTTTTAATTTTTTCTTCTTCACTTTTTTGTGGTTCTTCTCCAGTTATATAACTTCTCCAGTGACCAGAAGTCCATTTACAAGTTTAGGTAATTTTTCAGGATAATGACACCCATGTCAGAGGAAGAATACAGTACAGAGAGCGCTTGTTTGATTCAGGATTATCAATTCTCTTATAAACTTCTCCACTATGCCCCAACTTGACTCACTCCATTGCTGTTTAACTAGAACCTTCCTTTACTGAGTTCTATTAAAGCCTATCGATTTTATTTTTCTCAAATCTATTGTGTTTGTTATCCTTCCCACAGTGATAATTCAACACTTTTGCCAATCACTTGCACTGTACTATTGCAATTTTACCTTTCTCCAATCCATTTCCCACATGCTCACCAGGATTTATCTTTCTAAAGTTTGGGTTTATACCTACTTTATTTTACCTAGATCCAAACCAACCATTTAATTCAATAATTTTCAATGAGCAAAATCATGTCTACAAAAGTTGCCTCATCTTTAAAAGTGCTTTTGAAATTAGTTTGAATTGACACATAAAAATCACATACATTTCATGGGTATTGCAATACATGCATACACACTGTGCAGTGTTTGAATCAGTTGAGCATATTTATCACCTTAAATGCTTATAATGTCTTTGTTGTGAAAATATTAGAGATTTTTTTGTTCTTTTTTTCAAACACAAAGTTCATTGTTGTTATGTATAGTTACTGGACTGTGCAATAGCACGTGAGAACGTATTTCTCTTTTCTCGCTCTATCCTTAAAGGTTCTTGAAAGAAGACCACAGTCATTTCTGAACAGTCCTCCACTTCTATCAAACCCATTTCCCATCACGCACCTTCCATAGTTTTTAATATGACCAATTGTTGTTCATCCATTACCTCACTCCCTAGGTTCATCCATCTTTTTTTGTCTTTTTGAGACAGGGTCTCCTTTTGCAGTTCAGGCTGGCCTTGAGCTCACTTTGTAGCCCAGGCTGGTCTTGAATTTGCAAGGATCCTCCTGCCTCAGCCTCCCAAGTGCTGGGATTACAGGCATGTGCCACCACTCCTGGCTGATTCATCCATCTTTTCTCATTACCATTATTCAAAAAGCAAACACTTGACATTAAGCTGTAGTATACAAAAAGAATTTAGTACATGTCCCTAAAACATATGGAGTATCTTATTTTTATATAATTTCATCTTAGTTAAAACCCCTAATAATTCCTTCCAACCCATCAAATAGTAAGTCACCGTTCAAATTTTCCGGAATGTTTCATAAATCAATTTTAAAGCAAATTTGTTATGCAAACATTGTTTGCTATTTGTCTTCCTAAGTCTCTCACTTCATTTTACTTTGCACTTTTATTTTCCTTGCAGCTTATTTATTGAAGGGACTGGGTTCTTTTTCTTGTGTATTTTTATGTTTTGATTACACCCACAAATCGGTGCTTAACATACTCCTCTAGTGTTTCAGACTTGGCTGAACAGTGCGATCACCTATGACCTCTGCCCTGATTTAAGGCTGGTACCCACCTGCAGGGACTCGGTATAATAGATTCTGGTGTGTGTGTGTGTGTGTGTGTGTGTGTGTGCGTGTGAAGTTACCCAAGTATTTCTACTGTGCAGTTAATGTTGAGCACCATTGCCGTTCCTGTAATTCTCAACTTTGGCTGCAAACTGGAATCGACTTCTGCTACACAACTTTCTCATTTATCTTCTGATTTAGTTGAACTGGGATATAGCTCAAGGTTTTATTTTTATTAGTGCATATGTTATGCAGTCTAGTGGGTTTCATTCTGGCATATTTGCACTTGCATGTAATATTCTTTGATCACTTTCTTCTCCCTTGCACCCCTTCCTTCCACTTTTTCTCATCTTCCCTTCTTCCCCTTATTTTCCTCTCCTCTCTTCCCCTCCCCTCCCCTCCTTTCTCCTCTCCTCCTCTCGCCTCTTTCTCTCTCCTCTCTTCCCTCTTCCTTTCCCTCATCCCTCTCCTCTCCTTCCCCAGCTCCCTCTCACCCTTCCTTTCTTTCTCCCTCCCTTTTCCAAATGAAAGAAATCATAGGACACCTGACTTTCTCAATCTGGCTTATCTCACTAAGCACAGTGGTATCTCGTTCCTGGAATGAGATTTTCCTGGAAAAGACATGATTTCATTCTTTTTTGGCACTTGGGTTTTTAAAAGTTTTCAATCACTGTTTCAACTTATTTCCTATAAACCTACAGACCTGGAGGCTTGATGTATATATACTCCTGTTGTAGTTCTACAGTAGATTTAATGGTAAATCAGAACAAAATATGTTTCTTTTTTTTTTTTCTTTTCACTTAAGCTCAGACTCAAAATTTTTCCCCAGATATTACTGTTGTGTTTTAAAATAAATGTTTTAGGAGAAGGAATTCTGCACAAAAAGATAAAGTCTTCTTGCCTTGTGAAAATACAGACTCCAAGCAGAAACTGGGTATCTAAATCTGGAGCATCAACAGCAAATGGAATTTCAGAACAAGGAATAAAAGGGAATCATTCTATAAAACAATCATTTCAGAGGGTCACTTTAGAATGCATAGCTTGCTGAATCTTTTCAAAATGGCTCTAGAAAAACTCTCTATGAAGCGAGATGTGTAACAATGGACTTACAATGAAGAGACACGCACAGAGCACCAGTGCCTTCGTTTTCACGTCAAGGTCAACATGAAACTTGATACTAAAGTTATCAGATTTTGTGAAGAGTTCTTGAATATAGCCAGACCAGTGCTTGGAAATCTTGCCAACTACAGATTTTTCATCAAATGATGTAACCTATATTAGAAAAATAAAGTCTGAAAGATGTCTAGAAAAGTTATATTAAATCTACTTTCAATGTTAAAATAAAATTTAAAAACATAGTTTTAAAATTATGCCCATATGTAACTATGACCAGCAATTCTTATTCCATATATATATGGAATTAGTTTTGCTGAAATTAGTGAAATTAGTTTTGCTGAAATAGTTAACATTTTCTATTTTACACTAAAATAGACAATACTAAATTATTTTATTTATCTATATAATTTTAAAATTTTATTATTTTTTAACAAATTATTTTAAATGATTCAAAGCAAAATCTAAGAAGCAAAAGGTAAATTTACAATATTTCTTTGATAAAGTTTCTAGAAGCCACCAGAAAGATAATAGACAAAATATTTATTATATTTCTATTTAGAAGAAGTATAGAGAGCTTACATACATGGCAAGTTTCAAGTGGATGGAGGGAACACTACACTAACTGCCAGAGGGAAACTAAGAGCATAAAAAAGAATATCATCAGTTTTTAGCAAAGGAAATAACCAATAAACAACTTGATGTTTCTGGGTCAGTGGTTGGGAAAACCTGGCTATCTAATGGGTTGAAATAGTAAAAAAAGAAAGATGTATGAACAAAGGTGTCCGAAACACAGTCCCAAGACAAAATGTTTTGGGCTTTGTAGTTCTGACAGAGAAGAGTTCAGGGCCATTATACAGAGCAGAACAGACTGTACACACACTAAGGCCTTGCTTCAATTGGTCAGGCAGGGATTGAGCATAGCCAACATCATCATGCTAAGTGCACATAGCATTGTGTTAAGTGTGGAGGAGGTGTATCCTTGTCAAATGTGCACAAGGTAACGCATATGCTAGTAACACCTCTGTTAGCCTGGGGAGCACTGAATAAATGTCAGGAAACAAAATTCTGACTCATTTCATTTGGAAGGACATATATAATAAGATCTTAAAAACTCTGAAATATATTTCTAATATGAATTTGTAATGACATGGATTACTACCTATCAAATATTCACTTAATCCCCTATGATATTGTAGGCCCAGTATACTTTCTGCTCATTCAAGACTGGATGTGGTCACATGACTTGTCAAAGGTAAAAGCAAGTGACATGAATACTGTTCTTCAACATGGCCAATTTTATTGATGTGGCTCTTGCTGCCTAGTGGAAAACTACTAGAAAATTATCTCCTAATTAGTTGCTGTTGTTATAATCCTAGAATACGCACACTCAGGTGAGACTGGAGGCCCGTCTGCAGTCTAAGTCTGAGCCATCTAACTATGCCTAGGGGTACCCTCTGAAATAAAGTAGACCTGCAGGCTCTTACACATGAGTATAAAGGCTTCTTGCTTTAAACCAGTGAGTTTCAATGGTTATGTGACATGTGACAGTATCATGGTAAACTACACTAATACAAATCCTCTCTTACACATGTCAGCATGTTATCTGAAATTGCTGACAATTAAAATCTTAAAAGTATTAATGGAAACTTTACATTTAAAATTTTAATTTTTGTATAGTTTTTAAAATGAAAATTTCAGGTAATAAATTGCTCACCATCATGAACCCAACATTACGTTGGTAGAAATATTGATAGTTAATTTTCTGATCACTACTGTAATAAGTAAAAGTTTGCCAAATATTTTTCCAGAAGGAGAAAATGTAAATTTTTTTGTCAAGGATCAGAAATGTAAATAATGAACTGCACTCAAAATTCATCAAAACTAGAAATGTTTTAGCTGCATTCTTAATAACATTTAAAAGTGTGATGGCCTTATCATAAAATTTTAACCTCTGGAAATAATAAATTGATAATTTATTAATGTTAATATTTTTTGCAATAATGGAAATTATTATGGACCTAGGACCATACACATTCTACTACTGAAGGACATCCCTAGCACTTACTGTTAAATTTATTAATTTATAAATGAAATGATTCAATACCAAGAGCTGATAAATAATATTCTAAAAAGTCTTTAGAATCAGTTCAGTTTATATATAAATATAAATATTGAAACAAAGCAGTAGGGGCTGGGGATTTAGCTCAGCAACACAGAGCCTGCCTGGCCAGTGCAAGGTCATGAGTTTGATTCCTGGCACCAGAAAAAAGAACAAAAATAAAACAAAAAAAAAAAAAAAAAGAAGAAACAAAGCAGTAGCACATATAACCTAGGTATATATCAAAAGAATATAATGAAATATAATATATGACTTTTAAAATGGTTATTGATATTTTATTTCCAAATAAAGCACTTATATAACACTTAGTATATTCATATCATGTAAAGATGTTGCAATTATTAAAATTTTAACCCTAATAACAAAGATATGAATACAAACTTCAAGCATAAATACAGGACTGCTTTGGGATATCAATTTCAAATGGGCAAAGTTTTTTCCTTACTAAAATCCCTGAAAGGAGAAAGACTCACTTACAGATACAGATTGAAGGCCTACTTGGCTTCCTCTTATTCATCCTTAGGAAATTATCTCACAACTATTATACATAAGAAAATTCCATAAATTTCTTATTACATGACTAGGATCCAATATGACTGAATTACAAATTCCTTCCCTATATCAATTGCTTACCCCTAAAATTCTTAACTTGGTCAATAATATCATTATTTAGGTTCTCAGATATGTGACATCAGAGTGATCAAGCATGATAATTATTTCCAGATTTTCTTTCCTCTTCAGCTGAGATCAAATGAATGAATAAGTCCCCCTGGTACACTGAAATATCTCTTAAATTCTCCCTTTAGAGCCCACTTTTGCTGTGGTTGAGGGTTTCACATCTTCTTTTACTAGAAGTTCCCATGTCCATGAGTAGAGTGCATCATAGTGATAATTTGTGTTTTAAAATGTCAACCTTTCCATCATAAATGCTGCACAAAATGAGTCATGAAACCTTCTCAGGACTGTCAGATATGGTGCCTAGGTAATATCATTCTACATGCAGAAGAAAGAAATGATATCACTACAGATAGATGATGCTGTATTTCTTACCTTTCTTGTCTCTGGGACAACCCCGCCACAAAGAGCTTAAAGAAGGGGAGATTTATCTTGACTCATAGTTACAGAGGGTTCAGTCTATAACCAGTTGGCTCCAAAGCAGAAATGGCAAAGCAGGAAAGAGGAAAGGCAGAGGAAAGCTGCCTAATCCATGGCAGCAAGGAAGCACACAGTAGGGAGACCGAAGGAGATAGCCTCTTTAAGCATGATTCTAGTGAGCCACCTCTTCTCACTGGGCCCCACATCCTAGGGGCACATTCAGCTATGAATGCATCAATGAATTCATTAACTGATGGCTATGGGACCCCCGTAACCCTGTCATCTTCAGAAAGCCCAACATCTTAACATGTGGGGTATTTCGAGGACAGTTCAGATCTAAATCATAAAGGATGCTAAGACATACACTGCAAAAGTTTGCTAGATGGGAATTAATTTCTAAACATTAAATACAAAATCTTTCCCAAAGCTTTTGCTTATTTCCTAAAAATAAATCATGTCATCTAAATTTCTGATAATATTCTTCTTCAAAGGAGTATTATTTTCTTCAAATATTGAAAGTAACTATCATGGTTTATGTCTGGCTGTCCCCCTAGATCCTCATGCAGTCATGGGACTGGCTTTTAGAGTTTATGATTGATCAATGGTCCAATGCTGGGGTTATGGGTGTGAGTACACTTGCCCTGGAGTGGATAGTTTGCATATGTAAGGGAGAGAAAGAGGCTGCTTCCTGCCACTACTGCCTTTTGCTCTTGTTGCTTTGTTGTTTTACACTGCCATGAACAGTTGCCCTCTGCCATGTGCCACTCTGCCTTGGAGCCAGCTGAGTATGGACTGAAACCTCCACAAACTGTAAGCTAAATAAACTTTTTCTTCCTTAATTTTAGGTGTCAGGTATTTTGTCTCAGCAATGACAGAAAAGTAACTAAGGACAGTAACTGATTTTTAAACTTTTCCAGATTTAAGACAGGTATGCCTTTCCCTACATGCAGAATTGTACACACCTTCAGAGTGTATACACATACATATTACTCTGTACACCACATGTATTTTCTTAAAACTATCTCTTTTAAAATATGTCATCTATAAGGGGAAGTATTCATCTGCATATAGCCAGATTCTAACAGAAAAATCAAAGTTCATATAAAGGGTAAACAGGTAGATGATGTGATAGAATAAAGCTGGATAGTGAAAAAAACCTCAGGAAGATGTGGAGAGATTGCCATAATACCTATATCTTTCCAAAAAGGTAGCTTTACTCAGCTTTAGGATATTTCTTTTTCTTCTGTGGAAAGGTGGGTACAATTTATCAGATTGTATGATTTTTCAGGAGAAACAAGATATAAAGATTAAGTTATAAAATATTCCTATCTTTAGATATTTACAACTAAAACTGTGGGGTTTACTAGATTGGGGCATCTATTAGAAAACTTCATAACAAGATTCTTCTATGTAGTAAATAGATATATTCATTAAAATGCACTAACAATACAAAGATAAAGCACAGAAGACAGAGAAGAATAATTGGGTAGTTCTCCCACATCCTTCCATCTCTGGTGGGGGCCTGAAACTGCATATAGTATTGAACTCTATGCTTTTTTCTATAAATACATACCTTTGACAAGGTTTAATGTATAAATAAGCACAGAAAAAGACCAGGAAAAATTACTAACCATTAACCAGAGAAATTGCATATACTATACTACTCTCTCAAAGTATCTATTGTACTGTACTCAGAGTTTTTCTGATGATATGACACTATATAATGCCTGTGTGATAAGGTGAAAGGAAGTACTTCAGGTAAGGCTTGTGCTTCAGTGTTAAGGATTATTGGAACACTAGTGGTAAGGTATCACTGTAGTTGATCCAAAAACCGACTTTTACCAAGAATGTTACCTAACTGACTAACCTCATGAGCCGGCAGCATATCTATTATGCTGGGAAAAGGGATGACTCACATTCAGACAGAAGGAACAATCTAGGGCAAAAGATTCAATCACAGAACTCAGGATGGCACATGATTTGAAATTTAATAAATTGTTCATTTCTGGAATTTTCCATACTATATTTTCAGACTCGCATACTATCCTTTTCCATTGCAACAATTTATATATAACTGAAGCTAGGGAAGAACTGTAGAAGAAGTTAATTTTGGATTAACCTTGTATTAGTCAGCTTTCTCATTGCTGGGACAGAATATTGGCCACCTCTGATTTAAAGGAGGTGGAGTTTAATTTAGCTCAAGGCTTTAGGAGATATACTATATGGTCCATAGGCTGCAAAGTAGGAACATTGTGCTTCATTCATGGTGGCCAGGAAGCACACCATGGGAATAGTACCAGACAAGAAGGTGCAAGATACTAGAAGTAGACTTTAAGACCACGTTTATTTGACCCACTTAGGAATACCCAGAAGAGTGCTCCATCAATACCCTGGGGAAAGACCTTAAAACCAATCAATTAAAGCCAACCTAACCACCACATGCTACCCCCTGTCAATCTTATATCCAAATACATATGATGAAATCATACTTAATCCCATATTAAATAGAATACCAAGTTCATAACTCTGCCAACATAAACCAACTATCCTGCATACCCACATACAACCAGAAATTCAGTAGCCTTTCAAACCCTCAACAGTTCTAGCCTTTTTCAAAAGTTGCAGTCAACTTATGTTCTGAGACTCAAGGCAAACTCTTAGCTGTGAATCTCTGTTAAAAATCACAAACTAATTATATAATCCAAGGTACAAAGGGGGGTAGTTAATACTCTCCTTTGAAAAGGGGGGACTAGGAGGTTAGAATTTGACCAAAGAAATACTGAATGAAACCCAGTAGGGCAAATATTAAGTCTTGTAGCTCCATGTTCCATATCTGGGACACATGGTGGGGAGATGTCCATTGCAGAAGGGTTGGGCAGACCTACCCCTATGCTGTTTTAAGCTCACATAGCCTCTCTCTGAAGCTAGCCCTATTCTCAGTATGAATTTTCTATAAAAGTTATCTTTCTTGTTGCAGGAACACAATACATGACCCCCACAGTTTAAAGGAAGAGACATTTAATTTGGCTCATAGTTACAGGAAATTTAATACATGGTGTATTATTGGATCCAAGACAAGAACATCTTGGTGGAAGGGTGTAATGAAGAAAAAATGCTTTGTTCATGGCAGCTGGGATGCAGAGTGGAGGAACAGTGCCAGATAGGAAGTGGTGAGGGAGCATTTATAGACCCCAAGGTAATGCTTCCATGACCCACACAGACACACTGAGAGTGTGCTCCACAAATTCCCCAGAGCAGATCCCGAAGCCAGTCAAGTAGACACTCCACCTTAACCACCACAACTTTACTAAAGCTTTGAGATATTGGGCTTTTTGTGGGAAATAAGGATGTCAGACCTTCTGAATGACCTAGAGTACCTATAGTTGGAATGCAGATGAAGGAAGAATACATAAACTTGAGCAACCAGAATTTGGTGAACAAATTACTGCTCTATTTTTTTCCTTTGTTTTCAATTTTTTAATTAATTTTACTTTGAAATGAATCTGATATGTAGTCGAGGCTGGTTTTGGATTTGCAATAATCCTGCCTCAACCTCCTAAGTGCTGGTAAGATGGAGTGTCATCATAGAGAAATCACCATTTTTAAGTTTTAGATGTGTAAGTGTTAGACATCTAGTTTCTATATATTTATGTACATAGCTGAGCTTTCAAAAATTTTTCCATTTAGCCTAATCAATACTAATTTTTAATTAGAATAGTGACCATTACTCTGAATAAAGTTAAATTATTAACCTTAGTTAAATAAGTTAACCCTAAAGCACATCGTCTCTCTTTGAAATATCAGTGGGAAATACTTAATGTATTTGTAACATTATGCAAAATTATATACTTCATATATCAGGAAAGTAGATCTTATTAACATCATGACATTTCTTACCTCAAAATCAAAATCTGTACAAAATCTCCAACTAACACAAAAGCCAATAATTTTTAGTACATCTTCTCTCTTCTCATTTTGAACAATAATGTTTTTATCACAGAAGTGGCACTCCTGACTCACATAACCTATTGGAACACCAGGAGGAGCTTGGATTTCTATCTACAACAGCAAAGGGACATAAATAAATGCAATCGTAATTATAATATATATCCTCAGCAAAAATTCTGCCTGAAGAACTTTACAAACATCCCTGAGAATTGTACACTGACCTGCTGAAGGCAACTTGGGAAACAACAACTGGTACATCTCAGTGATCTGTCCACAGTTAGGACTTCTCGGCCCAAATTATCATGAATTTTCAAGGTAAAAAGCCTGTTTCTTCCACAGCAAATTCGCCATGCCCAAGAAGTATCCTCTGCTGCAAAGTAAACTCTCTGTCCAAGATTGTTCTTAATTTCATATTTGTTATTACATTCATAGCCTGTTAAGACTAAAAACATAAAGGGAATTCATAAACATCATTTTGTTTAGAGCAGTGAATCTCTCCTATATTATATGTTATAACATCTAGCTGTACGAGCTTTGGATAATATTTGGAAGCAGCCCAAGAAAGAGAAAAAGGAAAGGTGTTTAGATGTGATCTAGACTCAGAAAAAAGGCCATGAGAAAAGAGAGTCATAAGGCAATAAGATTATTCCAGTAAGAAAAATTAAGCCCTGATGTAAACTGTGAAAAACAATTCATGTTCCCTTATTCCATAGGCTGTCACATAGAAAGGCTTTGCTGCGGAGGACTTCTGTAGTGCTGTAGATGGTCTCCATGGTGCCTGGTATAGTGCTAAAATGCCCACTTTTGGTCCAGTGTCCATGTATTACGGAAGAGTTATGGAAGTATGGCTAAGTTTATATTCTATGAAATCTTGTATTAAATGAATTGGCTTGTGGTATTTTAGAAACCATATTTTGGTCTTATTTTTTGTACCGTGTTTGAGTAAGGTAATAAGGTTTTACTCTCAATGCATACATATGACAAGAAAGAGAGCGAAAGTGGAAAGGTAATCAGAACATCATATCGGGGCCAGAGCACTGTCACTGAGCTCAGCTGTAGTTGTAGGTGGGAGATGGGTGCTAGTCCAAGGGGAAGGTGTCCGGGAATCACAGCTTCAACTCATGGACGACACAGGCCACAGGTATCCTAAGAGATCTCCACACCTTTCTGGGGCTCTTATCTTTGTTGAGGAAACAGAATGATGCTAAGTGCTGAAATATATCTTACCAAGGGCTTCCCATAGTAACTAACAACCTAGAAACTCTACAGTTTTACAGCTAGAACCTAGCAATTAATATTTAAACTTGGTGCATAGCCTTCAGATACTAGATTTAGAATTTATCAGCTGACTTACCAAAATAACAAGAGCTTAAAAGAAAGGAGGCATAAACCACACTGTACATATATGTATATGGAGGAAATTTTAATCTGGTAGGGAAGGCCTGCAGGGGTCCTGTCATCATAAACTCTCTTAAACACCTTTGGTGAGATTTAGACAGACATGAGCTTGGCAGTTAAAAGGATGACCCTTGACCTCAACACCTATCATATAGTTGGGGAAAAAAAATAAACTGGTTTTGAAAGTATTTATTATTGAAGTGATTATTTCATAAAGTTTAATCTGAGGAAATTTCACCTCCTTCATTTTTAATACAGTATGGGTAATGTAATCTCTACACTTTATTTTGGGTACTTAAAAAGTGAAAACAAAGCCAAAGAATTCCATATTTATGTCTTTCGGGTACATTGTTTTGAATTGAGAAAAAAATGTAAGTGTGTGCTATATGCTCAGATTGTATATAATCTTGAGTAACCTTCATCTTCTTTATACTATTTATAGTATGAAAAAAGTAGTATAGACTTTAAATTTGGGGGAAACAGGAACAAGAAAATTTAGGACATCTCTTTTAAAAAATGGAGAATTAAATAATACTAACTGAAGATTACTTATAATTCATGACAAAGAAACACATATTTCACATTTACAAAGTCTATAAATCTAAAGAGATACTTGATCTGCTGTATAATATATGATACCTGGCTACTTGGATTTTATGACATAAATAGCATTTATCATAGAATTAATCATATTCAAATATTTGGATTACAAATGATCAAATAATGGCCTCGTTTCCAAAGAATTGCTAGTTTACAGAAGCTAAACAAAATCAACAACTCTATACATGCTCAATCATTTATATTATAAATAATGTAAATATAATGCATAACCATTGTAAAGCAAAAGTCTCTTCCTCAGTTTGTACCATTTATGTTCTAATTTCCATCAGTCGAAAGGAACTTCCAAACAGATGAAGATGGTTTTAACAGATATAGTCCGCAAAGCAGAAGAGTTTTTATTACACTCTTACATCTAAGGAAAGACACTATGGTTCATAAATCTACACAGATCTTTTTTTTTGTTTTGTTTTTCTCCGGTACCGGGAACCGAACTCATGACCTTGCGCTTGCCAGGGAGGCGCTTTGCTGCTGAGCTAAATCCCCAGCCCCTATACACAGATCTATTTCCCTGGCAGCTTCCTAAGGTTATTTTTGCACCTGGAATTACATACAGGCTCACTCAGAGGAGCAGTAGTGCTCTCATAAAAAGGTGATCTCCAGGCTTCAAACCACCACCATCTTCTAATCCTGCAAAGCCTCTCATTCTGACTGAGCTAGTAGTCTTCAGCTCATGCAATGAACATTTTACAGGGTTCATCTGAACTCCTATGAGAAAATGTCAGTGTCTTGGTTACTTTCCTCTTGTTGCTGGAACAAAATACCTGACGCCCAAAATTAAGGAAGGAAAGGTTTATTTTGTTTACAGTTTATGGAGGTTTCAGTTCATACTTGGCAGGTTACAAGGCAGAGTGGCACATGCAGAGGGCTACAGCTCATGGTGACAGAACACAGCAAAAGCAACAAGTATACAAGGAAGGAATGGGGGAGGAATGGCACCAAGCAGCCATGTATTGTTTTCATTGTTTTGTTTATGTCTTTGTTTTTGTTATTTGGTTTTTGTTCTTTTCTCTTTAAGATAAAAAAGTTCAATCTCTGGAAATTTACTAAGGTAGTTAAACTAGTTCATGTGGTTTTATGTTGTTTCCAAGATGACCACAAAGTAGAAATCCAAAGCTAAAAATGGTGGAAGTCAGGTAAAGTGATAGAATAATTCTAAATGATTTGCAGAGAGGGAGAAAAGAAAAAGCAAGCTTAGATGGTTTTTGTTTTAAGCTAATGTCAGTATTTTGAGAATACATGCTCGGTATAAGTATTTTAGAATTTGACTCCACATTTTCAGAAATAAATTGCTGATAATGTTTACATTTTTTGTTTTTGTGAAGACAGATATTTGTTAACTGTCCCACATGAATTACAGTGTTATATTTTTGGTGGTTAATATTTCCTTGTCTGTATAAACATTTTCTTTTTTTCTAAAAGGATCATCAATACACTGAGTACGTACTTTCCAGAATTTTAATTTGCTGGTGAATCAGAATCAAATCTGCCTATTAAAAGAAAAAGAAAATTGAGTTCATATAATCAATTATTAATACTTAACATTATCAATATTTAATGTTGTATTAGGCTTTAGTGAAAAATTAAATTTAACACTTTAATAGATCAAATATTTATTAAACATTTTCACTTAATGTAAGAAAATTTAAATCAATAAAACTAATTTGCACTGGAATTCATACAACAATGTGCTTTCTAGTAGAGGCTCAAGAAATGTTCATAACTTTTTTTATTCAATTAGAAAGATTTCTATTGTAGTAGGTGATAATTTCCTTTAAGTACTGTATGAGATCCTGATTTTGAAAATGTGTGTTTCAAAGTATTTTTCAAAGAATATCATTATGGCTAAAATTGTTGTATTTTATCTTGTTTCAGTGAAAAAAATAAGTCAGTAGAGTATACCGAAGGCCACCTGATTTATTAAAAACAAGTTAATATCACAAAACTTTTGCTTTGGGCCAGGAATATAGCTCAGTGGAAATGTGGCTGCCTGGAAAGCACCAGGTCCTGAGTTTGATTCCCGGCACCAAAAAAAAAAAAAACAAAAAAACTTTGCTTATATGTTTACAGATTGGGTATACAGAACTTTATATCATATTTTATCTACTTCATTTCTCACACCAAATAAATGTTAAACTTCACATGCAAAAATTCACTACCATTTGGTATAGCAAAAGAGTAGTCTTCACTCCTCCTTATGTTTGGTATTTACAAAATTTAATGTTCTAAAGAAAAAAGCAATATTATAAATATATCATTTTATTGGTTATTAAAATGTGTCAATTTGTACATAAATATTCACTGTTTAGTGGGTATCACTAATTGAGCTTAACTGATGAATTCCTTTTAAATTTCTAGAAAACTATTAAGTTTTGGGAGGGAAGCACTGGGTTCAGTTCCACAGTCCAGATTAAAAATCCATTCTCACTCTGAGAGTTTCGAGCCTGGGTGAGATATGTAAAGTCTGAAAAATGGTGATAATTAAATTCAGAGATTTTATGCAAGGTATATATAGGATAATATAGTACTGTGCTCATGACAAAAACTGGATAATGGTGCTTAATGAATATTCTCTATTGCCTATTATCACAAATTGAAATAAAAATAATAAAAACCACAACTGTCTCCTACATTTGCAATTGGCTTAAAAAATGAATTTGACCTAGAAGAATTAGAGCAATCTGTTAGCAGATAATGTTCTTCTACCACTTCAGATAGTGATAACTTATTCCTGTGTTATTCTAGTTAAGTACATTGGAAGCACAGTTGTGTCATTTATAAGTGTTTTATGTATTTGACATTACCTGACTCAAATATTCCAGTCCGGGTGGGCCATTCGGTGGAGATAGTGGTGCTGGCATCCATGGTATTTCTCTAAGTAGATTTGGACAATTACACTTTGGCTGTGTTTGGACAGGAAAACTGGCTGGGATAGCATCTGGAGAGCTAGCTTCTGGGGCTGTGGAGCCAGCTTGGGAACTCTGGTAAGCACCCTGGGGGTCAAGGTTACCAGCAGGGGGACCTTGATAAGCATCACTGAGACCAGTGCAGCCAGTCTGGGAACCTAAATGTGTAGACTGGGGCCCAGAGTCCTCAGGCTGGGGAACTTCACCGGCATTCTGGGAACTGGAGCAGTCAGTATTTCTTGGAGACGCTGAAAAAGAACAAGTGAAATAAATCTGGTGTTACTGGGATTAAATATGTATCCCTCTTAACTTGGCTTGCTTGGGGTTTTCTCTCATGCTGCATTCCTATCCTACATCTCTTACCCATTAAAGAAACTGATATGATATTTAGCTTAGAAATTTTAGTTTCAAAATTCAACAACCTATGTTTCCTGGAAAACAAATTTGACAAGCAAGGGAGGAAAATATTATGAGTCAAAAATGTTTCATGGTTAATAAGCAGAGTAGAGAAAAAATTTAGTAAGTGTACGCTTTATATTTCTCTGTAAATGTGAAAATACAATTAAGCTTCATAAGTTTATTTACAGAGTGGTGATTTCATAGGAATGAAATACATTTAAGAGGACTGTTCCACCAATATTTTAACATTGAAAATCATGCAAAATTTAAATTTAAAGTAAAAAAGGTAAACATTATGTACCATAAACATGTATTAATGAAAATGGAAACATTTAAAATAGGCAGCATATACTCTTAAATGGGAGAAATCTGATAAAATGCATATACCATTCAAAACTAAGGCTAATAGCAGATTGACCTGTACACTAATGCTTTTTCAGTAGCTTTTTCAAATTTATTTCTTGTACAATGAATAAATATTTATAATGATAAATATACCAATGGTTCTTATAGAATTGGGGGTTACAACTATTAACACGGTTACCTTCTATCATTGGGCTCATAGTCAAATCTGGAAGACAAAGAAACAAAATAGTACATATCAGTGTGATGGAGAAAATACATGAGGGAGATCACTGGATTTAAAGCAGTAATTTTATTGGTTTGTTTGTTTATTTATTTATTTACTTTTTGTCTTTTTGAGGCAGGGTCTCACTATGCAGTTCAGGCTGGCCTTGAGCTCACTTTGTAGCCCAGGCTGGTCTTGAACTTGCAATGATCCTGCTGCTTCAGCCTCCCAAATGCTGGGATTACAGGCATGTGCCACTACACCTAGCTTCTCTCTCTCTCTCTCTCTCTCTCTTGCCTTCTGACCACCACAGCAACGTTCCTTTACCATGCTCCTGCTGCTGTGGTGCTCTGTCTTGCCCCAATACCAAGAAATAGAAGCAGTGGACCAGGAACTGGAACCATTGAAGCCAAAAGCCCAAGCATTTCTTTCTCTCTGAAGCTGAGTTTCTTAGGTGTTTTGCCACAGGAACTGAACAGTAACTAACACAGAACGGGAGAGCAAGAGAGTAAGAAGTGCTTCCCTGATTCCCCTCAGCTGAGATCTGATCTGAAGACTACAAAGGAGTTGAAAAGACCAAGAGCAAAGAACATTTCACACAAAAATCCTATTTTGGTGATATACACAGGCCTTATCACATTTGAAAACTGTCCAGTCAAGTTGAACTGTAGCAAGTCAACCTTTAGAAGCAGTTAAAGGTTGAAGCAGTTAACGGAAGCACACCTTTGGCAGGTGGAGTGACCACCAAGACACTAAGCCAGGTAGACCCTGGAAGAATGTGGGTGCACCCACATTCTTACTACATTAGGAGTAATGAGCAGTATGCAGTGAGACTAATGACATCAAAGTGTCTGAAGCAGCAGCAAGGAGCCAGCAATTGGGCTCTGGAGAACTCCATCAACAGAAGACCAGTCCACGCCCCCACATCCAGAGGCCAAGATGAGCTCCACACCAAGCAGAAATCCTGCGGCAAATTTGGAGTACACAGCACATTTCTGGGATCTTATTGGATACTATAACAGAACTCTGAACACCAGAGGTAGTTTACTACTTCTGTTCTCTTTTGTTTGTCTGACTGGCTATTCTTTTCCTGTCTCGTTAGATTTCATCTTGTTTTGTTTTGCAATTTGGAGTTATTTTTGGTTTTAGGTGTTTTCTTTTTTCTCCTTGTTTTTCTGGTCTCCTTTTACTTTTCTTTTCTTTTTTCTTCTTTCTTCCTTCTTTTCTTACTGTTTACCTTTCTTTCTTTTTTTTCTTTTTCCAGTACCGGGAATCGAACTCATGACCTCACACTTGCCAGGCAAGTGCTGTGCCACTGAGCTAAATCTCCAGCCCCCTGTTTATCTTTCTTACCTTTCTTTTTTATTTTCTTTTTCTGAAACTCCCTTTTTCCTCCACTATCTCTTGCATTTATATTTTCAAGTGAGTACACATTGTCTCCTCCCTTTGTAATTACCCTTGCACTTTCTCTTTCATTCTTTCCCTCTTGTGTGCTCCAGTTTCCCAAAACTAGGGTGATCATTCTTGACCTCCAGCATTGATTCTACTATATTTTACCTCATTCATCAGTTTATCCTGTCCCTACATATCTTAACCCTTTCAGCCACCACAAAAGGGTAAAATTAGCCCTATAGGAGAAAATTATTACATATAAGTACATGGTATATGTTTAATTTTGTTGCATAACTTTAGAGTGTACACCTGTGGTTAAGGGTATTGGGTTAACAGTTACCATAATTTGTCAGTAGCTAAGCTGTACTTGAAACTATTGTTATTACTAACTGTATTACTTTACTTTTTGTGTACGTGTTTTTGAGACAGGGTCTCACTATGCAGTTCAGGCTGGCCTTGAGCTCACTTTGTAGCCCAAACTCAAACTCACAGCCATCCTCTTGCCTCAGCCTCCTGAGTATTGGAATTACAGGCATGAGCCACCATGCCTGGTTTAAGTGTACTACTTTGGTCAGGATGTCATACCTATTATAATCAGTTTTTCTCCCTTGTAGGATAACACTGTGATTGTATGGGATCATAATCATCAGCATAATCCATTACCAAAGGACTGGGTGCTGAGCTAAATACTAACTCTGCATCTATTACAAACTGGGAAGGCAGGTTGTTAGGAAGCTATAAAGAACCACCTATATCTAGAAGTCATTCCTGAAGAACAGAAACCACTTAGGGAAGCCTCAAAACTAGTGATAAAGCTATCTACCATAAGAAATCAGCAAGCACCAACACAGAAAACAAAATAAATTAGAAAATAGAAAATGAAAAGAAACAGAAGCAAAATGCAAGCCTAGGATCCCAAGCCTACTCAAGACAAGCCCATGGCACAATAAGATAGAGGAAATTGGAAGTCAAATACTGGAACTTTCTGAAATGATAGCAAGAAAAGTGAAAAAAAACAAGTGAAAAACCCTATAAAAAATAATCTCTCAGGTACAAAAAGAAATGATGCTTAAACTCAAGATATTAAAGTAGACACAGATGAAAGAATAGATAACTTTAGGAAAATGATGGAAACCACAAATGCTCAACATAGGAAAGCAATGGAATCCATGAAACCAATCCAACAGAAATACAAGAGAATAAAACCTCCACTGAAAGTGGAGGTTTTACAACAGATTGAACAACAGAGAGGATAGAATATCAGATCTTGAAGACAGAATTTCAATTAGTGATCCTGAAAAGAAAGATATCTTAAAAATAGTAAGAGACCATGAAAAAGTAATCCAACAGCTACATGATGAAGCAAAGAAAAATAAAAGAAGATTGATTGGGTCAGTGAGAAAGCTGGAGACAGCACAAATAACATATAACTCTTTACAAAATAATGGTAGAGAACTTCCCAAACATGCATAAAGAATTTGACAAATAAATGAAGCATATGGAACTCCAAACAACCATGACCAAAACAAAACTACACCAAGACATATAATAATGAAGATTCCAGAAATTCAGCACAAGGACAAAATATTAGAGATTTAGAGAAAAGAAACGAATCCTAAAAAGGAAAGCTCCTCAAAATCATAGCAGGCTCCTCAACACAAATCTTCAAATCAAGGAGAGCCTGGAGTGAGGTATTTTAAGCCCTAAAAGAAAACAACCTCCCACCCATACTGATGTACCCTGCAAAATTGAAATTGAAAATATAATTAAACCCTACCCATGAAGAAAAGCTCAGGCCCAGGTGTATTATCTGTTGAATTCTATAAGACATTTAGAGAGACCTAATGCCACTAATGTGAAACTCTTCAATGAGATTGAAAGGGAAGCAACACTGCAAAAATCATTCCTGGAAGCAAGTAGTATCTGATATCTAAGGCAGAGAAGGACCCAACCAGAGAAGAAAACTACAGACCAATCTCCCTAATGAATATAGATACAAAAGTCCTTTATACAATACTGGCAAACAGAATGCAGCAAATCATCAAGAAGACTATATACCATGATCAAGTAGGATTCATCCCAGGGATGCAGGGATGGTTCAACATATGCCAATCAATAAATGTAACACACCATATCTATATAGCCAAAGACAAAAATCACATGATCATCTCAATAGAGGCAGACAAACATTTGACAAAGTCCAACAACCACTCATTATAAAAACCCTACAGAAAATTGGAACAGATGGTCTTTATCTCAATGTGATAAGAGTGATCTATAATAAACTAACAGCTAACATCACACTAAATTGTTAAAAACTGAAAGCTTACACTCTAAAATCAGGAACAAGATAAGGATTTCCACTATCACCACTCCTATTCAATATAGTTCTGGAAACATTTACCAGAACAATTAGACAAGAGAAAAATAAAAGAAATAAGTATAGGAAAGGAAGAAGTTAAATTATGGTTACTGGCAGATGACATGATACTATACACAGAAGACCCAAAACTTCCAGCAAAACACTTCTAGATTTAATAACTAAATTCAGTAGCATAGCTGGATACAAAGTCAACACTCAGAAATCAATAACAATCCTGTACACAAGAAACAAACGAGAGACAAATTAAGGAAACAGCATCCAAAAAATGAAATACTGATGCATCAATCTAACAAAAGAAGTAAAAGATCTCATTGAAAATTACAGTAACTTAAAAAAAAAGATTGAAGATTGTATCAGAAAATGGAAAGGTATCACTTGCTCATGGACAAAAAGAAACAAAACAGTAGAAATGGTCATACTCCCAAAGCTGTTTTACAATTTTAGTGCAATTCCAATAAAAATACCATTAGCATAACTCATGGAACTAGAACAAACATTCCTAAAATTCATTTGGAATCAGAAGAGACCAAGATTAGCAAAAGCAATTCTGAGCAACAAAAGAAAATCAGGGGGCATCAAATTCCTGCCTTGAAATTATACTCCAAAGCTACTGTGATAAAAGCAGCATGGTACTGGCAAAGAAACAAACCTGAGGATCAGTGGAACAAAATAAAAGATGCAGATGCAATGCCATGCACACTGTGACATCTTGTCATTGATAAAGGGACAAAATATGTACACTGGAAGAAAGAGAGACTCTGTAATAAATGGTTCTAGGAAAACTGACTTTCCACATGCCAAAGACTAAAACTAGAACCAAGTCTATCACACCACGAACTAAACCAAAGGAAAAATGGATCAAAGATCTAAATATTAAAGCAGAAACATTCCACCTATGGACAGTGAAAATAGGTAGAAATCTCAAAGGCATAGGTGTAGGCAGGCATTTCATAACAAAACCCAGACTGCATGAGAAACACTACAAAGGATAAAGAGATGGAATCTCATCTTATTAAAAAGCTTTTGTACAACAAAAGAAATTACCAACAGAGTGAAAAGACAAGCCACCAAGTGGGAAAAAATTATAGCCACATGTCCCTCAGACAGAGAACTTATATCTAAAACATACAAAGAAATGAAAAAAATCAGACTCCCTTAATTCAAAGACCCAATCCAAAAATGGGCATATGAGATGAATATGTGCTTCTCAGATGAAGAAATACAAAGAGCAATTAAACATATGAAAAAGTGTTCAACATCATTTGTCATGTGAGAGATGCAAATTAAAACAACACTGAGATTCCATCTCACACCAGAAAGAATGGCTATTATCAACAAATCAATGAATAGCAAATGCTGGAGGGGCTGTGGGGAGAAAGGAACCATTCTCTATCGCTGATGGGAGTGTAGACTGGTACAACCACTGTGGAAATCAGTGTGGAGATTCTCAAGAAAACTAAGATTAGAGGTCCTTTCTGACTTAGCTAATCCCCTTCTGGGTATCTTCCTAAAAGAATCAAAACCATCATACCACAGCAATATATGTGTACCCATTTTATAGGAGCACAATTTGTCATTGCTAAATCTTGGAAACAACACAAATGTCCATCAGTGGATGAATGGATAAAAAGATTTGGTCTTTATATATAATGGAGTACTACTCAGCCACAAAGAAGGCTAAACTGGAGACTTTTACAGGTAAGTGGATGCAACTTGAGAACATACTCATAAGTGAAGTAAATCAGTCTTGCATGTGTAAACATTGTATTGTCTTCCTAGTGTAAGAAGCTGAAAGAATAAGATCCAAAATGTACAATAGTATTGTGAAATAGGAAGAACCTTTTTGAAAGGAGAGCAGAACTGGGATGAGGGGAAGGAGAAAAGAAGGAAGAGAAAAGGAAAAATTATATATACATTTATAAGATAGTAAAGATAACTATACTACTAATTTCTCAGTTCATTGAAAAGAAAGGTTTGTGCTCATATTGTTTGATAAATTTTTCATGCCTATATCTTGTAATCTGAGCAACTATATTGAAAATAACAATATGCAATGTATTCACCAGTGTTAATCTCCTATATCTTTTTTTTCTTTTTGGGTGCTGGGAATCAAACTCGACCTTGCACTTGCTAGGCAGGTGCTTATGCCACTGAGCTATATCCCAGCCCCATTGTTTTGAAAATTTGAATCATTGTTTTTATTGTTTTTTCTCTTTAAAATAAAAAGAAGAATAAAAGGAGACACAGTATAGGATTTTTTAAAAAAAATTTCCCTAGAACAAAACAGAACTTTATCCAGAAAGTATTGAAATACATATGGAACACTAACTTTAGTATGAAAAAATTTATGTTTTTAAAGATCCCTAGCCTCAGGGCAGAGACCAGACAGTAGATAAATCAGGGTGGATTGGAGATAAGACTTAATTAGACAAATTGATAATGTCATCATGATCTCAAGATTCAGAGAGAGACAGAGAGAGAGAGGGAGAGAGAATTGTTTATCTAATCATTGGATTAAGCATATTGAATTACCTGAAATAAGCTAAAAATTTCATGTTGATAAAGCTGATTTGATTTGACATATTATTAAATCATTTCGTAGCAAAGCATATCATTTATTCAAAATACCACAGTTAGTATCTTCCTTATACTCCAACACAATGTAAATTTGAATGTATTATCCCCATATATTACTGCAACTGGAAAGATTAAGCTACTGCAAAGGCTGAGGCTCTCAGCTACTGCAACTTGTTCAAGGTAAACAACACACACCCAACTATTAAGCAAAGAATGCAAACTTGAAACCTGATTCAAATCTCCTCAGCTTTTCTACATAAATCATGGCAATAACTACTAGTCCAGTGCCCCCCCCCCAGTGCCTCCAGGAGCTTGGTCAAGATGCTCTGTGGTACCAAAACCTAAGAATGAACAAATCTTTATATATAAAAGGATTCAAATATTGCATATGATCTATGTATACCCTTCTATACACTTTGAATCATTCCTATATAGTACCTAACATAATTGCCACATAGCTGTTACAGTATATGGTTTAGGGGCCAATGTCAAGTAGAAAGTCTGTACAGGTTCTATGGAGATAAAATTGAATTTTTGAGCATTTTCATTCTATGGTTGGTTGAGTATGAGAAAACTTCTACACTGAGGTCACAATATTTATCTGAAAAGTTCTGGTTTTAAAATAAGCTAACTCACATGAACTTTGCATTTACAACAATGCCTGTAGCACAGTGAGTTCTCAATTTTGAGATATCATTATCATTAACATGACTGTCACATCAAGACCTATACCTTGGTCTTGTATGGCCTTGTATGGCCTTGGTCTTGCAAAACAAAACCGATTTATTTTTCTCACAAACTCTCAAGCAAATTTTTGTTGCTTATTTTAGTTAACTATGGGATGGATTAAATCATTCCCTGAGGGGCTTGGATGAAATGCTACAGACTTACTAATAAGTCTCCGAACTCAAACACTGTAAGAATTTACAGCAGAGGTTCTCAACCCTGGCTCCACAGGAAAATCACTTGGGGCATTAAAAACTTACCAGCCTTTGAGTTCAGACATCTGATTTAATTTTCCTGGGATGGTGCTGTTAGTGTTTTAAGTGTTTCCAGGTGACACATAAGAGCAGGCATGGATGAAAACTACTACCTTAGAGTTTTGTTGCTTATTTTGTTCATACTCTTTCAATTACAAATATCAGGATGAAATCTATAACCTACTGGGAGACTTTAAGAAAAATATTAAACTGTCGATTCAACTCCCAAGGAAATTTTTTTGCTCAGAGAGGAAAACAACCTGGATGCACTCTTTTATCCTAACCAGATCACATTTCAACCTGAATCTGAGGACACTCTCCTGCATACTCGTCTATCAGGCATGCCAAAGCCTTGCCATTTCCAAAAGTCTAGTAATATCAATAACCACATTTTTCTAATGAAAATGTTTAGATTCTTTTATGCCTTGGTTAAAAACAGATGCATTCCCCTCTGCATAGTCATATGACTCAATTACTTTTCTTAAAAATGTAAAAGTATGACTTCTCACGTACATGAAAATAAGCTGTCACAAGTGTTAGAAAATTAGAATGAGAATTACTTCAAAGTAGTCACTTTTCTATTGATTTAAACTTCCAGTTTCAAATGGCTTTATCATTTTTCCTTCATTCTCATTGAACACAGTTTCAAATACAGTACAGCCTGACTCATAAACACTCTGGGACATCACCTAAATATATGATCAGAATTTTCAGAATAGGTGAATGAAATGATGAGTACAATATTTCACTTTTTATCTGTATTTTGAGGTTGAATTTATATGCAGATTGATATTTCATTTCCCAAGTGTGAACTCACTACTGATTTTATCAGTTTTTCTTTATTTCTTTTGTTTTGTGTAAATAAAAAATTACTTCTTTGGAATATACATAGTGCAAAGGAAACCAGGGGTAACTAGGTTGACAAGAAGTTTTAGTATAATTTTAAGGAAAGAGAATACCAAAATAAAGATACACATTCTTCTGTCCTCTTTCTCTTGTGTTGTAATCTTGGGCATGTCATTTGATCACTGCTACTTTACTTCCTTTGTCATATATCTTACCTTGTGATGCTGGTGGTGGATGATTGAACCAGGAACTGAACCAGACCATCTGACACGAGAAGTGTCTTTATTGGGAGGGGGGGCAACGCAGTCCAAGACAGCCCCGAGCTGTGCAAAGCATTGAGTTTTTAAGGGTTTTTCTGGGGAGGATGTTTGTGGGCCAGAACAGCCAAGGGAGGGGTTTTGTGGATAGGGCTGTTAACTTGCAAGAACATTTTGTAAAACCTACAAGAACACTTTGTAATTTTGTGGGATTTTTTTGTGTGAGGACAGCAGGTGCTTTATGGGGCAGTGGTAGCCCTTGCAGTTGGGCCCATTGAGAAGTGTGACAATGCAGCCGAAGTGCCTTTTTTCTCTTTGCAATGGCGGGGGTCTTTCAGGGAGACCTAACATCTCAGACTTGATCTAATAGGAATAAGGGTGAAGTGTCTCATTGGTGACTACTTCCTGCTGGACTGGGGCGGCATCAGGGGGACTCATCTGGGTCTTCTAAGGCTATCAGCTGGAACTGGGGCTCTGAAAGAAGCATAAGGTTAAAATTTTGTGTTGTTAGTCTTTGAACAGTGTTGTGAATGAGGGAGACAATGCAGGAGGCTGCAAGGAGGAGGAGGCAGATGGCCGTGAGGGGGCCCAGGAGTGGGAGCAGCCACGGGAGAAAGGATGTCCACAGCCCAGAGTTTCCCGGTGCGGCAGATGAGAGGCCTCAGCGGAGGAGATCGGCTTGGTCATGCATTTACTGTTTTTTTTTTTTTTTTCTTTTTGATGAGACCTGACTGGTTGGCATAGTTGTAGCATTCTTTTTCCAGAAACAGGCAAATGTCACCCCTTTCTGCCATGAGGAGGTCTAGGGCCTATTTTGGAGGACGACTGCTGCCAGTTGGTCTAATTGTGAATAGAGTAAAGAGAAAGTGGAAGAGACATGATCAATGTGGTTGGCCAGTTATTTACTGAGTTGAAGGTTGAGACCAATGGATGTGCCCAGGGCAGAAGCTCAGAGAGCTTCTGCCAATATAGAAGTTTTCAATACCACCGTGATGGAGACCCTGCATTGGGAAGGCCCCCGTGAGTGGAGAAATTGTTGTGCAAATTCTGTGTGGGTGTAGATCTTCAGACTAGGAAGGGGAAGGACTGGGAGGCAGGTTTTATCAGGACGATAGCAAGGGGAGAGCTCAAAGTCGCATAGGAAGTAGCGGGGGTCTGTGTCTGGGGTGGATGAACCCGAGGGTGGGACTATGGTCTGGTTGCAAGGCATGGACAAACTTTTGGTTGTGGACTTTTTGTACCAGGTGATATAGGCTTCTGCAGGTATGTAGAGTTGGGGTATTTTTTGTAAGGGACTTTGAGTTGAACAGACCGTAGGTGAGTTGTGATATCAGGGAATAACAGTAATAGTGGGGTCCGATAGGGCTGTGTAAATTTAGCTTTTGGATAGGTCATAAGGGTTTGGTGAATGATCTGAAAGAGGATCTGGGTGAAGTTATCTAGGGCGGTGGTGGATTGTTTTTGGATCTTGGCAGTGACAGGAGATGGGGGAGGCTTGGATTGTGGTTTGACTGTGGCTCGAGGAGGGGTGGTTTAAATTGTGAGTGGGCCTTGATAGTGGCTTGAGGTGGGGTGGTTGAGGTGGGGGCGGTTGGATCTTAGGTACTGGACTGAGGGAAGGGAGAGTTGTGCCTTGGCTTTGGAGATAGGAGGAATATAGTGTGAAGGTGCGAGAGATGAAGGGAGGGGCTGCAGAGGAGTAAATCATCGACATATTGGATTAAGTAGCTAGGCTTGAGGACAGTGGCCAGCTCGGTCATAAGGGCTTGACTAAAGTAATGAGGGCTATCCCTGAATCCCTGTGGGAGGACTGTGCAGGTCAGTTGTGACGTGGTCTGTGTGATGGGATCTTCCCATGTGAAGGCAAAAAGAGGATAGGAGGAGGAGTGAATGGAGATGGTGAAGAAAGTGTCCTTGAGGTCGAGGACTGAGAAATGGATTATATCTGGCAGGATGTGGCTAAGGAGGGTGTAGGGATTGGGGACCTGGTTGTGACCGGGCAGATGGCTGATTTGACGAGGCAGAGGTCCTGTTCGAGTCTATAGGAGCTGTTTGGTTTGATCACGGAGAGTATGCGAGAATTGTAAGGGGAGTGGGTAGGGATGAGCAGTTTATTTGTAAGAAATCTGTCTATGAGGGGTTTTAGGCCCAGGTGTTCTTTATGTGAGATAGGGAATTGAGAGCAATTTGGGGAGCGAGAGGGGTCTAGAGGTGTTATGAACATTGGGTTGTGGTGTTGTGTTATGACGGGTTGTGATGTGTCTCAAACCTTGGGATTTACCTCACTGATTGGGAAGAGGAGCTCAGAGGTCAGGTTGGGAGTAGGGGGTGATGGGAGAATGGCCGGGAGTAATAAGGGTGAAACAGGATAGGGGTCCCGGTGAGGGTGGGTGTTGGGGATGGCCCTCGACCCCACAACTGCGATCTGTGATGGCAAGGTTTGTCCTGCATAATTTGGGAGGATGGACCATGAGGCCCCTGTATCAACAAGGAAGGAAATTGACTTAGCCGTCACCTGGATTTGTGTCTTGGGCTCCTCAGATGTCAGCAAGACCTCGCCTGCCTTGTTGGTGGGGGTATGGGAACCTGGGCCCCATCATTCTTCTTCGGCAAGCCCCAACAAGTCTGTCAGGGATGGCTGTGGCGTGAGAGGTTGGGCTGGAGCAGAGGGCCCCTCTCGCTGTAGAGAGGGACAATCTACCTTCCAAAGCCCCTTCTGTTTGCATAGTGGACAGGGTCCTGGAGGCGGGAGTGGATTTGGACACTCCTGTTTCCACTAGCCCTCTTGTCCACATTTGAAACAGGGTCCTGGTGGTTGTTTGTTGGATGTCTGGTTGGACTGTTTGGGGGCCTGAAGCCTGAGAGCCGCTGCAAGGAGTTGGCACTTTTGTTTGGCGCAGAGCAAGGTTTTTTTTTTGCTTTTCCACATCTTCGCGGCTGTTAAAGACCTTAAAGCACAGGTTTAGCAGTTTGCAGTGGGGGCTGTTGGGACTCTCCTCAAAACACTTTAGTTTTTTTCTTTATATCTGGGGCCAATTGAGAAATAAAGGAGGCATTGAGGACTAGCTGTCCTTTATCTAATGAGGGATCAAGGTGAATAAACTTGGTGAGTGCCTCCAAGAGGTGTGCCATGAAGTCTGCAGGGTTTTTTGTTGGTTTCTGAGTGATCTCTTGGAGTCTGTACCAGTTAACTGCCTTGTGGGCACACGTTTTGAGTCCTGCAATCAGGCAGACAACCATTTGGACTTGGGCTCGGGGCCCTTGGTGTCGGATTGATAATCCCACCTGCGGTCAACACGGGGGACTGCCTCTTTACACGGTGGGAGAGTCTGATCCGTGCAGTGCAGTTAGTCCACATGACCTTGGGCTGCTAATCAGATTGTGTCTTTTTCCTTGGGGGTGAGGGTAGAAGAGAGGAGAGTATAGAGATCACTCCACATAAGTTGGTACATCTGGGTTAGGTATTGGAATTCCTTAATGTAAGTAGATGGATCTGATGTGAAGGAGCCTAAGCATTTTTTTAATTGAGAGAGGTAAGGGAGTGACCAAGGTTGTTGAAATAAACTAAGCCTTTGGCTCCCTCTATTTGTCATAGTGGGAAAAGGCCAGGGGGTGAGGAAGGCTGAAAGTGGCCCCGAGTGGGACTTGGGGTGAGTGTGTGATGCTGAGGGAGAAGAGAGCAATGGAGAGGCTTGTGGAAGTGACAGATAAAGAGGAGGTGGGGAGGGGGTAGGAGGAGTGGGTGACGTGGGGAGCAGCGCTGGCGAGGAGGGACTGAGGGTCCCATATGGAGGGGGTGCTTCCGGTTGGGCCTGTGTTGGGGCAGAGGGAGCTCATGGGTGGGCCTGGGCTGGTGTTGAATGTCAGGAGGAGCTGGATCATCAAAGGGCTCAGGAAAGGCAGGAAGAGAGAGGGTGTCTTCTGGCATGCGACATCGGGAGGCAGGTGACTTGGCGAGAAGGATTTCTTGGGGAGAGCACGAAATGCAGAGTTGGGGTCAGTTGCGAGGGGCAAAGAAAGCTTGGACATAGGGTACCTTTGACCGTCTTTTATTGCGGCGACATGTTGGGGTCTACGGTATCCTCGGGGGGCCAAAAAGACCCATTATCTATTTTGTGTTGTGGTTTGGCAGTTTGGCAGAGGAAGGAGAGGCATCTGACTTTGAGATCAGAGAGGCTGAGGGGGCCGTGGAGAATAGACTTGAGGCAGTAAAGCACAGAGGCACTGCGAGAGTAGGGGAGGGAGGAGGTGTTGCCCATGATGACCAAAGGAGAGATGAGAGAACAGAGAATGAGACAGAAGACCACTGTTGACCAAGAGAAGTTGCAAATGGGATGAGAGATGCACCCCTCCACCCTCGAGCAGACATGTTCAGTCAAGGATGGAGTCACAAGAAGGAAAGGAGCAGCTCGACATGTAGACATGATTTTGGGAGGGGGCCGCAGAGGCCAGGGGTGTGAAGCTGAGAGAATGAGCCATCGGAGAGGTGTGAGAGGAGCAACAGGGAGGCCTTCTAAGAGAGAAAGAAAGAGGAAGGGAGAGAAAGGAAGAGGAAGGGCTAAGTCAGGAAGAGGAGGGTAAGGAGGAGGAAAAAGAGGGACACAGTCTGGGTCAAAGAGGGCAAAAGGCCCTAAAGGAATTTAGAGTAGACTCAGTTGAGAAAGTTGCCCAGGGATTGCCAAGGGTGGGGGAGGGGTCCGTCGAGCCCATCAGAAATCAGGCAGCCGAAGGAGAGAAAGAGGCAGGCAACAAAGTCAGATTTGGAGGAGCCAAAGAAATCAAGGTAAAGGGGAAAGGAGGAATAGTAAGGAGGGAAACAGGAGGGGAAGGACGGGGAAGGGAGGACATGAAGAGGAAACTTAGACCTGGTGAGAAGTGTCTGTGGATGGGTGTCCTCAGGTGGCCAGACAGAGCCATTGTCTAGCTGGTACTGGGGCCAAGTCTTTTGGTAGGGAAAGGTGAGACGTGTGACATTAGGCTCTGTAAGACCCAGTGGGCCCCGCAGGAGAGACTGGAGGCATTTGAGAACTGAGGAGTTACAGGAGGAGCATGAGGCAGAATTTCCCATAGTGAGAAAGAGTAGGGAGAGTGAGATGGAGAGGAGAAGGAGACAGGAAATCTCGGTTGACCAGGAGAAGTCCCAAATGGACCCAGAGACCCAAGCACCCCGAGCGGAGGTCTCCCGTCGGGGAGGGGATCTTGGAACGAGGGAGGACGACTCGGCCTGTCGACAGGGCTTTGGAACAAGACCGAAGGGAGCGAGGATCTTGAAGCCCAGGAAAAGAGCGAACTGTCCTAGGTGAGGGTCAACCAGATTGCGTGTGAAAGGGAAAGTGAAAATCAGTCGAGATCAAGAACAATGAGAAGATCGGAGAGAGAAATAGGGAAGAGGATGCAGTGGAGGAAGAAGGAGAATAAGATGAATTGTTTGTGAGTGAACTCAGGGAAGGTCTCCTGGAGGAGATTATCCTGGAGCCAGTCAGAGTTGGCAAGGACAGGAAAAGGGAGGGGGCCTCTCTCGGAGGACAGCATGGAAGGAGAGAGAGGAACAAACAAGGATAGTATTAGTGAAAGAGGGAGCTGAGACGGGACTGGACGTGAGGTGGGAAGTGAAATCAGAATAAGGGGGAGGTGGCGGAGAAAGGGAGAGGGCGGAAGACTGTCGGAGGGCAGTTGAGAGGAGGTATGGAGATCGGGAAGGGGAGGAAATGAAGGCGTCTGTTGGTGGCGCCTAGAACGGTGTCGGGGGAAACGACGGGGCATGAAAAGAAAAGGGAAAGAGAGAACTTACAGTTGGCACCGTGTCTGGATGGAGGTGTCAGCAATGAGGCTGGTCTGAGGCTCGTGGTCTGCTCAGAGGCGGCCGGACGTGGACCTGGTGGGACCCGGGGAGGGTCCCCGGTCGGGAGGGACTGGCAGGCGCCTTGGCGTCCCTCCCGGGTTTCGACTCCAAATGATTGGACAGGAAACCCACACAGAACTGAACCAGACCGTCTGACATGAGGAGCATCTTTATTGGGTAGGGGAGCAACACCGTGGGCTGCCTAGTGGACCAAGACACCCCTGAGCTGTGCAAAGCATTGAGTTTTTACGGGTTTTTCCGGGGAGGATGTTTGTGGGCCAGAACAGCCAAAGGAGCGGGGGTGGGGGGGGGGGGAGGGAGTGGGGGGAGTGGGGGGGTTTGTGGCTAGGGCTGTTAACTTGCAAGGACACTTTGTAAGATTGTGGGATTTTTTGTGTGAGGACAGCAGGTGCTTTTGGGGGCGGTGGTAGGTTGGGCCCATTGGGAAGTGTGAAAGTGCAGCCAAAGTGCTTTTTTGTTCTTTGCAATGGGCGGGGGTCTTTCAGGGAGACCTAACAGTGGACAGTAAAGGGCATGCTCAGTTGGCAAATTTGTTTTTGGCTGAGGAATATCCATTTGTATGTCTGCAATTTGAGGAAGAATAGATACATGTGTTTAAGTACACATTAAAAAGAAAAATGAATTTTCCATGGACACTCTTCACTTGTGTGATAGCTGAATGGAAACAAGCCGAGTAAGCTGGGTGTGGTGTCACACACCTACGTGCCCAGTGTTCTGCTTGGGGAAAGCAGGAAGCTCACAAGTTTGAGCACAGGTAGGACCGCTCACCACTTAGCAAGATTCTGTCTCAAAGTACAAAAAAGGGCTGCGGATGTAATTCATGTAATCCATTGTGAAATCCCTGGGTTCAATACCCAATATCACCAGAAAGAACTAGACTATTTACTTTCACTTCATTTACATTATCAGCGAAAATTTGCAGAACCCTATTCTAAACAAATGTCCTTTTAGATAACAGGAGGTAGCTGAGTTACTGGACTTAAATTCTAATTTTTTTCAAACAATGGTATGACCAACAGTGCCATGCTTCGATTTTGTAGTATTAGGAAAATTTGACCAAGATCTTTGAAGATAACAATATGCAATTTAAAAACCATTGCTGATTTTCTATCATCTTGTTTTGAAATTCTGTATCACTTTTAATGCTTTTTAATTTTTATTCTCTGTAAAATAAAAAAATAAAAGCACATATAGACTATGAAGCAAGACGTAAATGAAAGAAGTTAAATGTGATGACAACTGTAGGGCTAGGAAAGGTATCATAAGTATCTATAATCATTTCCAAAAGATTGACTTTAAAAATATTTAAAATAATGTGTGTACTTCAATATATGCTTACTGTGGACTTCTGTGAAAAAGTTTGAAGAATGTAATGTCTCTAAAATATACTTGATTCTGACCTATGAAAGCCATAATATGTGACTACACTAAACATATTACAGTTTGTTATCCATTAATTAACATGAATTAAATAATTCTTAATGCATGAACAATTTTGGTTCAGCTTCCTACTTCTTCATATTCATGTCTCTCTAGTAATTTAGTAATGCACACCAACCAATCCACAAATATGTACTGAATATTAATTGTGTCATCCTGGGTGGAGGCTCTGGGCTATAATGGCTTTGCTTTAATGGAAGTTATGGTCCAGTAGATACTACACTTACATTATTCTTATGGTTTTCTAGTTATAAATACAAAATCATTTGTTTTCATATTATGGTGACAGGACACGAATATAGAAATTATCTCATTCAGACTTCCAATCTGATATTTTTTCTGTATGTGTCTCTATTGTGAACTTTCCAAGACCACTCAACTCATTCAGTCATGTGGTTTTATTAGGAAGGCTGCATTGCGATCCCTTCCCCTTTCTCTGGTGTTCGGTTATTTCATAGTAACTTGAACAAAATTCAGTCCACACAAGCCAGAAATTCAGGTAGCAAAGAATATCCTACTCAGATCAGGACCTTTCCTAGGGCAGACTCTAAAAGACACCCCAAATTATTACAAGTCTCTGCAATACCGCAGGTCATTCACCTCAAACCATTTTTGATTATTTCTCAGTTGCAGGTGGGAATATGAATTGATTACTGTTTACTTCTTTTGTGACATATTTTACCTGGTGATGCTGGAGGATGCCCAGTCGGCAAATTTGTCCTGGGATGAGGAATATCCATTTGGATGTCTGCAATTCAATAAAGTATAAATATATGTTTAATAAATTGTATATTAAAAACCTAGTGTCTTCATTTTCTAGCTGTTAAGACCCCTCCTGCACCCCACACTCACAAACCTGAGTTGGAAACAAGATCAGATTCAGATCCCAAGCAGACACACTTCAAGTCTCACAGCTCTACCCTTAAATGTCATGTCACCTTTTAGCACCTCTTAGTGGTACCATTATTTAATATAAAACACACACACATATTCAGGAGCAGACAGATCAATAAATCAGCAGTTCATAATTTCTGGGTTTGGATATTGGAACAATGTCCCCTGTTTCAAAATTACAGGATGAATTTTTGCAAAGAGAAAAGAATGGAAACAGGCAGATGTTCAAGGGGAACAAATAGTTTAAAAATTATAGGTAAATTTCTATATTTTTGAAATGCAATCTAAAACAGCTTATACACAGCATAAGACTATCAAATTGCCTTGAAGCTACATTATTTTTACATTTAAAATGTGAAATGTAATTGCAATTACATTTCACATTTTAAATGTAAAAGTTTATAGGGTTACATTCTAGGCATATTTATTCATATATCTACACTTTTTATTTATGTTAATTCATATATATACATATACTTACGTAACTTTATATTCAAAATTGACAAGTTAAAGGTGGCAATGACTGATCAAATGAATTTTTCTAAATTCAGTGCAAGTAACTGAAAGTTTCTAACATATGAAACAGCTTAGTTATATATAAACTATTTTAAAAGCAGTAATTAGAAGACAATCCAAAATCTCTATGTGGGTAAACTAAGGAGTTTGGGTCTCAAGATTACCTAATATATCAATCAAGTTTGGCATTGTAATGAGACATGAATATTTTTAGCTATTTCAACAAAAATAAAAAACAAAGATCATTTAAAAAAATGATTTGATTTGTGATATTTTTCATAATACATAGTATTTTTCTTTTGAATTCTTTAAATTGTTAATAAGGCAAAAATCTTGTATTACATCCTTTTTTTTAATTTTAAAGATAAAAGGAGGCAAACATTAACAGACATACAACATTTTACAACATATCACAA
>NW_004955474.1:11005141-11025419 GCF_000276665.1 Chinchilla lanigera | reverse complement strand
GGCTTGGGCGGCGGGGTCCTGATGCACGCGCTGCCCTCAGGGAGTAGCTGTGTAATTTATCTTCTAAAGAGGCGATTTCAGTTGCAGATGTTTCAGTCCATAGTCACTGGGCCCTGTGGCTTTGAGGCAGTGGTAGCAGAGGATGTCACTGGCAGAAGTGCGTTGTGGAGTCCTGTTTACCTCCTGAGGGCTTCCAAGAGCACCATGGCTGGCTACCAAGCCTATAGAAATGGCCTTTGGGAGACACTTATACCAGGTGCCACAGCATAGAGTGAGTGTCCAAGTCTGATGAGATGGGACACTTGTATTACATCCTTGTTACATAAACACTTTATTTAGAATTTTAAGAGAAAAAAAGCAAGAATATTATGCTTGTTATTCACTTAAACCTATGTATACATATATGTTATGAAATGTATATTAGGCTGTTATTACAATGAAATGACAAATTATTACCTGTTAATCAGCATGATTTCAATAGTCCTTATGTATTAAAACACAGAATAAAAAGAAAACTATATTGGCTGAAATACAGTATATATTATGCAATCTACTTACTAATAATCTTAATATTTAGCTTTTCTTGGGCTTTCTTATTGTTAATGAATAATTAATGGCAATGGATATTTATGTACATCTTCTCTCTTGTTCAGATACTTAACTAGGCATTGGGTTGTAGAACAGGGACACCACAAGGCAAACTGTAATTTGGGGAACTGAATTTAATACAGCGAGAAATAACAAGTAATGAGTTTAACACTGAAAGGTAGAAAAGCAAATGTTTACATTATTTTGTCATTCAAGCAGTTCTCGAAAGTAAGAGTTGATCTCAGCAAATATCAATGAATTAATAAGTCAAATATGACTCTTGAAATGAGGCATTCTAGAAGTACAAAGCCACACTCATGGAATCATCCTTCTTATTCATCTAGTCTGGTTTTACACAGGCATTTAAATCCCTGGGATTAGAATTCATAAATTGATGCTATGCATCATGTCAAGTACATGTTAAGCATCTAGTGCTGTAAGGTCCCAAGATTCTGCCTAATGAGGACCAAGGGAGAAGATATATAACATCCATTTTTCCTGGAATTAGAGATCAACCCCTCCTTGGCATAAGTCTTGTCAAGGCAAATTGAACCCTCAGCAACTTCCACAAAGGTGCTCACTGTTTATAGTTGCTCTTTTCTTTCTGTCTAATTACATTATCTGAGTTTTAAAATATAAGTTAAGGAGGACAGCTCATACTGGTAACACTGTTTCAGAATAAAACCTAGGTCCTTATTGTACAGAAGGTTTTACGTACAGCAATTACTTTTTTTTAAATTATCTTTTTGAGGCAGGGTCTTGCTATGCAGTTCAGGCTGGCCTTGAGCTCACTTTGTAACCCAGGATGGTCTCAAACTCGCAGTGATTCTCCTGCCTCAGCCTCCCAAGTGCTGGGATTACAGGCGTGCACCACCACACCCGGCTCGTACAGCAATTACATAGCTGCTCACGCACTAAAAGTGGCAGGCACCACCTCCACACAAAAACTGTAAACATTATGTACTGCAAACATGTATTAATAACAAAATAAAATCATCCTGACAAAAATAATACATTCTTGCTGTGGGTTATTTTGTAATTGCCAAACACTCCTATCAAAGAGGAAGAAAAGTGCTATGGAAATTTACAGCTCCTTCTGCTCAACTCATTGTACATTAAAAACCATTGATCCGTTTCTTGAGATCTTGAAGTGTATCTTATTGCTTTCAAAAAGTATTTCTGGGAGGTCATAAATGTACCATGCCCATAAAATAGGCATCTCTTGAATTTGGGTTATTCATCAGAATCTACTTATTAATTGCCTAAGCACACAAGACCCTTCACATTTACTTTCTCAAGGCATAAGATAAACCAGGGCACGTTCTTCTCAGGCATCAAGATGACAATGTGTGTTCTGAAATATCTTAGCTATGCATTAATGCTTTAAAAGCAGTCACCAAAATGTTAGGTCTCTAACTTCTTCCATTAAGTGAGAATGAAAGGTAAATTGCGAGTAGATCAGGATGAGATAGTAATATTTATTTGAGATAGATAATGAATCGAATATTTTTCCTGTATTTCCAGTGATATTTTAGGTTAATTGTGTGCATTTAAAAAGGTTCTAACATTTTTTTAAATCTCGTGTCCTGATTGTGGTTTGCGGAATATCTAACAAAACAAAAATCTTTTCCTTTGTGGAAAAGGATGAAGCAAGACTGGGTGAGCATTTGAGCAGACCAGCAGGAAAACCTCTCATGTGAGGGTCAGACATGCTCCGAGGCTGAGTACAAAGTCCACTTACCTTGTAACAGGAAATCTTCCATGTTATCCATTTCTACATTTTAGGTTCAAGAAAACAAAACAAATGTGCTTAAACCCAACTTGGAATAGGGTCTTATTTTATACTGAACCTTGAAAAAAATATAGGTCATACATCAAATGCAACAAACTGAAATAGGAGTGACTGGGTGTTCCACAAAACTAACTATTAAACCAAAGGGATAAAAAAAATAAAGTTGCTTTTTAAAATCATTTCTTACCATTTGATTGTGTCATATTTCTGAAAAGTATTTCTGGGTAATCCAGGGATCCTTCACAAATTTGAGTTGATTTGTTTCCTCCTTATGAATGAGGAAATTACCTATAAACAACAACAACAAAAATGGAGTTTGAATGCCATACAGATCACTAACTAGCAGAATTAAGATAGCTCATGATTTATAACTTTTACAATGATGATCATATTTGACTTGGAAAAAAATATACCTGACAACTTTCAGTAAAACTGGTTAGAGACAATGCTTATGGTATCCCCCTTATGTAAAACAGAAAACTGTTGAGTTTGAATTTATTCTTGTGGCCACATATTTTTAATAGTCTATTGTTATGGTTGATACAACTTGGGGAGTCTAGAGGTTTGGCTAAGTGACTCAGCAGTTCTGCATCCTGGGGTGCAAAGGACAGGCCCTTCCTGCTCTAGGATGTTGTTCATTGTGTCAGTGTGAGAAGTTTAGAAGGCTAACTATGTGAGTGCCGCCCCCTGGGTGTGGGCAGCCTTCTTACAATATAAGAGAGGGAAAGAGGCTTGCATGCACTGCCATTCCCCCCTTTGCCCTTGTTGCTTTGTTATCTTCTGCCTCGGAGCCAACCAAGTATGGACTGAAAGCTCCACAAACTGTGAGCTAAATAAACCTTTCCTTCCTTCATTTTGGGGGTTGAGTGTTTTGTCTCAGCAATGAGAGAAAAGTAACTAAGACAGCTATGTAAGATTTTTTCCTAAGGATATATTAAAACCAAAGTTGGCAAAAGAAAAGAACAATGTTAATACTTATTACTTAAAGTGCTTCTTTTAAATTGAGAATTATTTAATATAGTGCTGTTCTACATATGTGTGCACATGCATGTACACTAATATAGCTATTTTCTATATAAACTTTTACTTTATGTATTATTTGTGTGGCTTTCAAGGAGTATTTATTAAAGGTATAGAGCACATAAGGTCAATACCACATATTGGAGCACTGTTCTGAGGCACCCAGGGAGATAGACAGTTAAGAGAATATAAGTCATGTCTGTAAAATGCTCAAGTACTATAAGTCAAAGTCATGATGCTGTTAGAAAGGATTTTGTGGTCATAATGGAAGTGGAATTGTTGGGAAAGTCAGACATGAATTTTAAAATGTGTAAAAGCAAAAGACCGCAGAGGTCTTGATAAATGTGTGTGTGTGAGGCGGTGACATGGGATATTATAGACAAGGGGAGCTTCACAGGTAGAAGCCTTGAGGCTGAAGACATCTTTGCTTGGTCAAGGACATAAAAGACCTTTGAGGTTACAGAACACAGGAAGGAGATGTTCTCAGAGATGAGAATGCACAGGGGCCAGGTCACATAAGTTTAATGTCTATTCACTCTAAGATAAGCTCTTCTAGAGATGTTCTACAACTCATCTGTTTTATATGCCACTTTTCTATCCAACGTTAGATACTCATTCAATGCACTTTTAAATCATTGTTTAATTTCCTTCAGCCTTTTGGTTCTTCAAAACCTGAAACTGTCAAGAAAGCCAGCATGACAATAAGAGAAAACTCAGCTGTTAGGAAGATTAAAGGCAGAAAAAGAAGGCCCCAATTTTCCCGACACTTTCCACCTCAAACCGGAAGAAAACCAGAAGAAACTGGAAGAAAAGATAACTCTTCCTAATCTGGACAGTAGTCATGCCTAGACTAACAAGAATAACAGTTCCTATAAGACTACGAGACACCCAGATAGTGAGCTAGATGCAGCAAGGGCCTCATAAATATTTGAAATAATAAAATATAGCTTTCGGGGTGGGGAGCACCAGTCTTCTGACCGGTGGCTCACTCCCTGCCTCGTAGGCCCCGGAAGGAGGGCTTCCAGCGCACAGGGAGCCACGGGCGGGGAGCCCCGGTCTTCTGGCTAGCTTCCTGCCTCGTAGGCTCCTGGAGGGAGGGTCCCCGGCGCATGGGGAGCCATGCAGTGGCGAGCGCTGTTGCGCACCGGCCCTTAGGCCGGATGCCGCCGCTCAATTGAGATCTATCATGACACAGAGAAATAGTGACACAATCGGCCCACCATGCAATGACTGCAGATGCCCAACCACGGACGTGTGTGAATCATTCAAACTTTGAACAACATGCCATACAACGGGACACTCTTGCTCCTGCCATTGGCAACCAGAAAGGTCCAGAGCCAGCGGAGGAGCAGCTGCTGAACAAGGACTCAGAGAACATGAGAATGCAGACTAAGCCCACGGAGTCAGAGGTCCAGTGGACTGGGGTCACGAGAGCCGCTTGGAAGCTGTAAACCAGGAGGACCTTGCAGAATCCCTGCAGAGACTCAATGGAAGCCATTCTTTCCCTGACAGTACAGGCTGTGGTGGAGCTCGGGAGAAGTCTGCAGCAGGATTCCTGCCGCCCGTGCTGACAGTTGGGGAGAGGACACTAACTGGTTGTGGGGTCCCAATGTGATGGGAGGCTGGAGAGAAAACGCTGCAAAAAATGGCTTTCGCCCCAGACGGCTCACTCGATTTTTGACAACCCTTAGGGTGTAACTACTTGTTAGATCCTTCTTGTGTATCTCTGTATTCCTGAGAAACCACTTTGAAGATACCACCATGTATTACAGCAGTCATTGATATTTTCTTACTAATCTATCAATAACTCTGCAATGTTTGCATTGTTCCTATCCTAGTTCATAAATGGATCCATGTTTATTATTATGTGTTTCCTACAACAACCATTGAGAATTATTGAATGATTATTCAGTAGGTCACTCATGTATAGTTCTATTTATATTCTTTAGAAGCCACTTTGAAGATACCTAAGTATAGTACAACAACTATTGATAATCTCCTACCTCTTTTGTCTGTAACTCACTATCATTTGTCTATTTGTTTTCCTGAGAAACTATCTTGTAGATAACAATATGTAAAACAATAACCATTGATAATTTCCTACCACTTTGTCTGTAATTTGGTAAGCCCCCCCCATTATTATGTTATCCTTCTTTTACTCTTTAAAATAATAAAATAAAATAAAATATAGCTTTCATCGAGTACTTCCTGTAGTACTAGGTACTTCAGCAGAAACTTACATTAGTACACACAAGTCTTTCTTGTATCTCTTGTGTTACATAGTTTCAGAGATAAGGGAAGCTGAAGAAAGCAGTTGGAAGCAGGATTCAAACTCCGTCCCTGACTGGGATGCATCTTCACTAAGCCATCTTCCCCCTCTGCCTTTTCATACCTCCCCCTGGTATTCTAGAATGTGAAGCATAGTGTGTGTTTCAGTCATAATTCCAAAGAATCCCGAACATTCAACGAATGAGGGCTTTACTATTTCTTCTGATTACCTACTACGCTGCCAGGAACTAGGGGACCTAGCTTCTGCCCATAATTTGGAGCTGCCCTTTGAGTTATGAAGCAGGGTAGCTACATGAAATCAGTAGCCTGCAGTCTCTTCAGGATGGACTCACCTTGTCATTAGAAGGGTCTAGGAGGTCAGGTGTTCTGCTAGGTTTCCTTGCACTTGTTTTCATATTATAGTGTTATTTATTTCCCATGATCTGAACACAGGAGGTGAAGAGACTGTCAGGGATGGCATCTCTCAAAAGGCAGAGGAGCCTCTCCACCCTGAAATACCACATAGGCAAAAGCTGCAACTTTGAAGCCCTCACTGAGAGAGGAAGTTGAAGTGAAGCTTGAAGAATTAGGATTTTTCTTTTACACTTTGTGATAATTCCCTCTTTAGGTAGTCATTTTGAAACAGAAACATTGATAGAGAGCTTTAAAAATAAGATATTTAAATTAAGCTATTCTTTCAGCTTCTTCATGGTGAAAGTAAAAACTGTCACCCCTATCCATCCTGGTGCTAGGAAAATTTCAAGAATGCCAGACTTTCTCTGGGTCAACAATTCTCTGGTCCTGGTAGTGGGTGCACAGCCTACTGAATCAATAGATGTATATTTCCCAGCTTTTGTTCCAGCCTCTCTGTTAGTTGAAGCTTTTGTATGTGCCTACCAGCTGCCCGATCAATTTGGCCAAATTTTGAATAAAGCCATTTTCCTTCTATTTTATTCATTTCTTCATATTCTTGATGGCTGTCAGCCACACAACTCCAAAGAACTGTCTACTCCAATTATGGAGGCTGAGAAGGCCCATAATTTGATTTCTGTGAGCAGAAGGCTCCCCCACCCCACCCAAACTTGGTTTCAATCTGACTCTGGAGGCCAGAGAACCAGCAGAAACCAGGCTTGAGGCTCCAATTGAAGTCTAAATACCTGAAAACCATAATAACTAACATAGCATGTGATGGATGCTCAAGCTCAAGCACAAAATGATCAAAATGCCCAGTACTTTTTTTACATGCCCAGCATTAAAATAAACAAAAGCAAATAATAACAAACACTAGCATAGATGGGGAGAAAAAGTACTTTTATACACTGATGGGAGAATATAAATTTGTATATCCATTAATGAACACAGTATAGTGGTTCAATAGAAAAATTAAAAATAGAACTACCATATGAGCCAGTGATCTCATGTCCTTGCATTTATTTGAAGGAAGTAAAGTTAGTATGCAGAAGAGACACCTATTCACCCATGTTTATTGCAGCATTATTCATAAGAGTCAAGCTGCAGAATTAGCTTGGTTGAGCATCAACAGATGAATGGATGAAGAAAATATGGTATAGGTATAAGATGGAATATTACTTGGCCATAAAGAAGAATAAAATCATGTAATTTGCAGGAAAGTACTTGGAATGGGATAACATCAGGTTAAGCAAAGCAAGACAGACTGAGAAAGACAAATATCACATGTTTTGTAACATGTAGAAACTTGAAAAAAAATTGACTTGAAACTACGATTATTAGGGAAGGCAATGGCGTCCATAGATTGGGGGATGAAAGTATAAGGCTAAGAAAGGTAGAATGGGATGTGGAAATAAAGTGTATCAGTTAGGGTTCCCTAAAAGAAAATAATATGATTATATATATTCATCATATACATATGAATTTACAAAGTAGAAGAATTGGAGGAGCCATTCAAAAGTTAAAGACATGAAGCTCACAGCAAAGCTGTCCTTGTGTCTACATCAAAAAGTCCAAAGGTCTGGAAGGCTAAGGAGTCTGTGCTGGAAGCCCAGAGATGCATGTCCAAAGGCTGTGATGAAGACTGATGCTCCTATGAGGAAGCAGAAGTGATGCTTCCTTCTTCTTTCCCTTTTTATTCCATCTAGGCTACAAGCCTATTGGTCAGTGGCACCCATACCCAGGTGGGTCTTCCATCTTCAACAAGTCAGTCATATAGATTCCTCCCAGAACTGTGCTAAACCAATCAGCTGTTTCTTATTCAAGTTGATATCACAGCAAACTGTCACATAAAGTATGATATGTGTATTCATGGAAAGTTCACAGTGAAATCTACTTGTCCATTAATATGTGCAACTAATATGCATTAATAATTTATATGAGAATAGAAGATTCAACCTTCCTTCCTCTGTTCTTTGCTTTAGTTAGATCCTCAGTAGATTGGATAATATGCACCTGTTTGGTGAGGGACACTTTACTCGGTCTACTGATTCAAATGAACACATCTTCTGGAAATACTGTCATAATCTTTAGGAATTGGGAAAAGCCAAATTGTTTGTGCTACTCTCACAAATCTCTACTCATTTTAGAATACTGGTGACAACTGTTATGTGTTTCTCACCTGCATGCACTAAGTGATTTTCCACTGTGCCAAACTCGGAATGTTGTAACTCAATGCAATTCTGATATTACTTACTTGGAGTTAGTGTTAGATCTTATAAGTTGAAAACGCAGTCCCAGAAAAACGTGCAAGTACTAGGTTGTTACCTGTGTAGTCAAACCTCTGTATCTACTGGTTCCAAATCCACCGATCAACCAGCAACAGATGAAACATTTGGGAAATGTTATGTAGTCTTCATGTTGTGGAGGAATTACCCCATGGTTTCTATGTTTTTTAAATACTGTATTATATCAACAGGTTAGGAATTTGTTTTATAAACTACACTTAAGTCTTATATTTTGCACCATCTTTGGGGCAAGGCATCGAGGCACTGACTCCCAATGCACGTGTATGAAAAGGGAGGGTGTGAAAATGGAGGGGAAATTAGAACATCTTAGCGGGCCCAGAGCATCACTGTTTAGCTCAGCAGTAATTGCTGGAAGTGGAGATGAGTGTCAGAGAACGGGAGAATGTGCCTGAGAACCAGGGCTTCAACTCATAGACTACACAGACCATGGGCACGCTATGAGATCTCTGCACTTTGCAACGGGGCTCATTTGCTGATGGAGGAAACTGAGTGATGCCAACACTAATATGATGTGCTCTCCAGGGACAAGTTGATCCACACATTAGAACTTCTCCTGTTTGAGAGCCGTGAATGGGACAAGTAAAAGCGGCACTGGTCCACAGAAAGATGTCAGATACAGACATCCCTCACAACCCCTATCAAAGCAGTCGCCCTTAAATGTCTCTGCTGGCATTGAAATGGGCAAGGCGTAGTCTTCTAAGGACTGTGCTTGACCTCAGAATCTGCCACAGTCAAAAATCATGTAGATATCCATCCCTGTTGTCCACACCTAGGGAAGTAGGTGGGCTCATCTGTTTCATCTTTTGCCTTGAGGTCTGGCCCACACTGGAGGTGTCTGTCTCCCCCACAGTTGCAAGGTATCTCATCTTGTGCACTGGCTTCAAGGGCCTGTCCCTGTCTGACTACTTATAATATTTGTATCTAACTGTGCTGCCTATAACATAAATATTCATGGTTTTTTTCATATTACATATTTTCAAGTATCAACATTATCAAAGTTTCATTATAGTTTATACCGCTTTTTAACAAGACTAAACTTAACATGTTTTTAATTAAAAATATAACCTTCGAGAGTATTAACTGTTTAAAGAAGACAAGTTTGTTTTCTGTTTTTTTGTTTTCTGGTGTTCATTATTCCAGGAGGACAAGCCTTTCTTGGGACTCACATCCCAATAAATAAAAGTTTGTCAATAAATAAAGTGGTCCATAAATGAATCCCCTAGCTGGGGTCTAAGGCTTAGGCCTAACGAGGAGAGCGGGTAAGAAACAGCAATGATCGAGGCCACCCCTAATTCCAGGAAAGCTGCTCCTTGATTCCGTGGAAGATTCAGCCCAGAGCCCACACTGAACAGCAAATGGACCGGGAGGGCTTTTTTGTTTTTTTCCAGACATCTACTATGCTCTACCTGACTTTGAACACCAGTTGTGTAGACATATTTGAGGATCACCTACATTCTAACATGCAACCACAATTCATTCCATTACTAGCAATGAACATCTAGGCTGGTTCCACATCTTGAATATTGTGAATGGATTATCAATAACATAGGCATGCAGGTATGCCTAACACATGCTTCAGTTATATACCAAGGAATGGTATAGTTGGATCAAATGGAGCTCTGTTTCTAGTGCTTTGAGGACCTTCCATAGTAATTTCTGTAGTGCCTGTACTAATTTACATTCCTACTTGCAGTATAGAATCATTTTCCCACCCACCCACCCACCCCCATTCTAGTCAGCATTTATAGTTTTGTATTCTTCATGGTCACTGTTCTGACTGGGATGAGATGGAATGTCAATGTAGTTTTGATTTGTATTTCCCTAAAGGCTAAAAGATATTGAAAGCTTTTTCTTACATTTATGGGTCACTTTTGTTCTTTGGGGAAGTATCTGTTCAATTCACTTACCTATTTATTGACTGAACTATTCTTCTAGCGTTGTTTATTGATTTCTTTATATATTCTAAATATTAATCATCTGTCAGAAGAGAAGCTGGCAAAAACATTTCTCGCATTCTGCAGGAATTCTCTTCATTCTGTTGGTTGTTTCTCTTGCTGTTCACAAACTTTTTCATTTGATGTCCCATTTCTTGAATCTTACTGTTATTTCCTGTGTTGTTGAAGTACTATTCAGGAAATCCTTATCTGTGCCTATGGCTTCAAAAATTTGTTTTTTTGCTTTATTGTAGCAATATCCAACTTTCAGGTCTTATATGTAGACTTTTGATCCACTTTGAATTAATTTTTTGTAAAGGGAGAGAGAGATAGGGGTCTAGTTTCAATCTTGTACAGATAGATATCTAGTTTTCCTAGCACCATTTATGAAAGAGGCTGTCTTAACTAAAATATGCTTATAGCCTCTTTGTAAAAAAATCAGATAGTTTTAGTGTGTGGTTTTGTTTCTGTGTCCTCTATTCTACTCCCCTGGTCTATGTATCTATCTTTGTTGAAGTATCATGCTGTTTTGTTATTGTGGCTGTGCAGAGCAAATGTGAAGCATCCAGGTTTTACTTTTTTCTTGCTTAGCTTTGCTTTTGTTCTTCTAGGTCTTTTGTGTTTCCATAATATTTTAGTTTTTTTTTTTTTTAACCTTTGGAAGAATATCATTGAATGTTTGTGACGAGTACACTGAAAATGTAGATTGTGGTTGGCAATACGACCTTTTCAACAATATTAATTTTCCTGATACTTGAACATGGATCTTCTACCACATATTCTTCAATATCTTTCTTTAGTGTTCTATGATTTTCATTGTAGAGTTTTTCTCTTCCTTGTTTAGATTTGATACCTACGTAGTTTATACTTTGGTAATATTTTGGTTAGTAATTTAAATTTCATAATATTCTAGCAGAGAAAATTCTCAAGCATTTATTAATGTTCTTATTCCATGTAAATCTGTGATTGCACTGAAGCTTCACAAACACATCTGGATGGTCCACAGAGTAGCAGTTCCAGAAGAATGAAATATAGTTTCAAGTGACTGTGATCCATAGTATTATAGCACTAACGTCCGTGTAAAACTTAACAGTCAGAATAGGTAAAATATTACGTGAAATACAATAATGAAATTCATAAATCTCTAGAAACTAAGGCTTACTCAACAGATTAAAAATCATATCAATGCCTTGTAAATAAAGCTCTTATAATTCATTCTTCTAAAAGAATATTTACAGATGATTTATAATGTGGTTCTGTAGTAGAATAAAAAGAACTAGTCCTCAGGCAGCTCAGAGTTAACTTTTGAATAGAAGAAAATAAATTTTTGGCAAAGTTTTCAGATTAGTCTAATTGAGAAAATACTTTGAGAGATGGCAAGGTATGAGGCAGTTATTTTTATAGATATAGCTTACCTTGAGATCTAAAAGATGACAAAAAAAACCTTATGTGAACTTCTAGTGAGAAATGTTTGAGAAGAAAGGAAAAGTAAATGTGAAAAGTCTAACTTTGTAAATGGACTTGGCATGTTTAGAAATAAAAACCACAAGAGAAGCACAATAAGAATACAGTCAGTAAACCAACAGGAAACCATCCATCTCAGGAAGCACTTAATAACAAGTTTGCATTTTATTCCAAGCATGACTGACAGGTATTGGAGGATCTTAAGTAGAAGAGTGAGTTCTACGATATTATTTATGTCATTCACAGTTTTTAAAGTGCCAAGCATCACTGAATGGGAAACATAGATACAAGTGAAAAATTTAAAATTCAGAAATTTAGAGAAGTGTACATGAGAAAGGACAAATGCACACTAGACTTGACATTATGCAGTGGAATAAAACACGTAAGTAAATTATTTACTGGCTGTCATGATTTAAATAGTTCTGAAAGAGAAGAGCTGATAGTAACACCATAACTATAGTATTGTAGTTCCAGACATTTTATGTGGTCACAGTCATGGGAGAGTAATCTTTGCCTAGTGTAGCCTAATCAGGCAATTAAGCCTTTGAGACTTTGTTCCGTGTGTTGTGCTGTATTACTCAGTAGGACTCTAGAAGTTATTGGATGGTCCACAATGGCAGACATTTTATAGTCTTTGGGAGATCTAATGATGTAGAAATTCATGAACACTGTGATACTCAGACTTAAATGACAGCCAAACAAAAAATTTAAGTTCAACCTTATGCATCTAAATTATCATGCAGTCAGTTCCCAGGCTTTAAGTTGGAATCTGAGAATGGCCCAGGAAGACTGTAAGTTAGATTAACTCTCAGTTTACATCACTGTGATTATTTCTGGCAATTCCAGGTCCTGTGGATTGATCCATACAATGTGAACAGCAAATTAAGAAGCACTGACATAGCCGTGCATCCACATCCTTGCCTAATGGGCTCCCACTGAGAACACACACAGTGTTTACTCTGTGGTCGGAGAGTATTCTTCTCGTGCAGAGATTTTAGGAAGAAACATTGAGCAGACTCAGACTGTGCTCAATTCTTCATGCTTGCTCTTTTTCATCTTACCTGGTTATCTTAAGTCTTTAACTACATGTTAGTGAGGAAGTGTACTTGTTGGCAATCTACTGCAAAATAAAATTTCAGTCCTCACTTTCCTGCAGCTTTTAGCTACTACATAATATCTCAGACATTAAAATGGTATATCATAAGCTCCGGTGTAAAATGTTAACTTACCTTTATATCATGTGAGGTGCTTAGCTAAGGAAAAGGGAATGCAGAATAGTGGAAGGTAATTATAGATACCAGTTATGACTACATGCTAATTACTGATATAAGGATTCTAGTGTTATAATCATTTTTTTCCTCAGTTTGGGAGTGTCTTGGTTACTTTTCTCTCATTGTGAGACAAAATGCCTGACACCCAAAATTAAGGAAGGAAAGGTTTATTTAGCTCATAGTTTGTGGAAGTTTCAGCCCATAATCAGCTGGCTCCAAGGCAGAGTGGCACATGGCAGAGGTCAACAGTTCATGGCCGTGGAAAACAGCAAAAGCAGCAAGAGAAGAAGATGGAGGAAGAAGCCTCTTTTCCTCTCATATTATAAGCAGGGGGCCTGTAGCACTCACATAATCTCCATGTCCTCCTCTTGCAATGAGTCAGGATGAATACAAAGTAAAGACCCTGGCCCCTTGCCTAGTTGCTTATTTAACCTTCTAAACTTCTCAGGATGACACAATGAGCAGCATCTCACAGCAGTAAGGGCATGTCCTTTTCACCCCAGGATGTAGAACTGCTGAGTCACTTAGCCAAGCCACTAGAGTCCTCAAGTTGACACAATGTATCAACCATAACAGGTATGTGTGTTACGTGTGTGTCTTTCTTATTCTCTTGATTTCTTCTTTTGCAAAATAAGATCTGAGATAAATGATATATTTATATAAATATACATATACAGGTTGTTCTGTTCCTCTAGAGAATTCTGAATAAATCTATTTCTACTCCAAAACAATATAAGCCATGTTGGGATACAAGTAGGCTATGCTGTGCCAGGCACGGGCAACCTTGTGACTTGCCTGGGTTGCAGTGAATGAAAAGAAATCATCTTGGGTAACAAATAAACTATATAATATAGTTAATGTAGAAAGTAACAGAAATATCTTTTTTGTTACTATAACTTTTTGAAGGGAGGGCAAGTGTTCTACTAAAATTAGCCAAGTAAGTTAACATGAGAGCTAAATGAATTATTCCAGGGCTCTAACTACAAAAATAAATGACAGAAAGACTCCAGGGAAAGAGAACATCATATTAACGCTGTACCAAAAGCAAGTCTAATAAAATCATATTATGTTGTACCACTGGTATCACAGTTGCTCAGGACTAATATGGAAATTGAAATCACAATCTGATTACTATATACAGCTTCTGACACATCTTCCTAGCTCTCTAAGTGAGCTCCTTGGTCCAAACTGAGCCATAAAAGATTATAAATATATAAGAAATTCTTTGGTAAAATCATTCTATCAGAAATTTTACATTTTCATTGCTGCCCCGGGCTCTTTGACCATAATAACACTCTGCCACCAACGAGAAGGGAAAATAGTGCGTGTGACATCAAATTCTGTCTTTATAGCTCGTATTACATTTTTTTAGTCAATGTTCAAAGAGAAAAACACTTCATCTTTTGAACCTAGTTTAGGTGATAGCTAAGCAGAGCAAGAATATTTGCACCTCCAACTGGAAATGCTTGAATGAGCCAGGAGTAACAGGAAGTTTTTCTATAGAAATCACATCTGTATTTTAGGCTTAAGAAAACAACACCCAGAAAAAAAATAAATTAAAATCAATATGAGATAGCATCCTATAGTATTATATATTAAACTTTGAATTAAAATGTAGCTAATATATCAACTAGGACAAACAGAGAGTATTGGTCAAGTGTTCCACAAAACTAGGAAGATAAAGACACAAAAGAAACAAAAACTAATCTACAAAGTTAGCTATTTTCATTTGGCAGATTATTCCTAGTTGATTTTCTAGAAAACCCTGGGGGTCTCTCCAAAATTTGACTTGTTCCCTTCCTTCTTCAAAAACACATAAATAAGCCTATAAAGATAATTTGGTTGCTTGGTATTACACACCTCACTAATTCAGTGAACTAAAATGACTCATGATTCTGGAGTACTTTGCAATTCCAACATTTGTTAAGATTTATTAAAGAAGGTCTTTAAGGTATCTTTCCCATGTAAGACTAAAAACACTTAACTGTCAGTTTATTCTGGGAACTATATAGTTTTTACTTGGACTAACAAACTATTTCTCTAAGAACTTGTAAAGACAAAATTTGGAAAAAGAAAAAAAGCATTGTTGCTCATTAACTGAAGTTAATGAAACCCTATTGAATGTATCTGCAGAGCTGCATAGATGCACACATATGCACCCATGCATATTGATATATAAATATTCACATATTATAAAGACAGTGTTCTGTCTTTCATGGAATACTGATTGAAGCACTATACCATACACTAGAAAAAAGGATTAAAACAAATATATTCCAATATATTGCCTTAATGATATATTAAACATGTATAATGTATATATAAAAATAATTATATCACATATTACAAATGTATTAAGTTCTATGAGTAATAATATGTATAATGTATTAATTGTACCATAAGGAAGGATTGGCATGGGCTTAGAGAGTAGTGGTGGTAGCTTTTTTTTAACTCAAAACTCAGATTGGAGTAAAAAAAAAAATGCATCAAATCAGCCCGGTCAGAGAGTCCTGTGTGTGTGGAGTAAGTAGTTAATTCACGGAAAAGAAAAACCATCGAGGTTACTCGGGAGAAGAGAGAGAGAGCCTTAGAGACAAAGACACCGAGGTGCGCAAGGGCCACTTCATATAGCTCCATGGCTCTCTGCCTATGAACTAAGCTCCTTTGTAGATCTGACCCACAACCCTCCTATTTTAGTGCTACTTTTCTACCAAGTGCAAAAACCCACTGATGTCATTTTTCATTTAATTTTTTATTTCCTTGTGTTTGTTCATTGTACGAGGCCTCAGTAATGTTGGGAATCTCAGGGTTGCATGAAAAGAAAGTTGTGCTGTTGGAAAGAGTTCAGGAAGGACAAAGAACCCCTGATTTGCCTCACACTTCTCAAGCGTCACGTCTACTCACTAGATATCTCCACTTGCTAAAGCAGAAGACTTGGTGCCTCCTTGTCCTGAACTGAAAAGTCGTCCTGCCCAGACTACCTGGATTAACAGTACATAAATAAAACCACATGACACTCGCGAAGGGTTCTGTCAGATATTTGAAATGATAAAATCTAACTTTCGCTGAGGAGTTTCTGCAGTCTCAAGCACTGTTCCAACCCCTCGCATTAACACATAGAATGCTTGGCTTTAACTCTTGTGAAGCTTGTAATAATCGTACGACTTCAGAAATGAGACACCTAAGGTAAGCTATCTGAAGAAAGCAGGTCAGAGTCCAAGGTTGTGAACTAGAAGAGGCAGGATTTGAACTCAGGCAGCCTCATTCTGGAGCTAGTACTCCTAGACGCCAAGACATTTTCCCCACTCTACCTTTCCTATGTCTCTGTTATTCCAGAATGCTCAGCATACTTTGGCCTCTAGCCATAAAGTCAATTAACTCTCACCTTTCAAGGACAGCTAGGGAAGCACGAGTCTGCACGGGACCAAACCAGAGCCGGAGTCATAGGTCAAGGAGCGATTTATTGCCTGGCGTCTCTCAGGGACTAAGACCCACCCAAGAGCCCGTTACAAAGCGCTGTTCCCACTGTTCTGTTGTTTCTATTCTACGGGGCAATTTTTCACTGGAAATCAGCACAGAGCAAAGCTACAGAAGCAAAAGCAATGCTTGTAAAGGAAATGATGAGTGATCAAGAAGGCGGGAACTCCAGGCAAGCCTTATCAAGTCCGCTGTGCTCCACCGACGTGCACCTCACCCCTGACACCGAGCGCCACTTGGCTTGCGGGGTCAGTTTTTCAGACCGTGAGCACCGTGTGCTACGCTGTGAACCAAGCACAGGGACTTTGCTGGGACGCGCCTGTACAAACCCTGCAGGCGCTGTACAAACCGGGTCGCCACTAGAGGGCGACAGAGAAAGCCCTTCGGTGGACGTTTCTGCAGATGCCTGGCTGTCAAGCGTGGCACAACATTCTTTCTCTGGTGGGGCAGGAAAGGGCCCTGGCAGTGCACTCTCCAACCCCGGGGGCTTCTGGTTTTGTTTTCTGGGTCCTCACCGTGCAACAGGGCTACCTTTCCTTGCCCTGCGTGCTTGTCTCCGGTGGAGACAATACCCTCGCCAGGGGCCATCCTGCAACTCTCGGCCCATTTCCTTGTTTGGGGCCCTGCCTGGGACGTGGACACCATCCGGGATGGGTTGTCTGCGAGAAGCTCCTTTTACTCTGGCCTTGACGTACATTCAAAGACTCCTGTGACATTTCTTAGAGGAGGAACAGAGCATGGATTAAGATATTCAAATAATCTGCCTGTTACGTTCTTTCAAAGTACTTAAATAGCTTTCTGTCCAGTCCAGGTTTATTTTTGTTTGTTTTTTGGTTTTGTTTTTAAAGTTATATTAAATAGGATAAAGCCAGCGTGGCGGCGCACCGCTGTAATCCCAGCACTCGGGAGGCTGAGGCAGGAGGATCCTGGAGAGTTAAAGGCCACCCTGGGCTACAAAGTGAGCTCAAGGCCAGCCTGAACTGCACAGCAAGAACCTGTCTCAAAATAAAGGACAAAAAACAAATTAAATAGGACAAGAAAGATATAATGTGCTTATTCTGGCTTACCTAGATGTGGAGTCTGGTTTGTTTTTTCGTCTCTTACTCTTTTTATATTATATTGAGTAATTGTTATGAACTTATATGTATGAACACAATGAACTTGACATCAAATGAGGTATTTAATGAAGATTAATTACAATTTACAGACACGGTAAATGTTTGACATTTGCAGGCAGTTGTATAATCTTCACTTTGGAAGTTTTCAGTTTATTACCTGATAATCCACAGATTATCTAAATAATATTTTAAGAGTTTTTCAATGTAAATATTTATTAAAATCTGTATATGGAGGTATCTTTCTCTATCATCCTCAAACTAAATCAAAGAAGTGCAATTATATTGATTTAGTAGAGAAGTACCTGTTATTGAACCGTAAGTAAACCCTAGATATCAAACTAACTAAGCTTAGAGGATGATTTTCAGTGTTTCCAATTTAGTTATGCTCCAGTAAATGTGAGATGTGAATAATAAATTATTTCATAGTTTTCTACTAATATTTCACTCTTATAAATCTGTGGATGTAATAGGTTGTGCCTACAGATTTCACTCACTCCTGTATCTGTGCGGTCAAATTTTGGGGAGTTATACATTTTGGGAGATGTCTTGTTGTCTTATGATTCTTGTGTTACCATACTGACAGTTGTAGATTAGTTTGGATAAGGGTCTTACCCAGTGTTCTGGAGTTCTCCTTCATCAGTGACTTTCTCCTGCTGGTGGGATCTTGGCTGTTGATATGACTCACCAGGAAAGTGGACCCACGACATAGTCAAAGTGGGGGATTCAATCCCAAGCACTGTGTTATGAGAACAACTTCCAGTAATATCAACCTCCCAAGAACCAACTTTAAAAATTTTCTCTACTTTTTTACTTACCCAAGATAAAGTAATAGTAATAATGTAAGCTAGGTTAGGAAAACAGAAAAAAGAAATTAGGAAAAGAAGGAAGATAAAACCAGGGGAAAGAACAATTGACTCTAGTATGACCACAGCCACAAGAAATAATATCATACCTATACTTTTCTGGTGGGTTTTTTTTTTTTGGAGCGTGTTATGGATTGTGTCTAGATGTCCCCCGCAAAGCCTCATGCAATCATGGGGTGGGCTTCTAGAGTTTGTGATTGATTCATGGTCCAATGCTGCGATTACGGGTGTGAGTACTACATATGCCCTAGGGTGAGTAACCTGCACCCAATATAAAGGACAGGAGTCTTCACTCTTGCTGTGCTCCTCCTTTTTGCTCTTGTTACTTTTGCTATTTTCTACCACCATGAACTGTTGCCGTCTGCCATTTGCCACACTGCCTTGGAGCCAGCTGAGTGTGAACTGAAACCTCCACAAACTGTGAGCTGAATAAACCTTTTCCTCTTTTTGAGGTGTCAGGTATTTTGTCTCAGCAAAGAGAGAAAAGTAACCAACGCAGTATGTGTTATATGTATGGGGTGTGTGTTTGTAAATGTTTACAAGCACTATTGTTTTTATTTTTTACTATTTTAACATGTCAAGTTATATTCTTGCACCTTGGGGAATGTTTGATAGGGTGCATTAAATTTGTGTTTCTATTACTTCACTAACTGGATTCAACGTCCCTATATCTTCCATTGCTTTCTAGTTATATTCCTTCCCATCTTTTTTCTCTTCTTCTCTGCTCACACCCTCTTGATTCCCTTCTTTTCCTCCTTTATTTCTTGTGTATAAATGTTACCATTAAAACTTATTTTTACCTTTCTCTTCTAGTGGGTAATAGGCACAATGTATATTTTTGTGTATGCCAACTTAAGTTCTCAACAACTTCTTTTGACACAATAAGACATTTAAAAATTTTCTAGACTTTTATTTTGATATGATTAAAACAGTACATTTTCTATCTACTGATTTCTAAACCACATAATAACAAATTACAAAGGAAAAACAAAGGAAAAAAATAAAAGAGAAGAAATATACCATAAAACTATCAGATAAACTCACTAGCGAAGAAAAATCAGAAGAAATAGGCACTATCTAAAGAGGAATAGGTTACTATCAAAGACAAAGCTGGCTTCACAAGTTGTTCAGATCTTATAGTTTTTTTTTTTTAATTAGTGCATCTTCATAGGACAAAATAGTGACATTTGTTTCAGGGGATTAAAGCATAGGTATGTCTTGATAATTTTCAATCCCTGTCTATTGTTCACCCTTCCTTATCCTAGTCCCTGTTCTTGTCTCTGGGAGCCTATTTTCTAATTTTCCTATCATCCTTCATTATTAATTAATTAATTAATATTTTAGGTTTCTTATATAAAGAAAATGTGATATTTATTTATTTATTTATTTTTGTCTTTTTGATTCAGGGTCTCGCTATGCAGTTCAGGCCGGCCTTGAGCTCACTTTGTAGCCCAGGCCAGTCTTGAACTCTCAAAGACCCTCCTCCCTCAGCCTCCCGAGTGCTGGGATTACAGGTGTGCACCACCACGCTGGCTTTGTCCTGTTTAATCTAACTTTAAAAACAAACAACAAAAAACAAAAATAAACCTGGACTGGATGGAATGCTATTTAAGTACTTTGAAAGAACATAACAGGCAGATTATTTCACCCAGCGAAAATGTGATATTGAACTTGTTCTGATTTTATTTTGCTTATCAGGAAGGTCACAAGTTCTACCTATTTTCCTGAAAGTGACACGAATTCATCTTTCTCTATTACTGAATTAT
>NW_004955474.1:11000806-11005041 GCF_000276665.1 Chinchilla lanigera | reverse complement strand
ATATATATATATATATATCACATTTTCTTTATCCATTCACTTGTTCATGGGTATCTTCTTTCCAGAGCTCAGCTACTGTGAATTGTGCTGCTACAACCTGGGTATGCATGTGTCAGCATACTATGATGTTGTTTGAATGCTCCCAGGAGAGATTTAGCCAGGTCAAATGTTGTTTCTGTTTTTGGCTTTAGGTTTTGGTTTTTGGAGGAATAGCCATACTGATTTTCATGGTGGCTGCACTGGTTTACATGCCTGCCGACAACAAAGAAGGCATCTTCATTCCCTGCATCCTCACCACCATCCACTGTCTTCTGTGTGCTTGACCATAGGTATTCTGACTGCTGTAAAATGGACTCTCTTGTTGTATACCCATCTCCTCTAGTTCTGGGCACTCGGCGGATTTGTTTTACAGCCGTCCACTCAGGTTAAAGTGACATTATGAGGCAACTATTATCCATGATTGTGGATTCCCAAAAATGACATAAGGTAGGAGCTCCTGACACCTGGCAGCCCAAACTCAGGTGATAGCTCACATCTTAAGATGGTCCTTGGGAACAACACATGAGATGAGGTCTTCTTCCAAAACAAGGCTACAGTGTAGAGATCAAGTTATTCATGTGAGTGACCTGCAGCCTGTGAGGACTGTCAAACTTTGCTATGACCACCAGCATCCTTGCTGCTAGAATTGTTGGGACCCTGTCTTTCTTCTCCTCCCCTAGCAATGGAGCTAGTGCAGCAGATCCTCTTTATGTGCTATTGTCACAGGGCTCTTTTATCTTACAAGATGCCACTCTCTGTTGATTATTTGCAGTGTTCTTCAATTGTCATTCACTGCAACATGCAGCTGTACACCTGTTATTTTGTTCTTATTTGGGGAAGGGAAGTTTGAATGCTGGTCAGTTCAGTTCACCCACTTTAAATCTCCAGAGCATTTATTTATCATTTTTTAAAAAATTTAGTTTCACTAAAAAATTTAGTAATTTTCTCACTTCACTTTCTAGATTTTCTTGATTTTCTCTCTGATCTTTATTAACATTTACTTCCTTCTTGTGCATTTATTCATTTCTAGGATATGTTTCAACAGTTTTGATGAATTTTAATTGACTTGTTTGGTATAAACTTTTAAAGTAGTTATTGCTGTTATATATAGTTTCTATATTTACAGAAATAATGTTTGATTATTTATTGAGTATCTTATCTTGTATTTCAGCTGATTAGCATTTTGTATACATAAAATGAATATCTGATATTGTGGCAGTTTTCCTTTCCTCCCAAATACCCATGTTCAGTAATTTGTTCTTGCTTCATTTATTTATTAAAATTTTGAAAACTTTATTGAGCAATATCAGCAGTTAGAGATAAAATCCATCCATATTTTATTTTATTTTTTTTGTTGTTCTTTTTTATTTTATTTTAAAAATAAAAGAATGGAAACGTATTAGCAAACACAGACATTTACAAAACAACACAAAAACAATAAAAACAATGCAGAATTTCAGACAAGGTGATGGGAAATTAGCAACAGTTATTGTATTACATATTTTATTTTTAACTGTGAAACACCTGCATGATTCCACTGTTTTATAACTATGCATAATATCTTCCTATATTTTTATCATATTCCCCAGAATTACTTTCTTAGAAACATGACTTAGAAGAGTGTGTCAGTGACTACATTATTATTTTTTCTAACCAGTTATTGTTTTGTTTTTTTTTGTTTTTTTTGTTTTTCTCCGGCACCGGGAACCGAACTCACGACCTTGCGCTTGCCAGGCAGGTGCTTTTGCCGCTGAGCTAAATCCCCAGCCCCTAACCAGTTATTGTTTTGACATTCTGTACACCATGCACATGTACTCAACAACATGACCATATTAATGATTGTGAATACCTGAATTCTCCAAGCCCAAAGCTACGGGAAGGAAATCAAGAATGTTCCTTTCTATTTTGCAAACATGAGCAGAATATTCACTGATGCATTTCCAGAGCAGTCTGTTATTTACAGTTCCTGCTTTATGTAGCGAATCTATCACTATTTAAGAGTCTGAGAAGTCACACATTTTGCCTTCTTAGGACTGGAATAGTTGATCTTACTTTTTGACTCAGAGCTATCCTTGCTGAAAGTTGAATTTAAGAAGAAGAGAATTCTTAAGTTATCGTGGATATTTCTTACACAGAGAAAAACCTATGTCTATCATTTGTCCTTGTTCAGTATTTCAGAGGAATAGCATGTGGTAGTTAACATTTGTATAGCATTTACTACTATGTTCCAGGAACTGTTCTAAAGTTTTAACATGCAATGACTTACTTGACCTTTACAGTAACCCTATGAAAATAGTCAATTATTAAACCAACTTTGTTGGTGATAATCAGAGACATTACAGAATAATTCAGAGTAATCATGTTCCTACCTCCATGTTTCAAGAAGTTTTTCTTCTTGATGCTGTGCGCTTTTTTGTTGTTGTTGCTGAGACAAAATACCCGATACCAAAAGCTAAAGGAGAAGAGATTTATTTCAGCTCACAGTTTGTAGAGGACTCAGACCATAGTGAGCTGGCTCTAAGGCAGGGAGGCATGGCCGAGGCATCGCAGAGGAGAAACAGTTCATGGCATGGAAAGCAGAAGGCAGAAGCAAGCAGCGACGAAGCAAACAGAAGCAACAAGGGGAAGCCTGCCTTCCTTCTGTCCCTTTATGTTCCATCCAGGGTGTAAGCCTTTTGGCTAGTGCTGTTGACACCTGGCGGGACCCTTAATCCCAGCATCATACCTTTAATCCACATTCAAACACCTTAATCCAGCCACCTGCTAAACTCTCCAATTATGACTGAATGAGGCTTTAGGGAGACATCTAGATACAAGCCATAAAAACCACCATACTTTTTTTACAGAGAGTGTTTATTATATGCTTTATCCTTTTAATCATTAGTTACTAAATGTCCTCACTTTCTACTGTCCTTTAAATTTGAAGTCTAGTACCACATTAGAGTTACACTTAGAATGATTATTGACATTCAGTGGCATAGATATTACTGTTTATATTTTTGTCAATGTGTCTTAAATTTAACATTTTTCATAGTTACTTGAGCTTAGAATTTAAAAATATTCATGCTTTTCTTTGAAGTGGACTGTTGACAAACCTCTAATTTGGAATTTATAAGGCCGTTTATTTTCACTTGACACGTTACATGTATCTGCTTAACACTTTCATTTGTTTCATGCGAGAAAATAAAAATTTACTGCATTCAACTATGTGTAAGGCTCAGTGTTCTGGGCTTCATGTGTGATGGATATAATATTCAGGATTAGAGTCTGACCAGAAAAAGTACAGTTTAATAAAGAAGATGAATCAGAAACTGAAAGTAAATAGCTGTGAATGTACAGGAGAATGCACTGATTATAAGACAATTATCTTCATATTAAATTAAAATGAATAAAATGAAAAACTTATTCCACACTGAATGAAAATTAGAATTTTATGGCAGAAAAGGTTTTGCATTAAAAATGAGGAGCACTTGGAAAGGCAGAAAAAAATCCTTTTACTTTCTATAAGGTGCATATTAGTACCCCTTTTTTACTAATGATTTTAGTTTTGCTGTTGTTTTTTTAAAGAACAACTTTTGGCTTTAGTAATTTTCTCACTTCACTTTCTAGATTTTCTTGATTTTCTCTCTGATCTTTATTAACATTTACTTCCTTCTGCATCCTTTAGGTTTAGTTCTCTCTTATTTAATATATAAAAGGTGGAAGAGTGTCTTAGCGATTGAGGACTTGTTTCCCCCTTTTTATTTTTTCTGTTCTATTTTTTTGTTTGGTTTTTGTTTTTGTTTTTTCCAGTACCGGGAATAGAACTCACGACCTCACGCTTGCCAGGCAGGCGCTGTGCCGCTGAGGTACATTCCCAGCCCTGTCTGTTCCATTTTTTGTACTTTTTATTGAGGAATAAAGCTGTGCATACCTATGTAGTAGAATATGATAATTCAAAACAGGTATGCAGCGTGGTAATGAACCAATAAACACTCTATTTCCTCAAACATTATAGTCATTTCTCTGTGTGGAGAATTTTTACATTCTTCCTTTCCTAGCTGTAGTTAAATATATTATAGATTATTGGAGATAACAGCTTCCTTACTGTGCTATAAGAATGGTTTCTTCCTGGGCTGGGGATTTAGCTCAGCGGCAAAAGCGCCTGCCTGGCAAGCACAAGGTTGTGAGTTCGGTTCCCGGTACCGGAGAAAAAC
>NW_004955474.1:10970799-11000275 GCF_000276665.1 Chinchilla lanigera | reverse complement strand
TTTTTTTTTTTTTTTTACTATTTTCTTTTTGGGTTCCCAGAATCAAACTCAGGCCCTCACACTTGCCAGGCAGGTGCTGTGCCTCTGAGCTACATCCCTACATTTTCATGTATATAATAATTTCCCTTTCTCTACATCCTTCCCAGCATTTGTTTCATGACAGCCATTCAAGTTGGGGTGGGGCCATACGTCATTGTAATTTTGATTTGCAGTTCCTTGGTTGTTAGGTAATATTGACAATTTTTGCATGTACTTGTTGATCATTTGTATGTCTTCTGCAGAGAAATACTGACTCAGAAATATCTACTATGGAGAGCTATTCAGGCCTTATTTTATGGATTTATTGTTATTTGATTTTTTTGAGTTCTTTATATATGCTGTATATTAATTCTTTGTTTCATGAAGAAACTTCTTGGTTTATGTAATCCCCTTTAATTATTTTTACTTTTTTCTGTATGTACTTTTGGGGTCCTATCCAACTATATTTTCCTATATCAATGGCTTAAAATTTTTTCCTTTCATTTTCTCACAATAACTTTATAATTTTAAATCTTACACTTACATCTTTGATGCATTCTGATTCGATTTTGGGTGGGGTGGAAGGACCCAGTTGCATACTTTTGGATATGCATATTCAGTTTTCCTAGAATCATTTGCTACACAAACTTTCCTTTCTGCAGCATGTACTGTCGGTGCATTTGTCTGAAGCACATGGCTACACAAAGGTTTTGTATAATTCAGTTTCAGACCATCAGGTCCTAGACTTTTCTTGATGGAAAACTTTTAACTACTGCTTCATTCGCATTACTGGTCATTGATTTGCGTGGATTTCCAATTTCTTTCTGATTTATTCTTCATAGGTTATAAAATACCCAGGAATTCATCTATTTGTTTTATGTTTCCCAATTCATTATTGCTTTAGTTGCTTTTCTCGTCACTGAGATACTACTCCACACCCACAGTTCCAAGTAGGAAAGGAAATGTTTGACTCATGTTTCTGTCTATAGTAGGCTGGTTCCAAGGCAGGAGAGGACAGCTCAGTGTAGCTGCTCATGACATGGAAGAAAAAGCAGAGAGAGTAAAAGCTGGAGCTGGAGAGGGAGATAAGTCTTCCAGGTCATATCCACAGGGACCCACCTCTTCAGAACCCAGCTTCTAACTGCAAGTCAGCCATATTTCCCCATAATCCAATCCCCTACCCAAAGCCGGTCTTTAAGAGCAAGAAGCTTTTGAGAATATTTAAATATGAACAGAACCCTTTTCATATAACTATTTTTTCATAGTAGTTTCTTATGATCTTTTGTATTTTTATATGTTTTTATGTCTCCTTTGTCATCTTTGATTTTATATATTTGGATCTTCTGTATTATTTAATAATTAGTTAAAATATGTCAATTTTACTTTAAAAAGGAAATTTCATTTTAGTTCTAAAACAATACAATGTAGCATCTCCTCATTTCCAAACTCTCACATAAATTTTATCAGGAAAATATTTTCAAATCTTTGTATCTAAATTATGCTTTGGAAAAGATAATCAGTCCTTGGTTACAATTTGTCTTGTATTGTGGGACAATTGGAAATATAAAACAAGTTAGTGCACCAAATACGTAGCAGTAGGACAGCAATAGGTAATGTATTATAAACATTCCTTTCCAGAAAGAGAGAAGGAAGGTCAAATAAATTTTTTCCACGTTATCTTGCATTAATTTTAACTTATATATAACTGTATGTAAGAAGCTTATTTACAATATGCAAACCTCTTAGTGTTTTCATTGCTCTTCTTAGGTCTTAAATACTTTATTACTAATGAAAATAATGCCTATTAAAAATTCAGCATCACATACTTTAACATACTTTATAGTCAGACACTGATAAAAAGAATATTACACACACACACACACACATACACAAATGCAACTTTCAGAATATCTCATCTACATGTATGTAAATGACATGTTTGGCATGAGAAACAGCTAACATGAAAGCAAATGGGCATTAGCAGAAGCTACTTGAGAACTCAGGTCTCAGTGGGGATCATACTTTCTATTCAAGTCACAAACTGAAGAACAAGCCAATGAAAATAGCTGATGCAACTCTCACGCAAGGTGTTTTTAGCTTTTCTCTCATTTTTAATGACCTACTGATCTGTGATACTTGACACTCCCTGTTCTGCACTTAATCCGTTCTACTACAGGTGGCCTTAAACTCCTGCTACACAGAAAGGACAGGAAGCATAGCCTAATAAAAGCCTGCTGGGACTGCTATTATTGTGGGCGGATTTACATATGTCATCAGGAAATAACCTCCCACAATGCCCAGTACTAGTTTTCCAGTCTGGTGGAACCGGGTACATGATTTATGAGCCACACTGAATCCGACTTGAGTCAGCAGAGCAAACGAGAGGCCTGAGACACTCAGAAACTATGTTGAGCATGAAAATACAGGTACTTGATACACCTCAAATTCAATCTTTACTGTATCCCTTTATTGTCGGCACAAAGTTGCCCCAAACCCTTCAGTAGTGGTAAACAAAAATCCCACAAGTGACTGCCTCTAAATACTTGCAGCTTCAATGCACACAGTTTTTAAATTGAATTGCCAGGATTGGGAAGTGATTGTCCCATTTCAAGGGGCTGTAGGAGTGGGGCTTGCGCAGATTCAGCTGTGCCTGAGGCTTAAATGGTGGGGGGTGAGGGTCCCCCTACATTTTACCTTCTGGCACTGTGTTAGGTGCAAGAAGTCAGATATTCTTGGTTCTATTTCCTTTCTCCTTGGCTACATTCTTTTTAATAATCTACTTAGTAGAAACTTGATCTTAATCTACTTTGTTTAATTAAACTTAGTTTAATTTACTTGTAAATAAAGCCTACCCTACTTTTACACAATAGGATCTTTCCCATTTGTATCAATCTTACCTATAAATTAGTTAAACTTTTAAGGCTCGACTTATGTTTCTGTAAAATAAAATTTGTCTTACTCGTGTAAAGCAGTATATGATATATATATATATCATATACTGATATATATTATATATATATACTGATATATATATCAGTATATATATATAATATAAAATGTTCATTCACATTAAATGAAAGTTGACCACCTAAGAAATAAAAAGATGTTAGACCTCACTAGAACTCTCAGAAATGGAAATACAAAAGAAAATAAGATTCTTTATTAAGATGTTAATGGACCAAACCTGGCAATACCAAGATTTGTTGGGGATGGACAGCAGTAGAATTATTGAGATGAAATGAATTTATTTTATATGCGAGAAAGATTTGGATAGTGGGGAGGGACAGAAATAAAAGGTGATGATCTGAATGCTTACTTTTTTTTAAAAAATGTGTAGGTTGGAGCCTTCCAAAGGTAAGTATGCTTCTGTGGGTGGAGGAATGTGCTCTTAAGCAGAGAAAAAGAGACCAGAGCTCTGTGTTTCTCTGCTAAGTGGTGACATGAGGATAGCATGGCCTTCCAGCCTTCTGTAATATAAGAAGAGGGCTCTTATAAGGAATCAATCAAGCTGACCCCCTGATCTTAGACATCTCAGCTTCCAGAACTGTAAACATGAAATGTTGTTTAAGAGAGTTTATGGTATTTCATTATAGCAGCCCAAGCTGACTAAGAGAAGGCTATTTGAAGAATTATGATGTCAAGGATTCTGTTAATGGGTACTTCAAAGGAGGAAAGGAGGAGCATGGGAGGAAACATAGGTAACACAGTAGATAATATCTGTGTCATTGTGAGGAGATCAATGCAGTGAAATAGAATTAAAGACACTGCAGGAGAAGTCCCGGATGGATGAACAGAACATGCTATTGGAAATGGAAATGAAAGACATATTTTTTATATATTGTTAGATAACAACTGAATTTGTCCTGTGATAACTGAAGCATATCCATTTTATTCTCTTTGTATTAAAAGCATCATAGGATAAGGTACTTTGAGACTTGGAATAGTCTTCAAAATTTCAACTATTATTTTTATAGCCATTAATGTTTCTTTCTCAGAATCACAAATTATGTAATGATTATTGTTAAAGGGTAGTTTTCTGATTCCATCATTTCTTCTAAAGTTTTACTTGCTTTCTTCAAATGAAAACTTACTCTTTTTCCTTCCCTTCCTCCTTTTTATGTCATAGTATTTCTACCTATCTGATTGATGCTATGCTATGATTTTTATAATCAGAGAATAATTATCAAAATATATAAGCATAGATGCCTAATTTTTGCTTACTGAACTCACTGGGTTTACATTTCCTGTTCTTCTTGTACATATTAATCACATACATATTACTAGTACTTTAAGAGAATGTTTACTGGTGATGGTATATCAGTGTGTTGGTCAGCTTTTTAGTTCCCTGGAAAAAATACCAGATACATGTAATTTAACCCAGAAGAGGACGAATTTGATTCATGATTTCAAAGGGTGCAGTTTATGATTGGCTGGCTTCATGGCAGATACATATGGCTGACAGGCATTGTGGAACAAAGTTGCTCACTTCTTAATGGCTGGGAAGCAGAACAGGAGAACTGGATACAGCGGAAGAAGGCAGGGAACAGACACAGTACCCCAAAGCACACCTTCATAAACCAGCCAGACACACCAAGATGTATGCATTACTAATATCCTAAGTGGTTCTACGGTCAATGAAAACAATGCACCTTAATTGTCACATTTGCACCCTTGTCAATATGAAACTCAAACAAATCCCCTTAAACCCCACTTAATCTCTAAATAAGCATGAGATCAAGATTACTTTTGACATGACATAACTATTCCACAAATAATAAAAAGTGCATTAATGCCACCCCAAAATCTGGAAAGTTATAGGATATTCCAAGAATCCAAGTAAAAGTTTCCTCTTAGAATCTAGGCGAATGCTTAACTATGAATCCCTGCAGAATTCAAAAAGCAAGTTACTTGATCTCATAACATAATGACACAGGGTAAACATTTCCATTCCAAAAGGGAAGAATAGGGCACTAGAAAGGAATTGGACAAAAGTAAGACCCAACTTAGCAGGGCAAATATTAAATCCCAGAGCTACACCTATGGCTTCAGGGGCACATGGAATGAAGTTTGAGTTCTGAAGGGGTTGGGCAGTCCTACACCCATACATCCTTGCTATTTTCAGCCCACATGGTTCTCTGTTGAGCTGTTCCACGGGCTGCTCACCGCTCTCCTCTGCAGAACACTCACATATCTATCATCTCTGACTACTTGGGGTCTCCCCAACTTCTTCAGCTTCATTCATGCATCTTCATGCATGCACCTCTCAGAGACACATTGCCTGGCCTCCCGGGCCTTCCTTTGAAATCTCTGTGGAAGCCTCCATAGGACCATAGATCTTGTGTTCTGCACGTTAGTAGAACCAGCATTATACAGATGACACCAAGGTTTTTCACCAATATGAGTGGAAGACAAGTTGCCTTGGGCTATGGTTGCGGTAGTCTCTCAGTGCCTGGCTGGCTAGGCATACTAAATGAGTCTCTGGGAACTAATCCCCTAGTGGTCTTCAGCAAGAATCCTGCACGCTCTGTCTCAAATGAAAGGTTTATGCATTTGTACCTTTCTGCTTGGGAAAAGGATTCCCGTAATTCCCTCAAAGCAGCTATTTTCTTATATTACTTCAAAGTGCTTGTTATCTTTTAGTGGTGTTAAACTCTTCAGCAATCATATTCTCCTTGACCCAAAGTTTATACATGCTTCCTTTCTGTACAAACTGCAAATTTACAAAGGCTTTGGCTGTGCATTTTGTTTCCGATTCTCACTGTAGATCTGGTAAAAACAGCCAGTAGAATATATGCCGCAGCTTAAATGCCAAGCTGGCTTGAAATTTCTTCCAGCTTATTTAGTCTATCACCTTTAAATTCAGCATCATAAAGAGTCTTAGTACATGGGCAAAATGTGGACAAGTTCTTTGCCAAAATGTAGCTAAATGGCCTGCAGTCCAATTCCCGATAGATTTCTGGCTCCTATAGGAAACCTCATGAGCTGACCTTAATGATTCCACTTATATTACCATTCTGGTCTTTTTTCCCCCAGCCAGCTTTTCCTTGCACTCTGTTTACAGCATTCTGGAAATTCTCTAGTACACATCTGCCCAAGCTCCTCCCACTAACCAGTTCCAAAGGTTTCTGGATTGCATTGTCATATGTAGCATAGCAATTATTCCATTTTTTAGTATTAATCTTTTACACAGGTACTAAATATCCAATGCTGGTACTAAATATCCAATCCTTGCAGCATAAATAAAGAGAGGTCCAGTTTGGCTCATGGGTTTTGAAGGTTCATTCCATGGTCAACTGACACCATGACAGGAGCATCAAGGAGGAAGAATGTGATACCAAAAAGCTGCTCAGCTCTTGGTGTTAGGGAAGCAGATCAGGAAAACAGCACAGAGAGGAAGGTACCAGAGACTATATATAGTAATCATGTTCATGTCCCCGTGACCTGCAGACACATACCCAGTATACTTTACAATCAATATGACAGTCTAACCTAACTGTCACATCAGTGCTCACAATTTTTGTAGCAATTAAAAATAAACTTTATTCCCAATATACTTTAAACAATATATATATCATTTTTAAAAAGAGCCAGTAAGTCACTGGATGACCTTACTTATCCTTAGACAATACAAAAACTTTTGCTTTAAATCTTGGAACTTTAATCCTGATTTGGGAGACATTTGGCCATAGCAACATGTGATATTCCGTTCCTCTTTTTAAAATCTTCCACTGTGGCTCTCACAGTAAAACCTGAACTTCTTTATGGGGCTACCAAGACACGGCATGACTTAACATTCTTTCATTGGTCCCACACTTTCCTGTCCTTCACTCACATAAGCACAAAGGAATTGGCATGGGAACTAGATGGTACCGTAACCACCATCAAAAAGACACTGAAAGGCTTTGGAACTGGATAATAAGTAGAAGCTGGAGTGCAGTATTGTTTCAGCTGTGCTGTAGGGAAATTTCAAATTTGTTAAAGATTACTTAAGACTTTATGATCACTATAGTGGGAGAAATATGGGCAGTAAAGATCCTAGACAGGAACTCCCACTTTGGAAAATACAGAGGATCCAGGGACCTGAGACTACCGCAGAGAAGTACAGCCCTGAGATATCCGTGTAAGATAGAAGAAACCCAGGGTCCTAATGCTACAAAACCAGAATCCAGTCAAAAACAAATTGCCATTTTTAGGCAGGTGGACAAGTTGCCAGTTTTAAGCATGTTTTCCAAAGTTAGACAGGTTCCAAACTAGGTAAAATTTTAAGCTACAGTTCAGCACTAATTGGACACTTTTGACCACATAAACATTAAAAGTAGTCCTGTGGATTATCATCCTATGCTCTCTCTGAATAAAAATTGAGCATTGACTTCAAGCCTCATATTCCTTAGGCTGATTTCATGGTCCAGATTTTTGCTACCCTTTTTCTGTGGCTTGTTGCAGCTTGCACATAGAGGGTTAAAATAGAAAGTCACTGTCACTCTACCCAGATGTATTCCAATCTTCTGTGAGAGCAGAATGATCTCCCAATTTGCAAATTTGATTTTCTCACCTCAAAAAGGGAATCATTGCTCATCTGAGAATTCAGAAGGAATTTTACAAGTCATGCAAAAATCACAGTAAAGAAATCTAAATTTGCCAAAATTTGAGCCACTTTCTTGTATTGAGGAGCCACTGATCATTATCAGTTCACAGCTTTTTTTTTTTCTACTATTGTTCTATTGTAGGCAATGGCATGTGTCCATTGGCTTGGATTAGATCATAACCCTCACACTAACCATGTAAGTTTGATGCTATTCTCAATGGAAACTATATTACTGACAAGTGAGGACATTAAAGTATATATCGGGATAGCCTCTGAAAGAAACAAGGTCAAGAGCGAAGACATCTTCCTAGGAAAGTCAGGGAGTTAGGTCATAGTATGTAGGGGCTGAATAGTAGTTGAGTAGGACATGGAGGCGATTTCTGTGGATGCTTCTGGGACTTTGCAGCATCAGAAATACTTAATGGTGCCCTGAAGCATTTTCACTCATATATCCCCAACTCATGATAAGATTTACTAATTAAGTAATTAGTAATTACTCCTGCTGATTACTCCGCAATTATGGTGTCTTTTTCTGTTGTGGTTGCTTTTGTTTCTGTGGGCACATCCAATTAAAGCCTTAATTTCTTGGTGGCAGAAAGCAGCTAACTGGATACCAGAAATCAGAAAATCATTTTTTTGGCCAATTTAATTTCTTGTGCTTGTGCTTTTTTTTTTTTTTTTCTGCTAACCTTTTCATAGCCACTTATTCTCCACCTGGATCATAGCCTCCTCCCAGAGATTTTAGTGACAATCAACTTTACATTTCTTACTCACTGTTCACACACTCAACCATAGATAACCTGAAACTTCCTTCCCCACAATTAAAAAATGCTTCAGAGGTGCCCGGCAGTATACCTTGTATTCAAACCTTTCTTGCTAAGTTGAAGGAAGAAAAGAAGGGTATAGACCTGTGATGGTTTTACTTTGTTTAACAGAGCTCCATAATTCTGTGTAAAGGAAAGAGAAGAAATGAAAGTAGTACATACAACGTGTTTTCACAAAATACAGTGAATATTTAAATTTTATTTATAACAAAAGACTTATGGCCATTAATTCTACTCAGAATATTTCCTGTAGTTTCAAACACACTTAGCTCATTATTTTTCAAAGCCATGCTGGAAGTTTCCTTTGTATCATGATAAGGACTAATCAAAAATACAGTGAGTGATGGTGCTGACTGCCATTTAACTGAAAAGCAGGTGCTAAGAACTTTATGATGTATCCTCATCCACCTTATTCACCACGCCCGGCCCCATGAAATGCCTCTGTCTTCTCCGAAACCAAAATAGCCCTGAAAAAGTAAATGTTTTGAGTTGATTCAAGTCATGAAAGAAGCAGCCTCAATGATGCACCTAAAGACTCAGAAGAGAACTTCCAGAACTGCTTCAGGAAATGGCAAGAAGGATGGAATCAACATGTTCCAGTCAAGAGGAAGTATTTTGATGAGGATTAATGACAATATATCTCTCACGGTAATATTTTGTAAACTTAACCATTCATCGTATTTTTTTAGCCACACCCTGTATTATCACAGAGATGTTTTACCTTTAAGCCTCACTGGAAATGGTTTTGCCGCCGAACAGCCATCTTGGAAAGCCTCTCCTCTGCAGCCGGCATAAGGAATGACCTGGGATCCAGGTACGCATGCGCCGGTGCTTTTCTCAGCACGCCCCCTGTGTCCTACAAGGTAGAGGCGAGTGCCATGGTTCCGACTCATCTTTAGAATGAGGGAGGCATCCAGGGATTTGTTTAGGATGTTGGGAGGTCATTAGAATTTGCTTTTCTTGTAGTTTTCCCACCTTAATAGTGTTCTCAATTTCTTTGTGGAGATATTGGGTTTGTAGGATGCTGCTGACACTCAAGGTTTGGCGTGGAGAGTAGCCCCTTGGCTGATCAACTTGTAACAATAAGGGGCAACCCACTTGCCAGGCCCCCCTTCTGTCCCTCTTAGACAGTAGCAGTTCTGTTGAGGATGAAAGGGTGTTTTCCACAGGAGTTTATTTCCTCAACTTGTTTCTCCTCAGCATGAGGGAAGGTATGGACTGTTCATCTCCTTTCTCAATACAATCTTCCCTACAAATACAACATTCCTTCAGTTTCTGACTGAGAAATCCTAGCCTGTGGCACTGGTAGGGATTTTACTTGAAGGCCTCCTAGCCTGTGCTGTTGTGAAAGGAGAGGTTGAACAGAAAGAGTAATAAAATCGGCCTCATTTAACGGAGTCAGGGTTCAGAGGCCCACTGAACTGACTGATCGCATTTTAATTAAAAAGGCAAAGCACATGTGCAAATAACGTATCAGTAAGCTTTTACTTCACATATTTGCTTATTGCTACCAGTTTTTTTTTTTTTTTTTTTTAAAGAGCAGGAAGAATTTATCAAGAGAAAGAAAGTTTTTGTCTAAGAGGGACAGAAGAGGGGCCCAGAAAGTGGGTTGCCCCTTATTGTTACAAGTTGATCAGCCAATATTGAAGTTTTTTTTTTTTTTTTTTTTTTTCGGTACTAGGAATCGAACTCACGACCTTGCACTTGCCAGGCAGGCACTGTGCTGCTGAGCTAATTCCCCAGCCCCAATATTGAAGTTTATAATCTGAACAAATATGTTTCTTTTCCACTTCATTGACATCTGAGAATGTCATCTTTACCATGTTAGAGGATTATTAGAACACAGGAGCAAAGTATTTCGTGTGTAAATAGTAACTTCAAAGATTGTATTAGTAATAAGATTTTAAACAAAAGGAGTCTTGGGGCTGGGGATTTAGCTCAGCAGAAGCGGAAGAAAACCAAAACAAAAAAAGAAAAGAAAAGGAGTCTTAAAATTTATTAGTGTGTTTGCAGTACACGATGATTGCATGTATTGTGGCTAACTGGTGCATGTACACAATGCATCTTCCTTCTTTTTTTAATCCCCTATCCTTCTCCTCCTTCCCTGCTTCCTCCAACTGATGGTTCCCTTCCTTTTTTTTTTTTTTTTTTTTTTGTCTTTTTGAGACAGGATCTTGCTATGTGGCTCAGGCTGGCCTTGAGCTCACTTTGTAGCCCAGGCTGATCTCGAACTTGCAACGATCCTCCTGCCTCAGCCTCCTGAGTGCTGGGATGACAGGCATGCACCACCATCCCTGGCCCTCCCTTCCCATTTTAAAAAGTTCTGTTTTCATCACCATTTTCTCCCTTCAATTTTTTTCCATCCCTTTTCTCTCCTTTTCCTCCCTTCTCCCCATGCCCCACCCATTTATAAAGATCTCCCTACTTCAAGAGAAAGTGAATCTTTACAGTGTTTCTTTGGCAGTGAATCGTATCTTTGTTCACTGAAAACCCTTTGAGATAGGGTATCTATTGTTTTTCTTTATGAAAATTACTTGGAGCTGTAGATTAGTTAATGGGAGTATTTAAATGCATTATGATTTCCTAAAGAGAAAAACCCATTTCACTTTTCCTTGATAATATCCATATTGAGTAGTATCAAACTATAATAACAAAGGACACAAATTGATCTGTGAGAGTTTTTGAATAGATAGTATTTTTTAAGATAGCACTGTATTTGTTGCATGAAATAAATCTTAACCAAACAAATTCAGTCATTTACTTGTTTATTAAAGTTCAAAAATGCTTTAATTGTGGTATAAAATAGAAAGTAGGGCAGTGATTATAATATAAGCAATTTTCATAAGAAATTTTCTTTTTTGAATGTAAAATCTCCTATGCCGTTTATCTCAGATTCACAGTGAGTATCTAAAAATGTATAAACACATAATATTTATATGAGAGAGGTCCAGAAAACAGACTGTAATTTGGAAGTGAAATCATACAACAGGATCTACAGGCATCTCTCCTTAAGTCATACAGACAGCAGTGATACTAACACAGAAAAAATGTTTTACTTTTCGATAGCCTCATCACTGTGCACATTTTAGATTCTGTGTGGACACTTTCAAAGGACACTTTCAAGACTCCACTACCAGACTCCTGATCTTTGATTCTGGTTGTCAGTACTTTCAAAAAACATGAAGTCCTGGATAAAAACAAAAGTACAGAAATAAGTTTTACCAATAAAACAGAGATCAACTCTCAGATGCAGAAATCAAATAATACAGATGGCACACAGTCACACACCTGTTACACACACAAGTTAAATATAATGCATAAAGCTGGGAAAAGTTTATATCTCTGCAATCTTTGCTTTACTTTTGCATTATTTTTTCCTTTGGTTTTTAGAGATAGGGTCTCACTATGTAGCCCAGGCTGGGCTCGAACTTGTAGCAATCCTCTTGCCTCATCTTCTCAAGTGCTGGGATTATAGGCGTGCACCACCATGCCTGGCCACATTTTCATTTTAATGACAACTAAATTCCATTATTCTGTCTTGTAGGAATGTAATGCATCTCCTGGCAACTTCTCTAATAACACTTTTTGATATACCTTGAAATCTTTCTCTTTTATTCTGTTTTCCTCAATTTTTTGGAGACATCCTTCTCCAGTCATACAACTTCTCTAGTGACAAGAGTTCCATGAACAGCTTTATTGTTCAGGATGACGACAGTCAGAGAATTTTTTGGTTCAGGTTCATCCATTCTTTTACAAACCTATCAACTGTACCCCAACAAGACCCTGGCTTCGCTCTATGACATTAGGAAAATCCTACAGAATTTATTTCTTTTACATTTATTATGTTATTAAATCTCTTCAACAGTAACCATGTAATGCTTCTTTCCTGACCACTTGCATCATGCTATTCCATTTTAACCTTTCTCCAATCCATTTCCCACATTCTCACCAGGATTTGGCTGACTAAGAATTTACACTTATTTTATTTTACCTAATTTTAAACCAACCAATTAAATAATTTGAAGTGAGTTAATGTATGTCTATAAAAAGGTACATAACATTTAAACCTTCTTTAAAAATTTTTGTTTTAACTGACAGATAAAAATTTTATACATTTATGTGTTGCCATGTGTTGTTTCTATGCATGCATAAATTATGCAAAGTTTGAATCAGCTTAAATCTATTTCTCATATCAAATATTTATCATTTCTTTATGGGTAAAACTATTCAAAATTATTCTTCTGGTTTTTTAGTAATACACACTTTGTTATCAGAATATAGAGTTGCTGTACTGTGAACTAGCACATCAGAACTTGTCTCTTCTAACTGTAGTTTTTGGGGTTTTTTTTTGTACTGGGAATCAAATTCAGGACCTTGTGCTTGCCAGGCAGGTGCTTGGGCCACTGAGCTGTATCCCCGGCCCTTCTATCTGTAGCTTGAAGGGCTCTTCAAAGAAGAACATAACTAAGCCCTTTTCCCTATTTCCACCTGCATTTTCCATTGAACATGTTCCAGATGGCTTTCTTTCCTTAAATACACAATATCTTCCACATACCTTGACTATGCAAGTTTTCTAAAGTTTAGGGTTAAATTTACCCTTTAGATAAAAAACAATATTGACTGAAGTTCCAATTTTTACATACAGTTCTGGATATATTTAAACTTTAAGATAGAAATTAAGCATGTGCCAATTTAGAATAAAAATCAACCTCTTTTTCATGCAGCTTCGGTTATTATAAATATAATCAAGCTTACTTCACCTATTACTCAGTCCACTAGATCCTGCTGCCCACATCCCCACTATTTGAAAGTAAATCCATGAGGTGAAATCATCATATGGTGAAACACTTCAGGATGTGTCTCTGATAAGTATGAATTCTCTGTTTTTCTATAATATGATCATTATATCATTAATCCTTCATTCATTTCATCAAACAGCCTATGTTCAAATTTCTCTGAATGTCTCATAAATATCTCTGTAAATACCCTAATTTGACTGGTCTATTAGCACGACTGTAGTATCTCTTCACACCTCAATTTCATTTTACCTTTGTCTTTTTATTTTGTTTGATACTTCATGAAGGAGCTGGGGTGGTTCCTTATTTCCTGAGTATTCTCATTTTTCTGACTGTATGCATAAATCAACATTTAACAAGTTCTCTAGTGTCTCAGAACTCAGCTGTACAATGTAAGCAGTCATCTATGGTTTCTGTACAGATTTAAGGCTGCGTTCCAACAGTAGAGATTCTAATGGAGCAGATTTGGGGGCGGAGCAGACAGGGAGAGTATGAAAAGTTACACAGGTCTTTCTATTATGCAGCTCATGGCAACGACCACTGCAGTTCCTGCAGTCCTCAAATCGTGCTGAATGCTATGACCAACTCAGGTGCTATACACATTTCCAGTTGAGTTTCTGACTTAGTTGAAGTGGAGTATGGCTTGGTACTCAGGATTTTATTTTTCTTATTAGTGCATCTTGACTGTGAGTTTCACTTTGGTATATTTGTACACACGTATAACATTCCTTGGTCATTTTCTATCTCATTATCTCTGTCCTTTTCCTCCTCCCTCCCTGATTTACTTCCTTTTCTGTCAGTCTCCCTTCTACTTTTTTGTTATCTCAATCTACCACCCTTTCCCCTTCCCCTCCTTCCTCCTCCTATGTTCTTTATGAGAGGAAACACGATGTTTGACATTCTGAGTCTTGTTTATCTCACTTAACATTCTGGTCTCCAGTTTTTGCCACTTTCCTGCTAATTGTATGTTTTTATTCTTTTTTGGTACTTGGGGTACCAAATAGTTTAGAATCACTGCTCTCCTTTACTATTTCCTATAAACTAGAAGACCTGAGACCGTGATAGATATATTAGCTTTATTTCTACATTAGATGATTTAATAGTAAATCAGAACAGAATTTCCTTCTTTCACTGACATTCTTTCCACTGACACCCAGATTCAACATCTTTCCCATAGCACTAATTCTATGTTTTAAAAAAATACTCCAAGACAAGCATGATATATAAAAGCCTTTTCTTGTGCTAACACATATTCTTCAGACAGAAACTGGTCACCTGTGTATCTAGAGTGTCAGAATCAAATGGAATTTCAGAGCTAGGACTAAAAGGGAGTGTTTCTACAAAATCTATTCATTTAAGAAGGTCATTTTGAAATACACAATCTATCGAATCACTTCAGAATAACACCAGAGCAATGATATATATCCAAGGTAAGTGAGAATGGACTTACAATGAGGAAACATGCACCAAGCATCACGGTTTTCATTTTCACATCCAAGTCTAAAGGAAACTGGATCCCGAAGTTGTCCGCGTCCGTGAATGCCTCTCTTACTATCCCAGACCACTGTTTGGAAATCTTGCCAATCACAGATTGTTCATCAAGAGATTTAATCTACATTGGAAAAGTAACATAAAGGTTTGTAGAAAACTTATACCAACGTTACTGCCAAAACTGATGTGAAATAAACGTTGTATTCAGTGACGCCCATCTGTATCTCTGACCAATAATCCTCTAGGCTTGCAAACCTGTTTCACTGTATACATAAGTGATAGAAATTAATTTTGCTGAAATATTAACATTTTCTATTTTACACTGGCAGTAATCCATTATTTGAATTGCTCCAAAACAAAATTTAAGAAGAGGCAAGAACTAGTTTTCTGCATAAAGAGGTACATAGACAGTTTACAAAGGCCATAGATTTAAACATGACAGAGGGCACATCTCCACTTACTGAGGGATGGGAAACAGGAAGTGCTAGCAGCTCAGAAAAGAATACTGTCAGTTTTGAGTGCAGGAAGCAACTTGAGTTGGGTCAAAAGTTGGGGTAAGACCTGATATCTAGTGGAGTGTTAATAATAAAGATACACGCGAAAGAGTTCATCTTGTAGTTCTGCCTAAGGAAAATTCAAGGTCATATAGAGAGCAGAACAAATTGTGCCCACAATAAAGCCACTGCTCAAGCGAGCAGGTGGAAGCTGAGTATATCTGATAGTCGCTGAGCTATGCAACCTCAGGATTGTATTAAATGAAGAGGCAAGTCCTTTTTAAATGTGAACAAAGTACCACATGTACCAGTAACACCTTTTGAAACCTTTGCTTCAGGTCAACCTACTTATTAAATGTAGGGAAACTTAGAATTGGTGACCCATTTCACTCGGGTAGAGATGGCTGTGACCTGCAAAATTCTGAAATATAGAAAAATTTTACATTTTATTTTAAAGTTTTGAAATAGTTTTCAAAATGAAAACTTCAGGTGACAATTTGCCACAACTCACGAGTACACTGATAAAGGTATTCATAGTTCTGTTTTTGTTTACTGACTCAAAAATCAAAATTTTACCAAAATGTGTGTCAGAAGTAGGATACATAATTTTTTGTGGCACAGCTCAGAAATGGGATTAATGATCTATAACTGAAAATTCATGAAGTCTACAAAAATTTTAGATAAATTCTGAATATATTTTTAAAACAGGATGTCATCATAATCAAATTTTCACCTAGGGAGATTACTAATGATGTTATATTAGTATTTTTTTCCATTACTGGGGATTGAACTCAGAGCCTTTTATATGCTCAACAAGCATTCTCCCACTGAAGGACATCAGCAGCCCTGAACGTTAACTATTTTAATCCATAAATTTAAGAATTTAACAGCAATCACTGGTAAATAATATGCTGAAAAAGGAATTCTTAGACTCATCTCACAATTTTAAATATCACTGCAAAGACTGAAATACAATAGTGCACATAAAGTACATACAAATCAAAGGAATATAACAAATTGTACTCTGTAATAGAAAATATGATTGTTGCTAGGATAATGTATTCATTTCCTGATGAAGTATTTATATATCACTTAGTATATCTGTAAGGATGTGAAGACATTACAATTGTTAAGTAATTTAATTAAATCATAACAACATCAATTTACACTTCAAACTCATGGACAGGATTGCTTTAGGACATCAGCTTCATATGGGCATTAATTATTCCCTACCCAAATTCCTGCAAGAAAAATCACTGCTTTGCCATCTATATGGGGTCGAAGGTCTATCTGGCTATCTTTTATTCTTTCTTAGGGAAATCATGTCACAATGTCAACTGTCATTAATACAATTAAATCATTTATATACTTTCCTCAAAAATTCCTGAATTTTTCACTCCATAACCAAGATTCAATATGATCCAAATACAAATTCTTAATTTCCCCTATATTCTTAATTTGGCCAAAGGTATCATTATTTACTTAGCTTCTCAAACATATGACATTATTACATCTTCAACTGACAAGAAGTGCATGCATCAGTCCCACTGCGTACACCTGAAACATCTCTTCATGCATTTCTCCTTTTGGAATAATTTCTGCTCCTTCCATAGCTCAAACTTTTACATCATCTTTTCCTAGAAGTTCCATGCCCATTGACAGTTCCTCAAACTGACATTTCCTGGCTTAAAATGTCAACCTTTCTGTCATAAACCCTACAGAAAATGAATCATGTAACTATTTCTCAAGTCTGTCAAAGATGGTACCTAGATGCACAGGAAAGAAGTTAAGTCATTACACATAAATAAGGATGGATTGGAGAGGTTTATCTTGGTCCACGGTTTCAGAGGGTTCTGTTGACAATGGGCTGGCTCCAAGGTGGAAATATCATAGCTGAAGGACCTGGCAGAGAACAGCTGCTCAACTTATGGCAGCCTGGAAGCAGGGAAACCAGTAAAAGCCAAGCACAGGTCAGCCCTTTATGAAGAAATCTCCAGTGACCCATCCTCTATAAGGATATCCTCCAAGTGGAGTCTAAGTCCTCGCAGCACCTTCAGCTAGCAACTCAGCAAAGATTAATCTCTGATGAATGTTGCACCCTATGGATCAATTGCATTCTGAAATTGCACTCTCTGTACACATCGGACTTTTGGAGGACATTTTAGGGCCATAACATGTCAAGGCATTAATTTAGAACAGCTGCAGGGTGAAATCTAACTTCTTAGTGTTAAATGTGAAAGTTCACAATGCTTCACAATTCTTTCACTTTTTTTTGGTTTTTCTCCGGTACCAGGAACCGAACTCATGACCTTGCACTTGCCAGGCAGGCGCTTTTCCGCTGAGCTAAATCCCCAGCCCCTCACTTGTTTCTTAAAAGTAAAACATATGGCGATTTCATTGATCTTGTTCCTTGCAGCTAAAAAAGTATTGAAAGCAACTACTTTTTAACTCCTCTGACTCTATGATAGGAATACCATTCTTTACATGAAAAAGTTTTATGCATATCCTCATCTAAAGTGTTTGTATATACGCACGCTTCTATGAATAGTATTTCACAATATTTCCCATTTCTGTTGTTAGTATATGAGGATTCATACTTCTACAACTAGAAGCTATGTAGAATTTGAAAACCATTTGAAAGGAAAGCAGGTAAATAATCTCACATAATGAAGCTCAATAGTTGTTAACATGGCCATACGCAGTAACCCTTCTTGGCTTTAGGATATCTTGTTCTGTGGAAAGGTGGGTCCGGCTTACCATATTTTCTGATTTTACAGGAGAAGACAAGAAATAAAGATTAACTTGTAAAATTTCTCCATATTTGTAACTAAAGAAATTGGGTTCTGTGTTTAAGCCAGTGATGGTGAACGTTTTGCAGACAAGTGCCCAAACTGCAACCCCGAACCCACCTATTCATCACAAAGTGCCCACACGGCAATTAAACTTGAACACTGAGGTTTTAGTTTTGAAAAAACAACTCATATATTAATATCCTTTATCTTAAAAGAAAAACAACGCGTGTGCCATAAGTTCCCCACCACTGGCTTAGACCATTTATTGTAATGAAATTACCCCACAGAGTAAGTACACAGGCACACAGTAGCTTCAGTGACTTAACTTAATACAAGGATGAAATATAGATGACAGAGAAGCATAATTGGGCACTGTGTATTATACAGTAGTCCCTCTAGACTGTGCAGGCCCTAGTAGGGGCGTGAAGTCAAAGATACCACTGAATTCTATGCTTTTTTCTCTGTGTACCTATGATAAGGCATAATTTATAGATTAAGAACAGGAGATTAGCAACACTTAGTAACCATTAAATAGGAAAAATATAACAATACACTAAAATAAAAGCTGTATGAATGTGGACTCTCTCAGAATACCTTATTTTACTGTATCTATCCATTTTCTGGTGATGTGCTATGACTCACTGGCCTGTGGCTTGTGTGATGAGATGAAGGGAGGACACTGACGTAGGCAAGGTGGCACAGTGTAAGTTTGCTACATAGGGGTCACTTGAGCACCAGCAGTAAGATACCAAGACAATCCGTCTGCCAACTGGCTATGACCAAGTATGCTATGAAGTGACTCACTTAGTGAGCAGGTACCTTATACAGTGACAATACTCTGGAAAGAGGGACGATTCACATCCAGGCTGTATGGAACAGGATGGGGCACCGGATTCCATCACATGGCTCAGAATGCCATGCAAACTACACTGGTGAATTGTTTAGTGCTGGAAAATTCCATTTAATATTTTCAGAATACAGTTGAATGTAGTTAACTGAAGCTATGAAGAGTGAGTTGTGGAAAAGGAAGTACCTTTCATTAACCTTTTTAAAACTATCTTTGTGTAATTGTTCTCTTCGTAGGAACTAAAGCAATCAGACCTTCTGAACATGGTGGTCTACAAAACCACCGTGATGCAGATTAAGGAAGGATCCACAGGACACATTTAGATGACCAGGTCTTATGGTTTGTGTCTGGGGCCACATGCAGTCATGGGGTGGGATTTTAGAGTTTATGATTTATCTATGATCCAATGCTGGGATTATGGGTGTGAGGGCTATATCCACCCCGGGGCAGGTAGTTTGCATATGTAAGGGAGAGAAAGAGGCTGCTTGCTGCTGCTTCTTCCTTTTGCTCTTGCTGCCTTTGCTGTCTAATGCCCCCATGAATGGTTGCTCTCTGCCATGTACCACTCTGCCTTGGAGCCAGCCAAGTATGGACTGAAACCTCCACAGACTGTGAGCTAAAAAACCCCTTCCTTCCTTAATTCTGGGTGTCAGGTATTTTGTCTCAGCAACGAGAAAAAAGTAACCAAAACACCAGACTATCATTCTGTGTTGTTTGTTTTTATATTATTATTTTTACATAGAGTGGGTTTATAGCCCAGGTCAGCCTTGTATGTGAGATCTGCCTGCTTGAACCTCCTGAGTGCTGGTAATATATGATGTCACTAGAAGTCATGATGTTTAGGTTCTAGATATGCTGTTATTTTTTATCAATGATTATATAGTTTCCAAAAATTTTTTCTCTTTAACATAACAAACACCGAACTTTAATCAGATTCGTGACCCTAAAATTGACTAAAGTTAAATACTGAGCGCATTATCTCTCTTTGAGGTATCAATGAAACATACTTAGTATTTTTGTAACACCCTATAAAATTCTATTTTTTTGGACAATAAGAAAGCAAATTTTCTGAACATTTCTTACCTCAAAATCAACGTCTGAACAACAACTGCACACAATACATGGACCGATTATTTTTAGTACATCCTCTCTCCTCTCATTTTGAACAGTAAATTTAGGCAGACAAGGATGCCACTTCTGAGTCACATAACCAACTGGAACACCAGGAGGAGCTTGGATTTCTATCTACAATAGCAACGAACATAAATAAATGTAACAATAATTATGATGCTTATGTTCAACAAAAGCCTGAAAGTTTTTCCTGAACTACTTTAGAAACTACACACTGACCTCCTGAAGGCAGCAAGGGAAACAGCAGCTGCTACATCTCAGTGGCCTCTCCATAGTGATGACTTCTTGGCCCAAATTATCAAGAATTTTGAGGGTAAAAGGTCTAGTTGGTCCACAGCAGTTTCGGGTGCAGCAATCATTGTCTTCCACTGCAAAGTAAACCCTCTGTCCAAGGCTGTTCTTAATTTCATATTTATTATTAGTTTCAAAGCCTGTTAAGACTAAACACATAATAGGGGAATCTGTAGTTACCATTTTGTTAAAAATAGTGGATCTCTCCTATGGTATTGTAACATCTAGTTATAACAGCTTTGGATGATACTCCAAGCATCAAAAGGAAGAGGGAAATGAAAGATCTCTTTTAGAAGTGATTCGGATAAAGGTCAAAGGAAGTAAGGAGAGGCTATTCTGATAAAAATGAGTTACGTCTCTTAAGTCCACAGACTGTTGCAAAGGTGAGATTTTCTGCACAGGATTAGTATACTGGTATAGATGGACAGAGGGGGTGCCTGTATGGATAAAATATCCACTTTTCTGGTACAGTTTTGGGTTTTTTTTTTTTTTTGTCTTTTTGAGACAGGGTCTCGCTATGTAGTTCAGGCTGGCCTTGAATTCACTTTGTGGCCCAGACTGGCATTGAATTCGTGATGATCCTCCTGCCTCAGCCTCCTGAGTGCTGGGATTACAGGCGTGTGCCACCATGCCTGGCTCTGGTACAGTTTTAGTATGTTATAAAGGAGTTATAGGGGTAGCTATTGTATTAATGAAATTGGCTTGAGACACTTTAGAAATTATAGTCTTATTTTTTGTACCATGTTGGAGCAAAGGTAATGAGCGTTTACTCCCAGTGCAAACACGGAAAAGGAAGAGAGAGAAAACAGAAGGGTAATTAATTAGAACATCACATTGTGCCCAGGGCGCCCTTGTTTTTAGCTCATCGCTAGCTGGAAGTGGGAGGGGGTATTAGACAGGAGGGAACAGGTGTATTTGCCAATCATGGCTTTAACTAGTAGGCTGCACAGACAATGGGAATTCAAGGAGATTTCTGCACATTCTAGAAGCTCAACTTTTGTGTAAAGAAAATGGAGTGATGTGAAGTATCACATCAAGGGCTTACTGCAGGGATTAACACCTCGGAAAATGCTCCATTCTCCGAGGCAGGAAGGAGCAATTAAAGTTCCTACTTGGCCACTGCCCTCAGATACAGGGGTCATAGTATGTGTAAAAGAAATACATGGAGGCTCAGGCTACACACTAATGTGTGTGTAAGAGGAATTATCGTGTGTTATAGTTATCTTTCAGAAATCTTATCAGGGGGCTGGGGATTTAGCTCAGTGGCACAGCGCCTGCTTGGCAAGGGTGAGGTCATGGGTTTGATTCCCGGTATGGGGGGGGGGGACAAAACAAAAAAAGAAGTCTTATCAGCATGATTTCCTCTCAGTGTCTTTGGTAGGACTTAGATAAGCTCTCTGCATATAACAAGGATGACCCGTGACCTCAACATCTCTTACAGTCAAAGGTTGGTGAGGGAAGATAATTAAACTGATGTTCTGAGTGTGTTTACTATCCAACCAATTGTTTCATGCAGTAGCATAATCTCAGAAAATTTTACCTTGTTTAATTTTAAAGCCATATTGGTTTATATAATCTGTTTCTGGTTACTTAACAGGTGAAAATACAAGAGAGTCTCATGTTTATGTTTTTAGGTCTATTAAGATTTGAATTGAGAAAAATGTAAGTGCTTGCTAATGCACAGATAGTATAAAAACAGTAATCTTCATCTTCCATATACCTTTCATAACATAAAACAACAATATAGACTTTCAATGTGGGGAAAAAAGAACATTTAGGATGCCTTTATTTTAAGGATTTTTTTTTAAGAAACTTCAAATTAAATAGTAAATTTTAAAATTAGGTGGGCGTGGTGGTGCACACTTGTAATCCCAGCATTCGGCAGGCTGAGGAATGAGGATTGTTGTGAATTCAAGACCCGCCTGGGCTACAAAGTGAGCTTGAGGCCAGCCTGAACTGCATAGCGACACCCTGTCCCAAAAAGACAAAAAAATTAAAAAATAAAAAATAAAATTATGAGATAGTTTCTAATCAAGTTATGTATTTCACAAATAGTTATCAATCTACATATCTATAAATCTGCAAAGACATATGTGTGTTACATAATACATGGTATCTACCTATATGGATTTTATAAAATAAATAGCATATACCACAGAATAAACTATATTCAAAACTGCAGATAATCATGCAATGAGCTCTATTCCAGAAAAATGTTAAAGACACTGAACAAAATCAAGAACATTATATACATCTGACAATTTGCATTATAAATAATTTAAATGTAATAGGTGACAATTGTAGAATTTAAAGTTCCATTTCTCCACTTATGTAATTCATGTTCTAATTTGTAGCCGTGGAAAGGATTTTTGTAAATAAGCTAAAGGTGTATTTAACATAAATAGTCGATAAGCCAGCAATTTTCACTGCACAGTTACATCAGGAAAGAAGATATTACGGTTCATAAAGCTACCTAGGGCTCACTCCCTGGCAGCCTGCTGAAGCATCTGCTGGTTTCCTAAATCTGTTCTTGCATCTAGTGAGCACTGACCCCAGGGAGACACCCGGTCACATTAGGCTCACTCAGAGGAACAGGGCTCCTCTTATAAGAAGGAAACCTCCAGTCTGCTGGTCAGCATTCTGAAACTCTACAGGGCCCATATATCTGACACAGGACTCACCTGATGTCCCCAGAGAAACTGTGGGTGCAAACAATAATTTTCTAGAACATTCTATCCAAATTAAGAAAGATCAATCTCACTGGAAATTTACTAAGGTGGCTAAAGTTTTGCACGAGTCTGTATCATTTCCAAGATGATGACAAATGAGAAGTCCACAGCTGAGGTGGTAGGAATCAGAGAGAATAACTTGATTTATACAGATAGGAAAGCAAATGTAGGTTTTGACTGTCTTCCTTCCAATCTAATGTCATTATCTTGAAAATAGATGCTCAGTAAAATAAATGTTAGCACTTGACTTGTTTTCAAAAGAAAATTGTTGATAGGTTTATTTTTTTATTCTTGTGAAGACAGGCATTTGTAAATAAACTGGTTAACTGTCCCAAATGAGCTACAGTGTTATATTTGTAGTGACTGATATGCCTTTATTTGCATAAACTTCCCTCTCTAGAAATATGGCCAATTCAGTGAATACATACATACCTTCCAGAAGTTCAATTTGCTGATGAACCAGAATCTGATCTATCTGTTAAAACAAAAAGGAAATTATGCACTTGCAATTATCAATATTCAACCATTATCAATATTTAAATTTATATTAAAGAGTAAAACTAACTTTAATGTTCTTAATAGGCAAAATATTTGTTGAAATTTTTCACTTAATGTGAGACATTTTATGTGAAATAAAACTGATTTATGCTGAAATTTCTAAAACAATGTTCTTTCTAGAAAAGGCTCAAGAAATGGTCATAACTTTTTTATTTAATTAAAAAGATTTCTATCTTACTACAGTTTTCCAATTTTAAGTGTACTTGGCTTCACCAATTATAGTAAGGGATAATTTCCTGTAAGTATTTTATGAGATCCTAACATTTATTTATTTATTTTTCTCTTTTGAGACAGGGTCTCGCTATGCAGTCTAGGCTGGCCTTGAGCTCACTTTGTAGGACAGGCTGGTCTTGAGCTCGCAGTGATCCTCCTGCCTCAGCCTCCTGAGTGCTGGGATTATAGGCATGCCCCACCACGCCTAGTGAGATCCTAATTTTGAAAATGTATATTTCAGAGTATTTCTTCAAGAATGTATTTATGACTAAAATTCTTTGATATAACTCTGTGCCAGAGACACATCCGACTTACTAAATATTGGTTGGATATCATAAAAATTTTTGTTTGCTGAACTTCACACTCCTATTTTACCTATCTGATCTCTCACACCAAATAAAAGTTAAGTCTCATATGCCAAAAGTTATTATCCTGCAGTAGAGCAAAATACTGAGTTTTTTCTTCCCTTCTCCCATAGCTATATTTATAAAGCTGGATCTCCCAAAGAACAAAACAACATCATTCACACATAGTTTAAATGGTTATAAAAGGGTGAGTCGTATCAATATATCAACCCTTTGTTTGCTTCTTACTATTGAAACTAAGGGATAAACTTTATTCGGAGTTCTTTTCCAGTTCCCAAAAAGTTATTCAGTGTTGGGATAAAAGGGTACTGCTTTTGGTACAAAAGTCGAGATTAAAAGGCTACTCTTTCTGTCTTCAATCTCTAGTCCTGACCAAGCTAGGTAACTTCTGAACTCAGTTTCCTCTTGTGAAAAATGATAGTTACAGCACAAATACATAAGTTTTTTTGGCAAGGATTAAGTGAGATAATACATGTATTATGTTTACAACAAAGACTGGAACATACTGCTTAATGAATAATTGCTGTTGGCTATTAACCCAGGTTTTAGTCATGGTCAGAGAAAACACAACGACCTCATACATTTGTATTTTGCTTAAAAAGTGACACTGATCTAGAAGAATGAAGAGTAATCTGTTAGCAGAAAATATTGGTTTGCTGTTTCTCAAATCTTCTCAAGTTATTTCTTTGTTTAAGTAAAGTGGGTGCCCAGTTGTGACTTTTGGAAATCTGTATATATTTTAGATTACCTGACTTAAGTACTCTAGTCCAGGTGGGCAGTTCAGTGGGAGTGGTGGTGCTGGCATCCACGGTGCCCCTGCAGGTGCCCCCGGCTGCCCATGTGCTGGTTGACTCTGTACAGGAAACCCAGGTTGGCCAACACCTGCAGAGCTGGCTGGTGGGACTGAGGATCCAGTGTAGGGACCTGGATAAGCACCGTGGGGCCCAGGGTAGCCAACCTGGGGACCTAGATAGCCACCCTGGGGACCAGGATAGCCAGTTTGTCCTGGAGGTCCTGAAATAGGAGCAAATAAAATCACATAACTGCGCAGAATAGGAATCATCAACTCATCTAGAATTACCACAGCCATCCTCAAACTGACCTCTTTATTTAGAAAACCTGTATCTGTGACGCTTAATATACATTTTTATCTTACAGAGATTTTTAATACAATGTCTGTTCATTTTACACTTCTATTTTGAGAATGATAGCTGTGAATAGAGGTAGCATATAGCCCTGTCTTTTTTAAAACTCAGACGGAAAAGATATGCTTTCATAACTAAGAAACACAACTACTGTATCACCCGGCATCAATAATATACACATTTAGGCATGGTTACATTAGAAGAAGAGAAATGGTATTGGGTAGAAAATGCAGAATAAAGGCTGTGAGCCGGTATTTAAACGACCTAAGCACCCCATCCTCATGATAATTTGGCCACTGTAACAAATACACTTCCCATTTGCGTGGACCTGGAGGTGATTTTTTTACCTTCTTTCCCCAAGGGATATTTAGAAAGATCTGGAGACTTTTTTATTCATTAGAACTGCAAAAATCAGAAATGGGTGGTAGTGGCATCTGGTGGGTAGAAGGCAGGGATACTGCCAAACATCCTAGAATGACCAAAATTTCCCAGCGAAGAAAGAAGTTTCAAGCCTCAAATATTATAGTGTTACAGTTGAGGATCCCTGGCATAGAAGAAAAGGCATGCCATTTCTTCTCGTATATTTCAAGAACTTATCTGTGTTAATAATTTGCCTAGGCTTGCTCTGCTCTGCTCTGTTCTTTTCATATAATCGAGAATCGAATCTAGGAGCCCTCTGTCACTGAGCTATACCCTCAGTCCTTTTATTTTTCATTTTGGTATTTTGGGACAGGGCCTTATTAAGTTTCCCAGGCTGACCTTCTGATCTTTGTGCCTCATTTTCCCAAGCTCCTGGTATTACAGTTGCAGACCATGGCACCAGGCTTGCCTGGAGTTTTAACCCATGCTACTTTACTCTCCGATGCCTCTAATCCATTAAAAACCAAACTGATATTTAGGTTAGAAATTTAAACTTCACAACGTAGCACCCTATGCTCTTTGGAAAATACCGTCTGAGGAACAAGGAAGGCAAAGGTGTAAGAAGCTAACTAGTTAATGAGTAGAGGAGAAATTTAATAAATGTACAGGTATAGTCTCTGTGATTGTGTGATTATAAAAATACTTTACAAGCTTATTTGCAGAATAGTAATCCCATAGGCATGAAATATAAAGGACTACATTCAAAAAAATTTAACATTAAAATCCATGAAAAATTTAATATTTAGAACAGGCTATAAATACTTTTAACAGTAACATTTCTGATAAAATTCATAACCATTGAAAACTAAGACCAGCAACAGACTAAACTTCATAGTAACACTTTTCAATATAGCTTTTACACTCTAGTCCTTCCACAGTGAATAAATGTGTATAGGTGATGAAGTTGTCAGTGGCTCTTTTGTTGAATTACAGGACACAGCTTTTAACAAGGGAAACTGCTCTCGGTGCTCTCAGTTAGTTACGACTAACTTCTGGGAAACAGAAAAAAAAAAGATTTTATATTACAGTGATAAAGAAAATGTTTGGGGGAGGTGACAGGATATGAGGTAATCATTTTAGATAGATATAACTAAAACTCAATTCTGAGAGATGATCAGGAGAAACTTTATGTTAAATCTGGTGAGAAATACTGCATGAATAAGGAAGCGCAAATGTAAACTCTGACTTGGGGAGTGACTTGATGTGTTAAGAAACAGACAGGAACATCACAGGAGAGGAAGATTAGGGATGGCTGTGGGCAAAGCGTCAAAAAAAGTTAATCTGTGTGGATCCTCCACGTGGCAGATGTTGGAGGATTCTGAACAGAGTGAGTTCAGTGATGTCACTTGCATCTCAAAAAGTTTTCAGCATTAGGATTTACAATGAGAATCACAGAGGCAATCCCAATGCTCATTACCTAGTAGGAGAGACAACTTTGTATTCATCTTTATTCTAGGAGGAACATACCAATTAGTGAGATTGATTAAGTAGAGTTGGGGGAGACAAATGCTTTGAAGTAAGGGACCAGATTTTACTAAGGCATACTGTCAAGGGTACCTACTGAGATGGGAAGAGGGAAAGTTTTATACTTGTGATTAAAAAAAAAAAATATCCCCCAAAAGGCTCAGATGCTCATAGGAAGGTGATCAGCCCATGAAGGTACTGACCACATCAAGAAATTAAGCCATTCATGAATTCCCAGCTGAAAGGGTGGTTCACAGTTGGGGCCTCACTGGAGGAAGTAGATCACTAGAGCTGTAACCTTGTCTTTTGCCCCTGACTTTCTTTACTTCCTGGCTACCAGGGCGTGAGTGATTCTCCTCTGCCATGGTCCTGTTGCTCTCATGTGTTAGCTTCCCTCAGGCTCTAAATAATGGAGCCAGTGAGCCAAAGACCGAAGCTGTGAGCCAATTGTACCTTTAGTTGACCTTCTTAGGTGTTTCATCACGGGGACCGAATGCTGACTAAGACAGGAAGGGGAAGGGCAAGTAGGAAGAGCTTCCCTGAGGTATCACCTTTCATATAAGATCTGCAGGATTCCTGGGAGTTAAATAGGCCAAGGGCAAAGAATATTTAAGGCAAAGTTTTGGGTTAATGACAAATCTAGTTGTTTACAAAATCTTAAAAAAGGCCAGGAGAGTAATGTTGGCCAGTCAGCCTTAAGAAGTACCACACAACTATTACAGACAGAACAGAGAGCTGGAAACCTCATCTGAAGTCTCTATGCCTTAGTTATCCCAGGTGAATAAGGGGGAAATTAATAGTATCATGGTTCTTGACACCTACAGGACTGGTTCATGACCCGTTACACATCTTCCTGTATACTTTTAATCATTTTGAGATGACTTATAATACCTAATACAGTCTAAATGCTATGTGCATAGCTGAATAATGGCAAAGAAATGGTGCTAACATATTCATAAAAGATGAAATTTAAGCTGGGTATGGTGGTGCACACCTGTAACCCCAGAACTCAGGAGGCTGAGGCAGGAGGATCCTTGAGAGTTCAAGACCAGCTTGGGCTACAAAGTGAGCTCAAGGCAAGCCTGAACTGCATAGTGAGACCCTGTCTCAAAAAGACAAAAAAGAAAGAAAAAAAAAAAAGCAAAGAACACACACACACATATACACAATGAAATTTAATTTGGGGGGGGTGTACCAGAAATCAAATTCAGGACCTTGCATTTGCCAGGTAGACACTGTGCCACTGAGCTATATCCCTGGCTCAAAATTCAATATTTGAATATTTCATTCTATAGTTGGTTGATTGTAAGGACATATATATGCAGGGGACTGGCAGTATTTACCTCCTAAGAATGTTCTGAGATTAAATGAGCTAACCTACATGAACTTCATATTTAGAATAATGCCTATGGCACAGTAAGCTCTCACTTTTCAGCTAAAATTATTTTCAACATTGCTGGCATTTCGAGACCTGTAATACATGCAGCCTTGGTCTTGGGAACTAAAACAAAGCTATTTTTCTAACAAACTCTCAGGTCTGATTATATCTGAATTTAGTTATTTAGATCTAGTTTTAGTTAGCTATGCAGTGAACTAAATCATTGTGTAAATGCCTTAAATAAATATCTAAGTCTTTTAAATAATTCTTCAAGCAAAAACCCTGTAAAAATTTATAGTGGAGCTTCTCAATCCTGGCTTCATACTAGAATCACTTGAAATATTAAAAATTATCAATCCTTGACTTCAGAGGTCTGTTTAATTTTTCTGGGATGGTGCGTGGTGCTATTTTTAAGTGTTTCTGGATACTTAACAGCAACCGTGGTAGAGAACTACTACCTTAGACCTTAGTGCTTATTATAAACATCTGGACTGGATAAGGTCCTACTTGGAGATTTCTAGGACAATGAAACAGGCCATTCAGCTGCCAGGAAAATTTGTTTGCTCAGAGATGAGAACAAAATGGATACCTATTTCTATGCCAAACAGATCACCTTCGATCCTACGTCCCCCAAATGTCTTCCAAGATGTGGGTATTCTGCATATGGTAAATCTGTGGACATTATGAACTTTGCCATTTCTAAATGTCTATTAATATCAACAATTGCATCTGTCTAAATGATAATCTCTGAATTCTTTTATGAATCTGTACTCCTTACTATGGAGTGATGTAACTCAATTATTTTTTTAAAAATGTAAAGCATGAATTAACAAGAAGAAATAAATATTTGTTACAAAATAAAAGTGTGGATTATTCCAAGGTAGCTAATCTCTCTCTCTCTCTCTCTCTCTCTCTCTCTCTCTCTCTCTCTCTCT